>NC_057920.1:6025387-6337206 GCF_018873765.1 Telopea speciosissima
TTTTTTTAATCTGTATAACCTTGTCCATATAGGTGTATTGGATCGGTCTTGGCCAATCCGATCCAAGATTAAATACCAAAATCTATCCAAGCCAACCTAATGAAAGCAGAAAATTTGGGCTGTATTCTTTGGGCTTCAAGTTGGCTTGGGCAGAAAAAAGAAACACATGAAGTTGTATTGGGTTTAAAATGATTTGGATTTATTATCACAAGAAAAAGATTAAATTTTCCTTCACCATTGGTGATGTGACATAATGACTCCCACCCCTTATTGTTCATGGTCCCAAATACCCTTCTCCAATCCAATCCGAGGGTCAGATGGTGTTATGAAGAGATTCTCTCTTCACCATGGTTGGAGAGAAACAAGATCCCTTAGAATTAAAGGGTAAGTTAGTTTTCTATAAACCTAATCCGCTTAATGTTATTGATATGATTTACATGTTAGGATTTATTTCTGAATGATGAGGAGCCCAGCCCAACCCAACTGCAAAAACTCAAGCCAACCTGTAGGCCTAAATAATATTTCTTTAATTGGGCTCATGTCAGTCAATCTCAAGCCCGTAAATAGGTTGGGCTTGGGCCAACCCTCCAACCTACCCTACCCATTCTTATTTCCACCCCTCTACTTATGTTGGTTCACTTGATTCCATTTGTTTTCAAGTAAAAAAATGTAGAAAATTAAGATTTTTCATTGAAAAATAAACATTGGAAAACTTTTCAACATGTAGAAATTTCGAAATGAAATTTTACACCAAAACGAACGGAGACCGTAAGAGGAAACTAATTTATGTAAATTATGATAAATTTATGATTTTGCAGGGTGAAGAAATGGAGTTCGAGTTTGCATTTATTGATGCAGACAAATACAATTACTTGAAATACCATGAGAAACTGATGAAGCTGGTGAAGATTGGTGGGATTATTGCTTATGATAATACTCTCTGGTTTGGCTCTGTTGCTTATGAAGGAGAGGTTAAGGGAATGCCTGAGCGTTTGATGCGTCAAAGGGCCTCCATTCTGGAGTTAAACAGCTTCTTAGCCTCCGATTCCCGAATAGAACTTTCACTAATTTCTATCGGTGATGGCATTACCTTGTGCAGACGCATTTCTTGAAAAGCTCAAATGGGGGAAGAAGAAAGAGAACAACTAAATAAATTTAAAATAATTATGTTTGTGAACCTATTGGTTGGAATCTTTTTAATTTCTGATTTTATTAAAGTTAGTTGTTTTGTCTTCATAAGTGAAATGTAGCTTGTTCTTGTAACCATAAGGAAAAAGTTTCTGAGCTCTTATTATAAAATGTTTGTTTTGAGAGAAAATTGATCCGGACCAATTTAATTCATTCACACTACGTGCTAATTAAATTTTGGGAGAATTTTTCAACAAAGAGGGGTGGGGTGAATGAATTATCCAATTTATCGAATTTCTGATTGGTTCAATATGGGTTTTAGTTCTTAGAAACCCCAATAAAAGACTGAAATCGACCATTTGGACTGAATTTTGATAAAACCTGATAAAATTCATTATTTTTTTATGGGAGGGGATTGCTGCCAAGCTGCTTGACCTCTGCATCAGTGTGAGCATCCAACAAGTGTGAGATTTTTCATTTCATTGGGCGATCATTTTCCACCGCCTGATAACCTTCTTTTTACAGTTGAAAAATCGAGATCAGACCAATAATACTATTAAGAAAAATCTTATAATGGACCATAACCGATCAGAACTATAGTAATCGTCTTTGGTTGGATTTTTTAGATTGAAAACCTTACCGGTCCGGTTTCGATCTGAGCCCTGTTTGCTTAAAAAAAACATAACTGAACCAAACCGACCGTATGACACCTCTACTCCAATTGAACAAAATTTTCGGTTAATCATCATTGGTTGTTGTTCTTGTGGATCAGAAATCACCATTAAAGCATCATCCACTGTAGCATCCGTAGCCAAACAAATCGGGGCCATGTTACTTTCCTCCGCAATTGGTGCTCACCACCCACCACCCACCACCCACCACCACCTACTCACCTACTACCTATTTTACGTACGATACACCCCATGTCTCACGACCATGGAAGTGTGAAACCATCACTTTTAAGATTCCATGAGGACATGGACCTCATGGCCCATGGGCCCCCACCCAAGTAGCAACACGAGCTTAGCCCAAATATATTCTCCAGTGGGACCCGTAACGAGCAGTTATCATTGGACGATTTACAATTGAGGACTGCCCATGCGAATTAATGATGCAGCTCAAACCAGATTTCCTCAGTAGAGAGCGAAGTAATGATGGGACCAAGTACATAGTGAACGAGACGAAGGAAGCCGGAGTACGTCAGGTGGTGATGGCGTCATCCATCGGGGCGGTTGGGTTGCAGAAGAAGAAGGAGGAGAAGGAGGAGGAGGAGAAGGAGAAGGAGAAGTAGAAGGGACGGTGATGGGGTGAGTGCTAACATTAAGTTTATTTGTCATCAGGGTTTTTTACAATTACCACTCCCAAAAAGATATTTTCGTCTTTAAAATTCTGCGACAATGGCACATTATCATTACTAATCCCTTTTATTATAGCAAGAAATACCCTCCTAGGTTCTAATATTTTTCAAAATACCCCTTAAAATCCCTTTTCTTTGGCTGCCAGACTTGTAGCAAAATTTCGTCCCCATATTGATCAGATATCGGTATCAGTCACGGCTGATCATGATATGAATTGTCCGAGAAGGCTCACATAGGCATGAGAAGGCTCGGGCATGAGAACGAGACGAGCCAAAACCCCCTCTCTCATTATCACTCACTCACTCATGGAATCTAAATTCTCTAACCTTTTAGCTCAAACTGTAAGGCTACGTTTGGATGTCAAGAAAATAAATGGGCACAAAAAAAATTTACGGAGAGAAAGACAGACTTTTCATGTTTGAGAATCTCTACATTTTCGATCAATTAATCAATAAATCACATAAATGTACAAAATAGAAAGAACAAGGGAAGATTACTGAGTAACAGAGAAGGGAATCTGCCTGCATTTCTCTTTTTCTTTCTCTTACCCTCTCCCCTCCTCATCCTTTTTCTCTTAAAATTTTTCAAATTATATGACCTTCAACCCAGTTAATGTTTATTACGCCTCTACTTCCTCCGCTTTTCGAACTCGGGACGACTCGGCCAACTTCTTTGCCATCTCCATTAGAGATTCTCCGGAGGGAAACAGACTCACCCATCAGTCCATCACCAACCATTACAAAACGAAATAGAAAAACAAGTGGGAATAAATGATACCAGAAACCAGTACTTTTTCCCAACTCAGTAAACAGCACCCGAGTCGGGAGATTCATGGATGAGCTTGTCGTTCCTCCTCATTCCGACTCAATTCACTTCTTCTTGCAGCCTGAAGGAGTTTCCCCCAGTGAGTCTCCAGGCCAAAGAATCAAGATAGTTTCTTCGCCGAGTCCGAGTAGAGAATCGGACCCTTCTTCCCGTACCTATGAATTAGGTAATACCCTTTTTCCTTCACCAGATCGGTTTATCCCCAACTCCATTAAGGAGCGGCCGAGATTCGGTCCAGAAATCGACATTACTCCTGATGCCCACATGACAGGACATCTGAAAATCCTCTAGATTGACAAAACGGGAAGAGTTTCCGGCAGAATCGGAGCGGGAGAGGAATCGGATGATTTCTTCGAAGAGGGTTTCGTCGCATGGAATGGCCAGGGGGCCTTGGTTGGTGAAACCGTATTCCTCTTCCGCTTGCACCAGCAGTTTCTTGAAGACCGGGTGGTTCAGGTAGGTGGTTCTCACCACGAATCTCCGACAAGTTGAACCCACGCAGACTGCTACGTGTCCGGCAGGTACGTCGGAGGGGATAGTACGATCGGCAGGTTTCTGAGCAGCCGATGCGGCTTTTTGACGCCACCGCCGGAGCATCTGCCGTAATCTGACAATGTGCCGGATTCTGCAGCATTTCCCCATCCCTGCGGACATTTTCCTTTCTTTCAAATGAGAGAGAAAGAGCGAGAGAAAAAAAGACTGTGAAGAGTACTGAAGGATTTCTGGTTCAGTAGTGGGAGCAAAAGAGGAGAAATGGGGGAGTTTGGAGGAAGGAAGATGAATGGGTTTTATAGAGGGTTGAGATGTTATCGTAATTGCTGCAAGAGCATGGGAATATGGGATATGTTATCGTAATTTAGAGAGAGAAACAAGGGTTGGGTTGCAGAGGATAAACGTTAAAAAGGGCAATATAGCCATTTTTAAAAAGCTGAGAACAAGGACGACAACGAACGATTTCGGTGCAGTCCGTGCAGTTGTAGTGCGCATGAAACCAACCACATGTGAAGTTGGAAAAAAATAAAGCTTTTTTTATAATTTCTTTCGTCTCTCTCTCTCTCTCTCTGGTTAGAAGACCTTTTTCTGTTTCGAAAGGTAGTTGAGTTGATACGAAAGAAAAAAAATCGCTTTTTTAATTTAAAATTTTGTTAATTTGAAATTTTGAATGAAAAAATAAAAAAAAGGATGGTTGATTCCTTCCACGACCCATGTGCAAGGGTACCCCATCTCTTTTCGGGTCCTTCTTTTTAAATTCCCCAAACAATCTGCCAAATGCCCCCAGTAAAAAATTACTGTTTCTGCTTTTTAAGTATTTACCATCTGAGAATGATCCTGAATTTCTCACATAATCTTGTATAATCATAATTAGGGTTTTAAGTATGGATATCAATATCAGTATCAGTATTTACATCTACATCATATCGATCTTTATTGACATAATTAGGATTTTAGGTATCGATACTGGTATCTACATTACATCATATCGATTTTTATGATCAATATTATTTAATAGTATTAGCAGAGACCGATATCAATACAGGGATTAATTTAGATAGATTCTATCGAGCAAAAAGTAGATTTTTTGATCGAAATGCTGCATTTCGATCTTGAATGGGCTCGATATAGTATAATACATTTGATTCGTATCAATATCGGCAATGACTGACACAAAAGTTTTCTTGATACCATATTTTAGAACTTTGATCATAAAAATACATGGATCGAAGAATATAGATGAGAACCTTACAATGATTGTGATGCCCCTTTCTATTCAACTTAATTTCATTACGGCAATAACAATAAAAACAGAATTGGGGATCTAAATTGTCAATGCCGATTTCAATATGATTCAGATTGGAATTTGCCAAAATCTATCTCAAAAATCCTATAATCGGCCTCTTAGATCTGAAAACTCATCGTTGTGGTGAAAAAATCCCTAGTACCAATGGAATCGAAATGTACAAAATCATTATCGATCATGGCTTATTCCAGTCTGAATTGTGTGATTAAATCGATTTGATTCTAATTTTTGAAATAATGTTGTGGATTCCAAGGATCACCTTGTTGGTCCAAAGTCAACATAAGCAATAGAGTAGATGACACACAACCGAGGGTTCACTTCACCACTAATCCTTTCATTTGCCCATAGGAACGAAATGATCAAAGTTATCTATATAACTATAACCTTCCCTAAACCATTCACTATAATGTAGAGAAGAAAATCATAGAGATGGATTTTTTTTTTTTTGTGAGGAGCGAGAATGTTAATGTAGACCCCACAGGTCATCATATGAAAGGACATGTGGAAAAGTTTCCATCCCAACATCGTGAGGATCTTTTTCCCTTATTTTAAACTCAGAATATAGAAAATAAAGTAAGGGAAAAGGTTCTCTACCCTAAAGGCGTACACTCGCATCGAATTATTTTATTAATTTTTAGAAGAAAAAGGAATAATGATTATTTAGTGTAAGAGGGTGTAAAGTACCATGCTTGCTGATGAACCCTCTCTCATAAAGAAAATCTTCATTCAAATCCAAAATATGGTTGAAATTTTTGTTTGGATCCATTTCTAAAATTATGACACCAACCATCCCATGTGCTGAAGATTAGAAATTAGATTTTAGAGGAGGATCTTAACACCCAAATGGCCAAAAAAAAAAAAAATTTGTTTTTTTATCGTCCAAATTACCAAATCTAGTGCTGAGATATGATCACCATATGCATTCATGCATTTAGAGCAGTTTTTTCACTAATTTAAGAGTTGAGATTCTAAGGCCTTCTTTGGTATATTCTTAGATAGTTGGGGTAGAGGACTCAGAAAATAATAGGGATTAGAGTAGTTCATATATGTCAAATTTGGTAGTGATTGATCAGTGGTAGTTAGCTCAACCAACCGCACGACCAAGTGAACATTCACAACGATAACATGTATATCCTAATAGGGAAAGGATTCTTTGAGCAGCGCATCAATGAGGTGCGATAAAATGGTTTGGTACATTAGAAGGCAATGGGATCATTTTATGTGAGGAAGAGAGAGATTGGCACTGAATACTAACGTACCATGCCTCGAGAGCTTGGCAAACATTTTTCTAATCTTTGTAATAACTATATTATGGATCCTTCTAGGTGTCACTATGCCGTTAGTTAAAGATAACGTGTTAGTCCATGTGATAAAAGGACGTCGCATACATCTCAATGGTCAAATTTTAGTCCAAAATAAGCAAAAAAAGTTGCTCAAACTCTATATCAAACCGATAACAACAAAATAAGAGTCTATTAAGCCAACCCGATAATGACGAACCGAATTAGACTACTATTGAAACTAGTCTAAAAGCAACTTTTTGGATTAATGGTTTAGTTTTGATTTGGGTCTTGTTGCGTCAAGAAATCGTCGAGCGGTCCTGCGAGTGCCGTCACCTGCAAGTGGACCAAAGGGGTCGATCAGAGAGAACCGGTGTGGTCCCGGCCTAGGGCTCTCCGATGCCAAAGTTAGATCTCCTGGCGCAAATAGATGAATAGTGATTATTCAGTAAGAGTTTAGATCCCCCTTATGGGGTTGCGTACCTTGCCTTTTATAGTAGCATATGGCGGTGTATGGCGGTGTGGAGAGTCCCGTTTGATGGCGAGTGTGCCGTTGAGTGGATAGAGGCCCTGGGTAAGCGGGGCTCTATCCGATTGGCCATCTCCCCGTGGGAGGGAGTGTCCTGGTGGCATCGGATCCTTGGTGGATAGATACCGTGGTGACGGCGTCCTTGGTGCTTGAATCCGCTCGGATGACGTGACCTCTAAGCGGCGGTCTAGAGTCCTGGTAGTGACATGAGTCTTGGCGATACGATCGGGTCATAGATGGGTGGCCCCCACCTCGGTGCCCACGTGTGCCGGGTGCAAGCCGCGCCCCGGGTGTGTAGCCGCGCTGAGTGAGGCGCGCTGGGTGAGGCCGCCCGGAGAGGAGGCCGCGCCGGGTGAGGCCGCGTGGTGAGGAGGCCGCGCCGGGTGAGGCCGCGGGGTGAGGAGGTCGCGTGGCGTGGCGAGGAGGCCGCGGGGTGAGGAGGCCGCGCTGGGTGAGGCCGCGGGGTGAGGAGGCCGCGTGGTGAGGGGCGCTGGGTGTGGCCGCGCCTTGGTGTTGCCGAGTGGTGGCAGCGCTGGAGTGCGGGCCAGCGCTGGAGTGCGAGGCCAGCGCTGGGTGCGGGCCGCGCTGGTGCGGCCGCGCTGGGTGCGAGCCGCGCTGGGTGCGAGCCACGCTGGGTACAGGCGCGCAGTGCGGAGGCCGCGCTGGAGTGCGAGTCGCTGGGTGCGAGGCCGCGCTGGGTGTAGGCCAGCGCTGGTGCGAGGCCGCGCCTAGTGCGGGCGCGCTGGGTGCGGGCGCGCTGGGTGCGGAGCCGCGCGGGTGTGGCCGCGCTGGGTGAGAGAGGCCTCTGGTTGTGGCCACGCCTAGGTGAGGCTGCGCCGAGTGGAGGCCACGCCTTGGTGCTGCCGCGCCTGGTATTGGGACCCTGGTTCGCTTCCCTTGGTCTCGGAGCGGTCGCCTGTGACACGTGGCGGCCACCGATTGGCCCGATGAATATTGGATGTATCATTTGCCCCCACTCTCTTGGGATAGGATGTCCAAGAGAGTAGATGCCTTTACATAGTGAGGGGTCCGCCGCAAACAGACTTTCCTTGCAGGGCTTGCTCGTAACTCTAGTAATGAGGTAGGAGAGGTTGGGGGTTCAAACCTTACCTCCTACACTTTTTCTTTTTGTTTTTTGTAGGTATATGTTCCTTCCTCTCCCTTCTTCTTTCACTTCTCATTTCTCTTTCTTACTTCTTGTCTCCCCTTTTGCTCTCCTTTAATTCCCCTTTTTTGTCTTTTGTCTTCTCTCTTTGGTGCCCACCCCGTGCTTGTTTTTGGGTCACCTCCGCATCGTCCACTTTGATTGATTTTGGGTCCTTGTGTTTGGGTTGTGTTATCTTGGTGCCTTGGTTTGCTTGGAAGGCTTGTGTGGTGCTTGGCTTGAGTGCCTTGCCTCTTGTGACCTCTATCCCTTGATTGTGCCTCGTGGTGTGGCTAAGTCGTCGCCGTGTGCCCGTCTTTCCGCTCGGTCACCTTTTTGTCTCGAGGTAAATCGGTCCCCTTTCTTTCTTTTGCTCTCTTTTTTTTTTTTTTTTTTTTTTTTTTTTAATAGGCGGTGCCTAGGTGAGGCCGCGCTGCGGTGTGGCTACGCCTCGGTGAGACCGTGGTGAAGTCGTGCCTCGGTGAGGCCGCGCTAGTGTGGCCATGCCCCGGGTGGCCGCGCCTGTGGATGTGGCCGCGCTTATGGGGCTTGAGGCCGCGCTGCGTGAGGCGGCGTCTCGGTGGCCGCCGCCGCGGTGTGAGGTCGAGCCTGGGATGGTCGTGCTGTGGGTGTGATGGACCCTCATGTTTGTCCACTCTCCTTCTTGTCTATGATGGATCTGCTGTTTATACTTTGCGGTGGTCTTCATTTCATTTTTCTTGTTGGCTTCTTGTCCGGGAGATCGTTGCTCGACCAAGTAGCTAGTCCGCTTCATTATTTATCCATGTCATCCCCTAATGACCCCGATCCATGCGGTCGTGGTTGGATCCCTTGAGGAGTCTTCTTCCCCGCCGATACTTTTTCTTCTTTGCCTTCCCCTGTTGCTAGTGAAGGGGAGGAGGATGTTTCTGGAGATTCCCCCTTAGTAGGGGTCGTAGGGCCTCCGAGCTTCTATTCCCGTTGGTGACCTTAGGAGTAAGTTGGCTTTCATTCCTAGCGTCTTGACTTCTTCGGACTTGGCGGTTCGCATCCCGGAGAAGACCCGTGATTATGACTTCTCAAGGTTCTCTCGAGGTCACTACGCCGCTACCCGAGACGCGCTATAGTGGCTCGTGTCTCTCCCGAGGATGATGTTGTGGTGACAGAGGAGGGGTGCGGTCTTACCGGAGGAGAGTGTTGCTCATCCGCCGAGGCCGATATGATGTCTCCTTCGGATCGAGGCTGCTCCTCCACTAGATGCCCCCGATTTTATAGATGTTCTTTCTAGATGTTAACTTTTTGGATGATAACTTTTGGATTGTGATGCTTGCTTTTGTATGTACTTGACTCTTTCTCGTAGATGTTGATATGATTTGATCCTTGTCGCTTTGATATTGATTGCATTGTCTCCTGGTGATCGTTTGCACGTTGATGCTCTCGACCCTTGATAGTCATGGGATTTTGGTAGTGGCGTCGTGCCTTGGTGATCCTTGGACCTTGGTGGGTTAACGCCTTAGGCGTAGAGCCTCATGTTGGCATGACGCCCAGGCATACACTCAGTGGTGGCATGACGCCTTAGGGCCTGAAGCCTCCGTGGTGGCATGTCGCCTTAGGCATGAAGCCTCGGGGTGGCATAACGCCTTAGGCATAAAGCCTCAATATTGGCATGTCGCCTTAGGCACGAAGCCTCGGTGTTGGCATATCGCCTTAGGCACGAAGCCTCGGTGTTGGCATACCGCCTTAGGCACGAGGCCTCAATGTTGGCATATCGCCTTAGGCACGAAGCCTCGATGTTGGCATACCGCCTTAGGCACGAAGCCTCGATGTTGGCATACCGCCTTAGGCACGAAGCCTCGTGTTGGCATACCGCCTTAGGCCCGAAGCCTCGGGGTGGCATAACGCCTTAGGCATGAAGCCTCGGTGGTGGCATAAAGCCTTAGGCATGAAGCCTCGGGGGTGGCATAACGCCTTAGGCATGAAGCCTCAATATTGGCATGTCGCCTTAGGCACGAAGCCTCGATGTTGGCATACCGCCTTAGCACGAAGCCTCGATGTTGGCATACCGCCCCAGGCACGAAGCCTCGGTGTTGGCATACCGCCTTAGGCACGAAGCGTCGATGTTGGCATACCGCCTTAGGCACGAAGCCTCGATGTTGGCATACCGCCTTAGGCACGAAGCCTCGTGTTGGCATACCGCCTTAGGCACGAAGCCTCGATGTTGGCATACCGCCTTAGGCACGAAGCCTCAGTGTTGGCATACCGCCTTAGGCACGAAGCCTCGATGTTGGCATACCGCCAGGCACGAAGCCTCGTGTTGGCATACCGCCCAGGCACGAAGCCTCGTGTTGGCATACCGCCAGGCACGAAGCCTCGATGTTGGCATACCGCCTTAGGCACGAAGCCTCGCTGTTGGCATACCGCCTTAGGCACGAAGCCTCGTGTTGGCATACCGCCTTAGGCATGAAGCCTCGATGTTGGCATACCGCCTTAGGCACGAAGCCTCGGTGTTGGCATACCGCCTTAGGCATGAAGCCTCGATGTTGGCATACCGCCTTAGGCACGAAGCCTCGTTGAGTAGTAGAAGAAGCCGAGCATTCCGAATTTTTTCAATTCATCCTTGAAACCGTAATGCCATCTACTCTGTGGTGGTGTCAAACTCACGTTGTTATTTCTGCGATAGTACTTCTTCAAGTATAGTGAGTTCCTGCACGGTCTACCTTCTTGCCCCCTCGGAGTCTTCAAGCGGTAGGTCCCCGGGCGTATCTCGCTTGGAGACTATGTAGGGTCCTTCCGTTGTGTGTGACTTCCGCCTTCTCGTGGATGTGATGCACTTGCCCTCCGTAGTACTAAATCTCCCTGGTGGAATAACCTTTCCTTGACCCTGGCATTATAGTACCGACAAGCGTTCTGCGGTAGGCGACGCTCCTTAGTAGTGTTCTCTCTCGGACCTCATCTATAAAGTCCAGTTCGTTCGCGCATGCACCGACATAGGTGCGTTCATTGAAGTGCGTAACCCTATGGGACATGGCGCAGACCTCTATCGGTGCCAATGCTTCATGCCATATGCTAGGCGGAATGGGCTCTCTCCGTGGGCCGACCTCATCTATAAAGTCCAGGTTCGCCGCAGCTGTCGACATAGGTGCGTTCATTGAAGTGCGAGAACCCTATGGGACATGGCGCACTCTATCGGTGCCAATGCTTCTGCCATATGCTAGGCGGAATGGGCTCTCTCCCGTGGGCGTCCGATCGTAGTTCGGTATGCCCACAGGACGTTGGGTAACTCTTCTACCCACTTGCCTTTGGCTCCTTCCGGCCTTTTCTTCGACTCCTTCCAGCGTTACGTTGGTGACCTCCACCGACCATTGGCCTGGGTATGCTACCGACACAGCCGATAGTCGATGTTGTAGCGTGTGATGAATGCTTGGAATTTGGGGTTGTTGAATTGTTTTCCATTGTCCGAGACGAGGATCCGTGGTACCCCAACTGTAGATGACGCCGTCGCGATGAACTTCTCCATCTCTCGCCTCCGTTATCTTGGCCAAGGGTTTAGCTTCAACCCACTTGGTGAAGTAGTCGATCGCGACGACACCGGTACTTTCTGCTTTCCTGTGCCGCGGTGAAGTTGCCTAAGATGTCGAGTCCCCACATGGCAAAAGGTATGGGGTTGAGGATTGATGTCGGCTTGGTGGCGGGTAGATGGGTCGGGCGAACAACCGACATTGCTCGCACTTCTTGGCATATTGGATGGCCTCCTCTTGCATTCGTGGCCGTATAGTCCTTGGCGGAGGATTTTGTAGGCTAGGGCTCGTCCCCCATGTGGCTTCCACATATCCCCTCATGGACTTCGGCTAGGGCGTACTCGCCCCCTTGGGTCCTAGGCACCGGAGTAGTGGTGTCGTTGCCCCTCGCTTGTACAAGACTCGTCTAGGACGGTGTACTTTGCAGCTCTCATCCCGATCTTCCTTGCCTCACCTTGTCTTCCGGTAAGACGTCGTCCCGTAGGTAGTTGAGTATAGGGTCCATCTAGCTAGGCCCCTCCTCAATCTCATTAACTTTCTTCTCCCGCATGTTAGCTCATGTAATATTTCCACGTACATCGCATTGGCCAGGTTTCGAGTTCATCATTGGCTAGCCTGGACAGTGCATCAACAGTTGCATTCTCGATCCTTAGAACTCGAACCATCTCTAACTTCCCGGCCTCGAACCTCGAACCTCGAACCTTGAACTTCTACCATGGTTTGTCGATTGTGGTCCTGGCCATGGCCAAAGACCCCCTTTTATTTTTCTTTCTTCTCTCTTTTCTTCTTTGCTTTTGGGCAGCCTTTGACGGAAGGCATCCATTCATGAAATTTTATTTTTTTTCTGGTTCGTCTCCGGTAAGGTGCATTCAACGACAAAGTCTCGCCAAGGCTTGGCCTTTGATGGCGCCCCGGGTTGGAACCCGATGTCATGCTCACTTAACTCCACCGCCCATGCTATCAATCGCTCGGAGACGTCCGGCTTGTGCAATATCTTCTTCAAGGGTAGGTGTGAGGATTTGTGATGGTATGGGCTTGGAAGTATGGTCGTCGCTTCCGGCCGCCATTACCAATGCATAGGCTACCTTCTCGATCCTTGTGTACTGGTCTCTGCATCGATCGGACATGGCGACGTAGTAGATCGGCCTCTGGACTTTGTCTTCTTCCTTCAAGAAGATGCAATGGCGCCGGGGGTGGCGGCCGGTAGAGCCGCAACTCTTCGTTAGGTTTCTGGTCGCCCAAGCAAGGGTGGGCTCTCTAGGTACTCCTTCATTCTCCGAACGCCTTTTGGCACTCTTCCGTCCATGTGAAGTTCTTAGGGCTTCGGAGGTTCTTCAATGTTTTGAAGAATGGTAAGCACTTATCACCCGATCGTGACACGAACCTGGAAAGGGCGGCAACCCTTCCATTCAACCTCTGCACCTCCCCGATCGTTCGAGGAGGTGCCATCTCTTGATGGCCTTGATCTTGGATGGGTTGGCTTCTATTCCCACACCGAGACCATGAACCCCAGAATTTTCCCCGACGTTACACGAAGGCGCACTTTGCGGGGTTTAGCTTCATCTGGTTCCTCCTCGCATCGTGAATGCTTCCTCTAGGTCGGTCAGTGCTGGTTGGTGTGGACGCTTTTCACGAGCATGTCATCCACATATACTTCCATGTTGCGCCCGATCCGCTCCTCGAACATCTTGTTGACCATTCTCGATAGGTGGCCCCTGCATTCTTTAACCCGAACGGCATGACGTTGTAGCAGAGTTCTCTTTGTCCGTCCGAATGCGGTGTAAGACTCGTCATCCTCATACATGAGGATCTGGTTGTATCCAAGTAGGCGTCCATGAAACTCAGCATCTCATGGCCGGCGGTGGCGTCGATCGAGAGGTCGATCCGGCGGTGGATACTCATCTTTTGGGCGTGCCTTGTTCGGTCGGTGTAGTCGACACACATCCTCCACTTCCCATTTGGCTTTGGTACCATGACCACGTTGGCGAGCCGAGTTGGGAACTTCTCCTTTTCGATGAACCCCGATCGGCTTAGCTTCTCGACCTCCTCCTTGATTGCCGCTTGCCGGTCGAGGGCGGTTACGCCGCTTCGTTGAACGGGCTTCCTGGTTGGGTCGACATGTAGTCGGTGTTCCGCTATGGAACGTGGTATTCCCTGGCATGTCGGAGGTTGACCATGCGAAGACATCTATGTTTGCTTGGAGGAGGTGTCCAAGTTCTTCTTTCTGTTCCTTGCTTAGCAAGTGAGCCGACCTGAACGACCTTGGAGGGGTCATCCTGGCCGAGTGGCCATGGGATGAGGTCTTCCACCGGCCTTCCCCTTCTCTCTGTCGCCTCATCTCTCGGTCACCGATCATGCTCTCTAGGCAGAGTGCCACTCCACGGGTGTTGCCATTATTCTTTTTCATGAAGGTGGCGAGCACTCCCTTGCCTTCTTCTCGATCTCCTCGGACTTCGCCTACCCCGTTCTCGGTGGGGAACTTCATCTTCAGTGAAGTGGTGATATGACTCCTCTAAGGGTCGTCAAGTGATGGTCGCCCTAAGAGGCCGTTGAAGGACACCACGGACTTGACTACCATGAAATTTACCATGATGGTTACTTGTTGAGGGTGTACCCGAAGGTGACGGTAGCTCTATGGTACCTCGATGGAGGCGGTGGCACCGAGAATCCATGGAGATAAGTGGGCTCGGTTTGAGCTGGTCGTCCCGAACCCGACGCCGATGGCGCCCAAGGAGAGTACGTCAACGGACGCCCCAGTTATCCATCAGCACTGTACAGTCGATTGGCTACCTCCACCGTACTACCAGGGCATCTTCATGCGGGAAGTTTAGTCCTTCCAAGTCTTCATCCGAGAAGGAGATCACCGCCTCGCCTTGGCTATCTTGCGGGCTTCTCCGCCACTCCCACGAACCTCGGCATGAGCTTTTGCTTTTCTCGGTGGACTCTTGCCCGGTCCTCCAAGTATGGTGAGGATAGGAGGTCCCTTGGTGCCACTAGGTTCTGTGGCATCTCTCCGCTCTTCTCCGGGCGGCTCTCTCTCGATCCGGTCTTCTTTCTTCTCGTCTCGGCTCCACTCTGTCTCCGTCGCGACCTCTATCTCCTGCTTTGGCCCGAGCGGTTGTCACGTCTCCCCTTCACATACTTGTTCAAGCTTCCCGCTTTTACCGGTTGTTCTATCTCTCTCTTCAATTGATAGCACTCCTCCGTGTCGTGCCCATTCTCTTTGTGGAAGAGACAATATTTGTTAGGGTTTCGCTTCTCGCGCCGCTAGCATGGGTCGTGGCCACCTGGAGTAGGTCACGGTCTTGGATCCGCATGAGTATCCGGGACTGGTGGTGTTCGATGGTGTGAACTCAAGGGTGCTTGCCCTCTCACTTCTCTCTCGGCGCGGTCTGTCCTCCTAGGCGGGTGGTCGCTCTTCTCTTGTCGGCGCTCTGTCCTCGACCTCTTACCCTCTTTTGCGGTCATCAGTGCTGACCTCTTGTTGTCCTGTGGCTTGGCCTCGATTATTTTTGTTCTAGCTTGTAGTACCTCGGCCATATTTGCAAACTCGTTGCACCGCTCCAGGAGCTCTTTCATAGTCCTGGTCTCATGACGTGCCAGTCCTTGATCAAGTCCAGTCCCTAATACCTCCTCGCTAGGGCTGCATGCGTGTCCGGTCATCCAAGTCCCGAACCTCCGGGGACTCCTTGGTGAACTCGGTAACGTATTCCCCGAGAGATTCCCAGGGTTCGTACTCACGTTTAGTAGATTGACGGTGGTCTTCTTCGCTTGACGCCGCTTGGAAACGGGTGACGAATCGTTCACATAGCTCGCAAACGAGCATATAGATCTCGGTCGTAGCCTGGAGAACCATGATGTGGTGCTCCCTTAAGGGACGCAGGGAATGCCCGACAGATACCACGTCCGACCCCCATACAGCGTCATCATGCCATTAAAGTAGTTGATGTGGTCATTAGGGTCGGTGGTACCTTGTAGAGTTCAAAGGTGGGTAGTCGAAACCTGGAAGGTAGTGTGGTCGACATGATCTCTGAGAATGGGTGTTGTCCGGTATGGAATGTGTCTCGCCTTTGGTCTCGCTTCTTCAACCCTTCCGACTTCTCATCCAGGTCGCGGAGTCTTTGATCGAGCTCCTCGTCCCTTGTCTCGCCCCCACGCCTAGCCGGACGTTCGCTGCGCCCCGTTCACGCTCTCTCGGATGTCCCCTCCCGCCTTGAGTGTTGGCGGGATGGTGAATGGTCATGCCGTGATGAACCTGTCGTGAAGGTGAGGGGCTTTCTTCTCTGTAGGTCCGGCTTCGTCGTGGTATGTGACTTTCTTCCGGCCGTCAGTCAAACACGGACCTCGGACCGATCTCTCGGGCTAGACACCTCGCCCGGGTGTTGGCGTCCTCCCACGTTCGACCGTGGTGAGAGGTCTCTTGTTCTCCTGGGATGCTTGGGAAGGCTCCCCGCGGGAGTGGGGGTTGCCTGTCGCGCAAGTCTCTCGATCTCGCGCCGGGAGATGATCTCCTAGGGTTTGGCTCTTGTTGAGGTATGGACTCCACCCTCTGCTGGTGAAGTCCTCCGACGGTGAGATGTCGCACGCTGCGTCAGGTATTCTCGAAAGAGTCGTTGTTCATCGAGGATCTGCGTTGCAGGTCGTTGATCCGACCCACGGGCCGGAGCATTGGGGTCAGTGTCACCTCCACCACCACATCGTTGGCCTCGTCATTGTTGGGCTCGCGATCACGAATCGGTCATTAAGGGGATCTCCTCCTCCGAGAGGGACATGGTCCTGGTCGTTGGCTCTGCGGCGAGAGCCCTCTGGGGGTGGTGATCCATTCCTTGCTCCGTTGTTGGTGGTGGTAGTCTTCCTTCGTGCCATTGAATGAGTATGGAAGCGAGCTAGTAGTCAGTAATGGCTAGCGTCGTTCCCACGACGGCGCCAATGCATTGCGTCAAGAAATCGTCGAGCGGTCTCCGCGAGTGCCGTCACCTGCAAGTGGACCAAAGGGGTCGATCGAGAGAACCGGTGTGGTCCCGCCTAGGGCTCTCCGATGCCAAAGTTAGATCTCCGGCGCAAAACAGATGAATAGTGATTATTCAAGAAGAGTTTAGATCCCCTTATGGGGTTGCGACCTTGCCTTTTATAGTAGCATATGGCGGTGTATGGCGGTGTGGAGAGTCCCGTTTGATGGCGAGTGTGCCGTTGAGTGGATAGAGGCCCCGGGTAACGGGGCTCTATCCTGATTGGCCATCTCCCGTGGGAGGGAGTGTCCTGGTGGCATCAGGATCCTCGTGGATAGATACCGTGGTGACGGCTCCTTGGTGCTTGAATCCGTCCGGATGACGTGACTCTAAGCGGCGGTCTAGAGTCCTGGTAGTGACATGAGTCTTGGCGATACGATCGGGTCATAGATGGGTGGCCCCACCTCGTGTGCCCACGATGTCGTGCTCTGGGTGCAAGCCGCGCCCGGGTGTGTAGCCGCCTAGGTGAGGCCGCGCCACGTGGTGGCCGCGCCGAGTGAGGCCGCGCTCGGGTGAGGCCGCCCCGGGAGAGGAGGCCGCGCCGGGTGAGGCCGCGCCGTGGTGAGGAGGCCGCGGGTGAGGAGGTCGCGTGGCGTGGCGAGGAGGCCGCGGGGTGAGGAGGCCGCGCGGGTGAGGCCGGGGTGAGGAGGCCGCGTGGTGAGGAGGCCGCGCCCGGGTGTGGCGCGCTTGGTGAGGCTGCGCCGAGTGGTGGCGCGCCTGCGGTGCAAAGCCGGGCGCGCTGGTGCAAGCCGCGCTCAGGTGCAAAGCCGCGCAAGGTCGGTAAAGCGCAAGGCTCAGTGCAAAGCCAGGCTGGGTGCAAAGCCACGCTGGTGCAGCCGCGCTGGTGCAAAGCCAGCGCTGGGTGCGAGTCGCGCGGCTGGGTGCAGTGCAGCGCTCGGGTGTAGGCCGCGCTGGTGCAGCCGCGCTTAGTGCAGCCGCGCCGGGTGCAGCCGCGCTCGGGTGTGGCCGCGCCGGGTGAGAGGCCTCCTGGTTGTGGCCACGCCTAGGTGAGGTGCGCCGAGTGGAGGCCACGCCACGCCTAGGCGCGCCCGGTATTGGGACCCCGGTTCGCTTCCCCTTGGTTCGAGCGGTCGCCCGTGACACGTGGCGCCACCGATTGGCCCGATGAATATTGGATGTATCAGGTCTTTACCGGCCTGATCCAAACCCGACGATTGACACATGGTTTTATAGTGCACGGTATTAGATTAAGTATAGTAACTTGCGAAATCGATAAGGTGTTGAAACAGATCAGCCATATTGGACAAATTTGGTCCTTATTTTTTCTTTTATAAAGAGGTCTGTTTTACTATTTTGCCCTTTGTCCATATCGTTTCATTAATACAATATCGAGATCGATGACTAACAAAACTGATACGTATCCCCCAATTTGAAACCAATACCTCAGTCTTCAAACGATGATTGATACTCCTAATCATGGTTTTAGTGCACAGTATCAGAATGGGTATCGGCAACACGTAAAAATCGATACGATACCAATATAGTATCGGCCAGGATCGATTGTATCGGACAAAATTACCGCTGAATTTTATTAAAAAATGAGTTTCTGATCATTTTACCCCTTGTCCGTACCTTGACACTGATACGGTATCGGAACAATATCGGTATCAGTGACTAGCAAAACTGGTATGTATCGCCCGTACCGTTACTTAAAACCATGCTCCTTATCCGGGGTGAGTTAGGGGTAATTTCGTAATTTAAGTGGTACACCCGACTTCTTCAGACTTTTCAAAGTCACATGACCCCGTTGCCTCTGGCTAGGTTTCCTATGCTCGCAGTACACCACAGTACATTGTTAATAGACAAAGGGGTCAAAATCTTTTACGGTAATCTAGGTGGGGATGGGTCCCACGGTTTATGATAACGTTATTTACTTTTTCGGCTTTTCCTTTTGTTTCGGGGGACCAATCGAGGGGGGGTGTGTTTCACCTTTCAACCTGAGAAGACTTGGCCTTTTTGGGGAGCAGCTTTTACAAATTACGGAGAGAAAAAACCGTGCCACGGACCTACGGTCCCGTCTTTACGCCTGTAAGTGAAGAGCAGTTTTTTTTTTTTTTTTTGTGGAGAAATTGTATAAATTAAACCAAGGGAATAAAGTAATCACGGGATCCGAAGTTACGGCCCTTAATGACAGCCTCTTGATTGGAATCAAAATAGACGGTTTCATGAAGGCTTTTCCACGATGGTTGCCACCTTATTTATAATAAACAAAGGGATCAAAAATCAAACGATAATAGATCGATCAGATATGGTTGGTTAAAATTTTATAAAGAGCTAGAATAGAATATTGGTTCTTCGTTAGCCTTGGATAATTTATTAGGATTGACCGTGTCAAAGCTGTAATATTTACATAATTTACCTAAATCGAACCCTTAAATCAAGGAATTGCACATTCATCCCTTAAGTCAAGGGATTGCTCATTTCCCAAATTTAAATATCCATTTATCAAGGCATTTTTTTTTATGTAAATTTATCAAGGGATTGACTATCAAATATGTATATATTTTTTGGGGGGAATAGAACTGGTCAGGACTGGGTAATGTATGCTACACAGCCGGACAGAGACCCTAATTTCCTTCTTCTTCTTTTTTTTCCTTTAAATTATAAAGCTTAAAGGTAAGTTGTGGTATCAGAATTCAGTATTTCGTAATACATTCTCGTCGACTGTCGTTCTCAGTATCGTGTTGGCTTACTAGTCATATCCATACCATCGATGTCAAGTACCGATTGGATTGAATGCGTATTGGCTGAAAAGTATATTATTTTTTAAATTACGTATGTTACCTGCCTAATACGACATGATTCCAATCAATACATATTAATATCGTATCGATATTGGCTGAGACTGATATAACTCTCAAGGCTCATTCAGCCATTGCTCATTGCCAATTTTTCCCCTTAATCAAAGGATTGGTTATCGAATGTATATATATTCTTTTTTTTTTATGTATTATAAAGTTTCAACAAAATTACTCGAAGTTAACATGGTATTAGAGTGCATAATGAGAAAGTTCTACACCATCTCCAATCATGATTCTACTTATTGGTATCATATCGGTTATTTTTATTAGTATTATTGGAGTCCAATACCACTGTAGATCAAGTGTATTGATAAAAAATATATATTATTTTTTAAAGGAGAAAATAACTTTATCTGATTGTGTGGCTCCTATGCTTAGACACAGAAATGCATGAAAATACCATGCTACCCCCATAAAAAAAACAAAAATCCTGCCCAAGATGATGCTTGTGAACACTCCCATTGACCACTGCACACAAGCAGGTTCTATAGGCTCACACAACGTTCTCTCACCGTTTTTAAATTAAACCAGCAATAGTTCAATTTCAACTGATCCATATCGGTATCACATCAATATCAGCCAAGACCAATGCGGATACCTATAATCTTGTGCCCAATGGACCACCATGGCCTTTATCTTCATCTTCTTATTTCTATTCCTCTTCTTTGATGGACTTTGGAGCCATTATTGTCTCTAAACCACCTTCCATTTTTTTGGTAAAACTCTAAACCCCTTACTGGAGACAACTATTATAACTACTTCCGTCCCAAGAACATGGCGTGCCTCTAAAATAAATTAACCTTCAGAGTACCCAAAACAGAGAAATAACTCGGAATGCAAATTCCAAGTTTAACCCTTTTTTTAAAGCAAAATTTCAAGTTTAGTTTGATTTATAAATTGAGAAATCTGTAAAGTTGATTCTTTTTTCTGTTATTTCATTGAAGTTTTGTAATGATTTTGATTTTTTATTTATTTATTTCAAGATTCGTTATTTATGAACATGAAAAGGTATTCTTCTTTAAAAATTTCCAAATTGGTATTATTTTAAGTTAAATTAGCTACTAGTTTTTTGAATATTGTATTGAATCTTGATGGTCATTGAAACCCTTTTTTTTTTTTTTAAATAGATTATAGTTTTACTTTCATAATAATCTATAATCCATTACTAAACTACTTAATGAATCTATTGGGTATATTAAAATGAAGAGAATGTCTGAATGAAAGTAACAAATACATTGTATCATGACAATTGCACAAATTATTATTTTTTTTTTTTAAAAAAGGGGGTCAAATTGGATTACCTCAATAACTAGACATTGGTTAAAACAACTAATAGAAAAGGGAGATTATATTAATTCTATTCAAGGTCCTAGTTTATTATTCTTAGTGTAAGGTGGTGTAATTAATTATCTTTTAATAAGAGAGACCATCGTAGACTTTAAAAAAAAAAAAAAACAAAAAACAAAGAAGAACAGAGAACAATGTTAGACTACATACAGTATGCTAGCGCCTCACTGTGTCTATCTCTTTCTTCCTTATGAAGAAATGACATATCTACCTCCTGCTGTGGGAAGAGAGAGATAGATAGAGGGAGGTGTAGCATTCTCTGCAACCCCATCCCCCCCCCCCCCCATCGCACCCAAAAAAAAAAGAATTGTTCCACTACAAATACGTGCAAGGCTTGAATAATCTGACAATGGGGACCATAAAACTAACTTGCAACTGGAGGGGTGGGGGAGGGGAAGGGGGAGGGCATATTGTTGTATATATTTACTTGATAAATTGAACACAAACGAACCGAATCTAACATAAAAAAATCAATAAGAAAAATCACTAAGAAATCGAAACTGAATCTTTCCTTATTGGTTTGGTTTTAGAATCATCCATTCTCACATCAAAATCGAATTTAAACTGAATTGACGAGTTGACATTTTTTTGATAAAAAACGGACCAGTTGACACTTCTTAAGTATCGATATCAGTCATGGACAATTCGATACCGATACCTAAAATCGTGGTCCCCACTCCCAAGAGATAAGCTGATAACTTAGTAGCTCTTAGAAATGATGGACGGCGGCAAATAATCTAGGGATGTAAACGGATCGGATTCGGCTCGGATAGTGCTATATCCGCATCCACATCCGATTAGCTTTCGGACGGATTCGGATAGTACTAAACGGATACGAATCGGATATTTTATCCATTTACATATAAATATAGCTTTTCGGATAGCTATAGCCCAACCGTATCTGTATCCGTTTAGCTTTCGAACAGATTCGGATAGTACTAAATGGATACGAACACGAATACGGAAACGGATTTCGACTATTCATTTACATCCCTAAATGCATCTTTTGGGCCTATTTAACCTAAAGATGGTTCTTCTACCAACAACAACAAAAAAAAAAAAAAAAAAAAGGCTAAAGAGGATTTAGCCTTTAGAGTTTTCGGCTTTATCTTTTGTCCAATAATCCAAGGCAGTTAAGTTGGTTGTAGCCATAGTGGCCGACCGCATATTTCCTTTCTAACTATTGTGTACAGCCATGAGCTTTCACCTTTTCTAAATGAAGTGTTTTTACCAAACCAAAAAACCTATTATACTCTCTGATGTATTACCAATTTAGGAAGCCAAGCAATCTTTTAATCACAAAATTTCTCGAATGAATTCTTTTGATTCATACTAGAGGAGAATATGAGACAATATAATGTTATTTTGTGATCATCCTAGTGATCTTATCTTTCTTCAATCCAACATCAAGAGAGAGGGCATAAATTTGTCAATTCAAATTTTAATTGTTAATACCAATCTAGAAAAATAATTAATTAATCAAATAAATATGGGTAAAAGAACACTAATCGGTCGTGTAGCCTCCGCACCACTGTGGTAGTCAATGAAAGTGTGCACAAAGACATTGATTTATATGCGATTTTTCAATTTCACCAGGCAATGAATGGTCTTTTCATGCACAAAGGCATTGATTGGTGTTTAGACACATAAACCATACAACCATTTAATGTTCTTTTTCCCAATAAATATATAAACATGTGGATATGTGCCGCCACCATTTAATTATAGATTAATTTTCAATCTGGAAATTGTTAGAAGCGTCTATTATGTTTGAATAATTTGAACAGTAAAAAAAAAACAAGTATGGTATGTAGTTCAGTCTGTACTAGACTAACCTCATAACGGTGTGGCTTTGGGGTTGGATTTAATGGAACCAATAGAAATCAAAATCAAATCATTTAAATGCACAAATTGAAACCAAAAAGTGGGGCCTAAACCTGATAAAAAAAATATATAAAATTAGACGAGATCGATAGTAATCTGATAAGAAATCAAAAACCCACAAAACCTAAAATTTTGCTACTATCAGGTTCACAGCTAAAGAAATGAAATCCAAAAAGGTATTTTGAAAAATACTAGGAGGGTATTTGTAAACCCTAAGCAGAAGTGAATTATTCCATTTCTTTGATTGCAAACCCAGGTAGCAGGAACATTCTTGCAACCTGGGTAGCAACAAAAAATTTTCCCAAAATTTCTCATTGATTTCATTATTTATACATATAAAATCAAAATCATACCGCAAGCAATAGCAGCCCAGTTACAAATGAATAACAAAAACCGATTTAAAAAAAAAAAAAAAAAACCAAATAAAAAACTTACAACTTATTTTTGGATTGGTCCAATAACTGACTAAAATCGATTCAGCCTAACTAAAATCAGTCCAAACCAATCGATTGACACCCTTAGACCATTGAAAGTCAAAAAAAAAGAGCAAAAAAACATCATCTACCCAAATGGCATGAATAGCCAAATGTGTTTGATCACATTATTTCATGGAAAGCTTTGAGATAAGGCATTCATCGATCATAAAAATGAAGAATGGTCTAAATTTGGCTTTGGTTGCAGTTTGTATTATAATATAGGTCCATGTTCAGTAATCTGACCAGGGAAGTAACGTGCCTATCAAGTGTGAGAACCATAACCATTCATGCATGGGAATTACTAAATTTCCCCCATTAAATTAAAAAGAATGGTGGTGAGCCGAGGCTTTTCCGTGGGCTGCATTCAGCTTTTGTAAGACTTTCGATTTTTTTTTTTTTTTTTTTTTTTCCCTCATAGTAATAGAATTGTTGATCTCGAGTACATTGATTGCCCACCAGTTGAGATGCCACCATTATTTGATCCACGTGGCTGGATAATACCTTGATTCTAATTGTTGAATAAATATCTTGGTTTGAATTTTAGTCACATGTCAATTTTTAGATGTTAATTCAAACAAATTTCCTGACACGAGCACAGAGTTCAATGAGACAACATGCATTTCATTAATATGGATGGGATTTTAGATTTTATTGAGGGGAAAGCTATAATTTTAGATGTTTTCATCATCTTAGCATGTTTGGGCACATAAACCATGCCACCAGCTTGCATTCTCTCTCTCTCCATAAGAAAATCTTGTTGTCACCATGGTTAGTTATAACAAGATCGTAATCTTATATTTTGCCATTTTAGTATAATATACTTTTGCATTAAGATAAATCATGTCATTTCACATAGCGAATGACAACTATTGACTTTTAACTTATTCTGAAAATACCTTAATTTTTTTGATTTAAATAACTTTTGAGAATAACACAATGGACAAAAACATAAGGTTACAACCACTTAGTTCACCTACTTGATGACAACAATATGCATCACCTAACTGTACGTAAAGCATACCAACACAAGTAGGTGATCTGTGTATCCCCTTCCACCCATTTTGAGACTCATCTCAACCTCTTTGTGGTAAAACTAAAGTCATTTGTTGTAGGCTGTGTTTTGTATGCATTCCTAATTTAGGATGAAAATGCCGTTTGAAATGGACTATTCTCGGCAAGAATGACTAACATCCATGGGAGGATGGTTCAAATCATTTACTCGACCTAAAATGCATTCCAAAAATATATATCAAACAAAGCCATGGAGTCAACTGTTGGGTATGTTGTATAATCCTAATAATATATGTTCTAATATAAGTCGACTAGAATAAGAAATCAAGCTGTGGTGGTTTCCACTGGATAAAGTTCATCTAACTTAAAACCATAGTTTTTCTTATAAATACTAACTGGAAACAACAACCTAATTATTTCAAACTTAATATTCAAAATATATTGCAAGCTAGCTCGTGCTTAAACCGTAAAACCTTAACATCAAGAACCAGCGGTTGTTCATGTACAAAAACATAATCAATCAAAAACGACTGTCCACATCTAGTATCGTGTAATGTGCACTGGATGAGAGACCCAATTGTGTTACTTGCTAATGATACGGAGGCCATGAACCTTGAGAAGGTACAGACAAGGATATAATGCACTGTCAAGTACGTATAAGACGAATAGAACACGTACAAGTTTATTGCTTCCATGTCAACGCACGATCAAACCATTACCTATCCTATAATAAGTGAGTGACTCCTGGGTCCACTTATCAGAGACCAGACCAAACCAGACTATATACACTCATGTAGAGAAACCTAATAAAGCTGAAGAAACTTGGTTTATCTGATCTGTAAGCCCATAGATACGTTTTTTGGAAGGTGGAAAGTAATGGTGAGTGGAGACTGGAATATCATATTATCATATACCTAACATCATGATTGATGATGATTATTATAATATAAATCTTCTTTAAGATCTCTGCATCCACTTTCTTCTGGCAGTCAAGGCCAACCCAACAGCCAGTCTCATGAACTTATATTAGGGGTGTCAATGGATCGGTTCGGGTTTTTCGATTTTGGTGTGATTTTTATAGAAATCGAATCCAAACCATTAAGAAATGTTCGATTTCGATTTCAATGCGGTTTGATTTCGTGTCAATTTCGATTTATAATAACGGATTGATATCAGTTTGGATTCTATTCGGTACCAATTTTATATAACTAATTAACTAGTAAGGTCCGGTTAGTATTATTGTATTTCAAATGCAACAAGTAGGTATAGAGATTCCCAATTAATATCTAACTAGTAAATGAATTTAAACACAAGTTCTTACTGGGGTTGGTAATTGGTTCAATATTAAACCATAAACGAATATAGGAAACTAGTGCAATGGATGCTCTATAGTAATTATTACAGAAGCAAGTTTCCTGGCATTAAAGTATTAAACCATGATCGCATATAGGATGAGAGAACATCCTTTAAATTTATTTGATCTCAACAGGTCTAAACGCTTTTAAAACTGATATATATATATAGGTACATAAATCCATAAAAGTTATTTGATCTCAGTATTTTATCGGGTTGGGTCGGTTCGATTTGGGTTCCGGTCATTGGTGCACCGTCGGGCTAGCCCAAATCGAACCGAAACCGATTGCTCTCTAGATCCACAAACTGAACCCGAACCAATAAGAGATCAGTCCGGTGTGGTCCGGGCTCGTTCGGGACAGTTTTATCTGTTCGGATTGGGTATTGACACCCCTAACTTATATCCCAACCACAAGCCCACAGAGATAGAGAGAGTGGGATCCGGTCCGATCCGGTTTCTATTGGTTTGAATTGGTTTCGGTTTGTTACTGGGCCAATCCAAAACAAAACTGTTAAAGTTTTGATTTTAATTGGTTTGATCCGATTATCGGGTTTGTTTCGGTTTTTGCTTCACTCAGTGTGTTCGATTCATTCAATTCTTACTGGTTCCAAAAAAACTTCAACCCAATAAGGGTTCAGTTCGGTGAGGACTAAACCGGTCAGGCTGAACCTTAACACCTTTAATATTATATAGGGAGAATGTTCTCTGTGCCGCAGTACAGGCTGTGACCAGATATATGGATCTGCCTCTCAGGGGTAGAGTGGTCATTGTGCCTGCATTGCGGCACAGAGAACAGTACCCCTATTTTATATATAGATATAAGAGAAAAGAGAGATAAGAAGGAAGGGTGGTAGTAGCAGTTGAGGTCTGATCTGGATTGCTCCTTCCCGAGGTACATGCTCCTATCTCTGATCTCTCCCTTCCATGCCTCCAACCTTAGCTTTCTTCTGCAGCATATATATATATATATAATAATAGAACCGCCCCTTGTGTTCAATGTCAGTAACTACTACTACTACTTGGCAACCAAACCCCAATCATGTATGTACAGAAAACCATTCACAGCAGTGAGATATTTCTCAATTTTAATGGGTATTCCAAAATAAGGAATTAATTATAATTTCGAGAGGAAAACCAGGGCTTGGAGTGTTAATGACCAACAGAAATATATGAGAATTCACAGAACTATAAGCTTTGGATATAAATAAGAAGCTAGCTACTGAGCATGTGTAGGTTAAGGAATTAATTATAATTTCAAGAGGAAAACCAGGGCTTGGAGTGTTAATGACCAACAAAAATATATGAGAATTCACAGAACTATAAGCTTTGGATATAAAGAAGAAGCTAGCTACTGAGCATGTTCTTACTTTACCCCACAGGATTACGGGATTAGAGGAGAAGTTTTCGTTTCAGTCTTCACTGTAATTATATGTGTTCTTCTGAATAAACTAATAAAGTTGCACATGGAGAGTTGGAATTAGAGACTAGAGAGCATTGATGATCACTACTCTTAATAAGAACACTCCCCGTTAAACTTCTTTCAATTCCCACAATGTCTCCCATTCCAACACTGTCTCTCTCACCTTTTCTTATTCTATCCTTTTGGCTTTCTTTAAGTACATTTAAAAGAGGCCATGAAAGTTGGTGTTCTTGAAAGAAACAATGTACCTGACTACGATTTCCACCACATTTGAAGCTTCTGTTTTTATATTATTATAGAATATATATATATATATAATGGAATCCGCCTTCCCCTAACCTATTACTCTATGACCTTCAAATCAATTAAAAGCTTTCAAACCCATTAATGGCTTTGGTGGCATTTGCTTATAAATATATGAATATGATTGTTGGTGTTATAGTTGCTATACCAATCATAAGTAGTACATGTTGTCAATTCAAACAGAATTATGTACTAACCCATAATTTGCCCAACAAAATGATTGATCTCACCAATAACCAAATTGGAATCCAATTTTATTCGGGAGAATATTCTCTGTGCCGCAGCGCAGGTTACGCCCAGGCACATGGGCCTGCCACTCAAGCGGTAGAATGATCATTGCGCGCCCATGTACCTGAACGCAACCTGTGCTGCGGCACAGGGAACAACACCCCATTTTCTCTCCAATTTGCAAATATAATATAGGAAGTTCTTGTTAAGGAATATAAACAGTCTTTTTGGTGTCCATTTTGGTGTTCTGTCCAAGGGTTTAGACACTCTGATGACTATTCCAATTCAAATCCAGTCGAAATTGGTTTGGAATTGACTTGAACCCTAGAAATTAATACATTACAAATCGGTTGATATGAATCAACCGAAATCTGGAATCGGGAATAGTCTCGGCCAATTCGAACGATCTGAGTTTAATTGCTTGAATTATGTTGATGACACTTAAGACTTGAGATCAATTCATCCCTGAAGTTAGGGGTGTCAATTGGTTGATCTAGGTCGGTTTTGATCAGGCCTAGTCGGTCTCCAACAATTTAAGGCACCACGCTATTTGATTAGTCGGGCCTTATAGGTCAAGCATGAACACATTTATATATTGTCGCCAGTTACTAACCGATCAATCCAATTACAAGCTTTAACCAATTGGTTCTGGTTGAACATACCGGTTTGGGCCAGTTTTTGACACCACTACCGAAGGTGTCCATGACCCACACAAACACAAACAACCGCGTGAGCCCAGTTGCCAAGCTGGTTGATTGATCCCCAACTCACCAGTGTTTTTTTTTTTTTTTGTTTCTTGGACTATTCTACTCAAGGGCCCATAGGCCAACTACAAGCTAAGGGGAAGGCTAAGACAAGCCCACAATCTACAACTAAGGGGGGAGGGGGGAAGGGGTGAAAGGTGCCTTTTTTTTTGGCACAATATGCAATCCAGGAGAATCGATCCCATGACCTCCTGAGGGGTGCATGCACCAACTTGCAAACTCACCAGTGTTGACTTATTCTTATCTAGCATCCAAATGGATGACCAGGATTGTCTGGTGCTGTATCCATCTTCTTTAATTTTATCAAGTTGGTCCCACCAATCTCATCTGTAAACGAGTGTGATTACGTGTACGGAAAAGGTTGCTACGGAAACGATCAGACAATTATACTTCTCCTCTTGACCGCAGACCCTGAAACTCAACTTCTACAGCACATAATCAGACACCCAACTTCTAACATTTGGACCAAATACTAAGGACGGCCCAGGCCCACAAACACGACCCAGTCCAACTCCAGCCTGGGAAAGGACCCATTGTTGGGCTGGGCCTTCAAGCCTTTGATTGGATCTGATTTCGGAAAGGATTAAGAAAATGACTGTCAGGGGTAAAAAAGGGTTTATAAAATATGGTGAAAATGATTTATCATTATGTCATTATTAAATTTGCTGTTGTTTTCATATTTTTTGAGTACAAATGTGAAATGACAGGATTTACTTTCATTGGGAAAAATATGTTTTATTAGAACGCTAAAAAAATAAGGATAAAGTTTTCCTCCACCAATAGAGGATGGTTCACTCACAATCCTAAGGTTTTAGAATGTTCCAAAATACCCTCCCAATATCCATTCCCGCCCTCTCTTGGCCCTTGATGAATGGAATCCCCATTTATCGTGGGTGGAGGGAAACTTGGTCCAAAGGCGAAATTTTTCTTTCATGGTTTCACCTATGCAAGAGGAAGAATCCCCTCACCACTAGTTACATGCTTGTTTTTGCTTGAATGGTGCAAGATTTGCAAGTATGTGAAATTGGGTATCTTAGGGTTGAGTAGTGGTCTTAGCCTTACCTTTAAAAGAATGTATGTGATTTTTACCCTTGTTCTTGCGGGTAGGGTAATTATTTGCCCTTACCTTTAACCTAGAGGGCATTAGCACAATTTTTCACTACCCAATGAATAAGGTGGGTAAGGTATTTCAACCTATAATTGTCAATGGTATATGGGTTAAAGGGAAATTGTGGGTGGATTAAATAGGATATATATGGACTGGGCCTTGGATATATTTATGTTGCTATGGGAAAATTATCCTCTCACGTTCTTTGTCTGGTACAGTTCCCTAGTACCCCTAATAAGAGAGGGGTGGACTCCACCTGGGCAGTGTGTTCTGGTAGGGAGTAAGGTGATCATTTCCGCCTCCTATGAGAGGAACCGGACGAACTGTATCGGACAGGGAACCTGAGAGGATAAAGATCCGGTACTACGGTATAAGTTTTTCCCATACCCTCCTCGCCAAGGTTAGGGGTCTTATCCTTAGGAAAATTATCGTCTCCATTTATCTGTCCCTCCATTTCCTCCATTACATCTAATTGGGGGGACGGAAATGACCACCCTATCCCCTATCTGAACACACTGCTCGGGTGAGGTCCATTCCCCCCTGGAGGAAATGGAGGGGCAGATAAATGGAGACGATAAAGATCCCTTATCCTTAGCCTATATGGTACAGGTAAATTGACTCATTACAAGTAATCGGATAATTGGGTAACTCTGATAAATGTAATTTCTCTCTTTTCTTAATTTTACCTTTGTCTTTTTTGTCATCAAATATAATAATAAAAATAATAAATTTGGGTAAGGAATACAAGTGTATAGTTTTCACATAATATCTAAAATAATAGGAAGAGGGTTGGGCACGGTGCTAGCTTTCCTAGAGCTAGCAGCTGTGCCCAATGGAAAGGGTGGGATGGGAAGGGCAGGGAGTCATTTTCATAGGGGGGAGATAGACAGACTCAGATTGGGCACAACACCGGCATGCCCACCCCTTACCTGATATAATATTGAAAGATTCTTCTCATTTAACATTGAGAAAAACAAGGCTGTCAGGCTATGTGGCGTCTGCGAAGGACGAAATGACCGCCCCACCCCTGGGAAATGAAAATTTCTATCCCTGTTGGATGCCACTATACGGGCTCTCATTGGCCCTCACGTTGGTGTAGGGCCACGTAGCGTGACAGTGATCCCCTCCCTTTAACTTATTACACAATAAACGTCGACCTTTACCTAATAAACGTAATTAAATAAAAAATAATGGCATAATAATCCATTCAACTATATTTTTTATGGGAGAAAGTTTACACCACCCGAGCGCACCAAACACACTGCCCGTGCATCCTAACACAGGGGCACACGAAATGACCACCGCACTTGCACCCCTGTGTCAAGGTGTAGAAGCGGCGTGTCTGGTGTGACCGAGTGGCGTTCTCTTTTCCATTTTTTACATGCTAAAACCATACTAAACAATTAAACCAGAAACTCTTATTGACCAACAAAAATAGAAATGGGTCATGTCATAAGACTAAGGGGTTGGGCTATTAGATGATACATTAAAGCCCAAATTTGTTATACATACACCACAATAAAAATAGGGGCCAAGGGTTTTCATAGCCACCAGGGAATCCAACACCATTTCATGCAGAATATTACATTATTTTTACAGAAAGAAAATATAAATAAGGGAAAAGGAATGTCACCCGGTCATGCATTTGGGCGCGTGTGCCTGTGCCCATACACAGCTGGGTGCTAAATGATCAACATATCCCTGTCTTTTCATGGGAGCGGGGTGATCATTTCAAGTCCTGTTGTGTCTGGGCGTAGGTACATGCCAGACCCACGACGAGGTGGCGTTCTTTATCCCTATAAATAAACTCAAAATTCTCTATAATAGGGCATAGGAAACTTAGAGTTGATTGTTCAAATTTAAAGTTTAATCATTAAAAATTAAAATACAACGTACATCTTTTACTTTATGAAAAAATACACACAAATGAAGAGATATTTTATGTATTTCAACATGGGTTAGTTTATGTAATAGAGAACTGGACAACATGGTTTGAGGTATCGGTATCAAATCACTCCATATGGTTGATATTGTACGCCTTTAAAGGTGACTAATACCAATACTTGGCCGATACCATATCGGTATAGACAAGGGTTAAAATAGTCAATAAAACCTGTTTTTTTTAATGAAAAGTTAGGGATAAATTTGCCTGATACAGTCGATCCGTACCGATACCATATTAATATCGCATTGATTTTGAAAGTGACCGAAACTGATCTGATACCGTGTACTAAAACCATGTCAAAGACGCATGTCATTTATATAATTTCAATCTAAAATAAATAGAAGAAATAGCTAAAATTACAAAAGATGAATCTCCACATGTGGGGTTCTCTTGTCTATCACATGGACTGAGCCTGTCATTTAACAAATAATGAAGGAAGCGATATACTTCACTAGGCATTGTGACGGGAAGAAAACCCTTCTAATATTTCCTAAACTTTGTTCGCGTTTCGGTGATCTACAACTTATGAATCACTAAAATTCACGAAGTCTAATAACTCGAATACAGTTTCTGATCTGTATTCGAAAGCTCAAACTTGCACGGCTCAGAAAGCCGGAGAGTTATAAGGGAAGAAGAAGAAGAAGAAGAAGAAGAAGAAGAATCGTGGAGAACTTCTATTATTATTGTTTTTAGTTACAGATTTTCTCTCTGTTCCCCTTTTAAATCAGAGAGGAGGAAAAAGAAATGCCTCATCTTCTTGTTCATCATCAGCTATATCTACACCAACAACCACTCTCTCCATCATCATTATCATTATCCCTCACACACCTTCACCGGAGAACAAGCTTCGCCAACAATCTCTGCGACTCATGTTCAATAACAACCGGAATATCTCAACATTTAATGACGCCGTTGAAGAACGTTCGTGTCCTTCGCCCCTCCGCATTGAATTCTACTACAAGCATAAGGTGCATGGCAAATCCTCGAAGGGTGAAGATGGTAGCAAAACAGATAAGGAGGGAACTATCTGACATGCTTCTCACCGACAAAGTTCTCCAGTACGCCGTCCTCCCGGAGGTCGCTCTTGGTGCAGACCGTTACTTGTCCTCCCTCACCACCATCTCTGACGTCGAAGTCTCCTCTGATTTGCAGGTATACTTATGGTAACCTCAATTCTTGAAGTTCAGATTATGAGTTGTTTTTATTGCTGTGTTAATTTCCCACTCTGCAGCCCTAGAAATTCCCCAAATTTTTGGTCGAGGGTTTAATTCTCTTCGCAATTGTGAACAGAACTTTGTATGGTTAATCATTAATGTACTTTCTGAAAAGGGTTTTCACTGGGAAGGGGCTTTCCGAGGATTGACATTCCAAGTGTGACATTAACACCCATTTCAATATCATTTACTTGTCCTGACCCATAGTGATTTCGAATGCAGAACATTTTGTTTTCTCTTATTACAATTTATCTTTTCGTAGGCTGCCTGTTTCTATATGAACCAAAAGTGATGTTCGTTCTGAATAGGTGATAGCAGGATATATTTGGTAAACCTCAGTAGATTTTATTTGCATGATTTAGTGTATAAAATGGTAGGAACAACTATGTTACCAATAAAATAGCAGGGCAAAGACTGCCTTATCGACATGCATTCGTAACACTTGTATTGCGTGAATGGGTTCAATTACATGTACCGTTTTAAGAAGAAGATGTTTGTTTTTTGTATTTTATGCGATTCTAAGGAACATCAGATCCAGATAAGATTGGCAGTCATGTTGTTCCTAAATAACTAAGAACATTTCCAAAAGAAATTAACTTAATTTTAAACCATTGACTGCAAAGCCTTCTCCAACTTTGTGGGCCTGTGTCCAGTAAACTTATTGATCAAGGATTAAAAAAGACTGAGCTAAATTTTCTCCCTACTTAAAATTTAATCAATATGTTTATTTACTTATTTGCTTTTCACTAGAAAGGCAGAAGTTCCACCTTCGTCTGTACTTGTTTCTCAGCAGCAACATCCCTCATTATCTCTTTGCCTGATTTAAGTCATTTCTCATAGATTAACTTTCTATGGATCTTGTGAAAAACTCTCGAGTACGTTGTTCACCACTTATAGGGATAATGCCCAAGATCTTCCTTTGACTGAATGGTTGACAATCTCACTCATCCTTGTGGCTGTATCATCTTCCATTTCCCAAACTTCGGGCAAAATTTTGTTTTACTCTGAACAAGCTCTGGTTCCCTCAGATTGTTTATCTTCATGCTGCCTTATGTCTATTGTATTGACTTCAGAATCAGCTTTCCTTCTGATTTTTGAAATATGTCATGTGCATGATACTAGCACTTTACTTCTTATTTATTTATTTTTAAAGTTGGGGTAGTGGTACATGTGTTTCAGTTGTTGTGAAGATACTGGTTATGATGAAGCAAACTATATATTTCATGGTTCTGAACGTTACTTTTTATTCTGTCATTTTTAGGTGGTTAAAGTATATGTTTCTGTCTTTGGTGATGAAAGAGGTAGAGAGGTAGCTATTGCTGGACTGAAGTCAAAGGCCAAATATGTTCGTAGTGAGTTGGGAAGGCGTATGAAGTTACGGCTGACTCCTGAGATACGTTTTATTGAAGACGAGTCGCTGGAGCGAGGAAGCAGGGTAAACTTACAGTTCTCTTTTTTCTTCCTTATGCTTCGGTATCTTATTCAGAGGATAGGCTTTTCCTCTGTTCACTTTTGTCAACTAGTTTATGGTGACTAGTTATGGTCAGAACACTTTTCTACTTAATTTCCTGTCCATTAGTTAATTATTGTAAAGTGGATCTATATTTTGTGCTCTTAAATTTGAGGTGGTTATTGACTGTTCTATGTAGAAATTAATGTGAACTGTAGTTATGATCTACAGAACAGAACCAAACATGTTACATTTATGAGCAGGGTAGCTCCAATTTGGAGCTTCCAAAGGTTCCAACCATTAAAAGGGGTTTTGGCCCTTCAATGATGCATTATCTTGTTCTGTAAACTATTCTTTGAAGAAGCAGTTGGGGTTGGGGGCCAGTGGCCAGTAGCTCTTATATCGAGGAAAATTTAGGTAGTTTGTTGCTGCAGGTCCTCAGCATTATAAAGAAAGGGTGTGGGTTCGGCTACAGGCCTATAGATAATCAAACTGTAGTGGATTCTAGACTTCAGAAGAAAGAAAAGCTTTTAGACAAGCTGGAAGGCAGTCACCAAAGGGTGAAAGCCCAAAGCCTAACGGAATGCTTTGAGTCAGACAAGTCAGGTAATGTAGGGAGGCTAGGCTAAAACGGGACAACACTAACACTCCTACAGAAAATCAGGATTGCAGTGAACTAACACACAGAACATAGAGACAGAATCTAACCAAATTAATAACTGTAAATCAAACCATTAGATGGGGCTGATTTTTCAGTTAAAGGGAGGTTCTGTTGGGAAAGGATATGTTCAAGCCTCCCACTTGAACTGCAGAGCAGGTCTCACCTAACTTAACCTAGTTACCCACTAGGGTTCTGCATTTCACAGGTTAAAGCAAAGCTTCTTTTTTCTCAAACTCATATCGTTGGGGTCTGAATACAGCCCCTGTTTATTTATAACAGCAAAGTTCTCCTCTTGTGTGGGGAGTACTGATTACAATGAAATTTGAAATATCCTATTCTAAGAGTACATCACAAATGGTAACTGAAAACCAATTATTGTTTTGTGACTAAAATAGAAACTAATGGCAAAAATAAAATCTAACTCATAACTACTAAATAGAAACTTCTAACTTAGAAATAGTAACTTAATATAATAGCAACTAATCCAGCACACAAAATCTTCCTTCTCCATGCAAGTCAATAATGAAAAATTCAACACAAGTTCAGGGTGGGGCCCACAAATATGGAAGTATCTACTACAGTTCTTCCTCCATGCAACAACTGGCCATGGGGCTCACTGAATCAGAAGAAAATATTTTCCTTTAATTTTAAACTGCTGCTCGATGGTTATGTGGACAGAAACTGGCAGGACCTATCGGCCTCAAGATACCCATCACATGGGTTCAAACATGGACCTTCCTAGGAGTTAAACTGAGGGTTTGATACTGCATCAACTCCCCCCCACACACACACTTCAAAAAACTTCTCCACGAGTGTGAGTAAGTATAGGGCTAATCTTGGTCTTGTGCATGTCCATCTTCAACCCATAGCAGAATTCTGGCAGCTCCTTGAAGATACGAATGGTGGGATGACAAACTCTATGTGTTTGACTTCGAAATCATCAATCGTGTCCATGGGTTGTTCGCCTACAATTATGTCTTTGACATTCTCCACTTCAAACTCAAGCTCCTTAGGTTCTTCCTTTTTGTTGTTCACAGCCTCCTCAAGGGTTGGGGCCACACATAGGACATGAATGGCAAAAGCGTCCGTATCATTTTCATTTTCAGCATCTCCACTGTCAACACCACTGTTCTTACTATTCTTTCCATCAATAACCTCATTGTCGACCATATCAAATTCCACAAGGTCGCACACTAGAAGTTATTGATTGACTTCATCAGGGTCTAGTTGTTGGCAAGTAGAGATATTTTGCTTGAATGCAAGTTGGGAGATCAAAGTAGTCCATGATTCTGTCAGTTGGAAAGTGCAGTTTCTGTATGAAGAAGAATGGACGGTTTTGAAGGTAACATTAATTTCTATGTTCTTAGCTAAAGGATTACCTGAGCCAAAAATTGATGCAGTTGGTTGATTGTAATCATCTGAATTCAAGAATTTTCTTTCAGAGGTCTATTCTTTTGGCTAGAACTCTCTAGGGTTGCAACTTCCTGTTTAGGTTGATTTGATATTGAAAATATCATTCATTTACTGTTTTAATGGGCCCAACATCAATTATTACCAAAACTTCAGTCAGAGATATGGATTAGATTCTTTGTTTGTCTAGAAATTTTATGTGGGTAATTTAGTTTAATGTAGGAATAGAAGTTTGGTTTCTCTTATCTATAGATAAATGTGAAACATCTTCTCCAAAAAAAAAACAAAAAAAGAAAGGCTAATTATTATTGTCACAAAGGTCTTTAACTTTTCCAAATATAAAAAAACAAATATTCTGCCACATGGACAGATGATATGTCCATTCTGACCGTTGGATAGAGAGAACATGGACTAGATTAGCCATGTGTCAAATTTCACAGTCTAATTCAATCAAATACCACATATTTGTATTGACACACATCTTGTGTATGTTCATGCATGTGTACCAGTACTCTACACATTGCTGTATACTATCCCAACTCTTAGTGGGAACAAGTGGTTTAGATTAAAAGAAATATAAAAATGGATGGCTCAGATTTGCCTTGTAATTTCCGGAAACAACACCTTCCATTGTTTCATTGATAACTACCTCAAAAAAAGATATAAGTACTTCTGTACCATCTGGATTGAGATGATGAAATTCTGCCAGAAAATATTTTATTTGAATTATTGAGCAAAACAGTGTTTTGAAAGATTTTGTCAGTGATCGTGCTGGATTCTAGGTAGGCAAACCCTATATTGCTAGTCAGGGCATCACCTTGCAGGCCTTGTTCCCCAACGATCCTATATTCCCTTTTTCGTTCCTGCTAAGTGTTCTTTTGGTTCTATTTTGATGTCTATCTGTATTCTTTTTTGTTTTTTTGTTAAATTCCAGTTAAGGCCCAAGTAAACATGTACTGATGTACATCTGCCTTGATTTTCGTTTTTTAAATCTTAGATTAGGAATAGTGAACTTCGTTTTGTGATAGAATCCTGTTAGAAGCCTTGTGCTTGGATGATATTACCAGACCTTCACAAACCTTGATTCTAACTGAACAACTCTATTTAAATCTGTACTTGCTCTTGTTACGTGTTGCTCTACTTATTTTGGGTTGTTATACTGCACCTTTAGGGAGGGCGAGCCATGGTGCAATGGTAAGGTTGCTCCATTGTGACAAAGTGGTCACAGATTCAAGTCTGGAAACAGCCTCTCTACGAAAGCCAGGGTTAAGGCTGTGTACATTATGACCCTCCCCAGACCCCGTAGCGGCGGGAGCCTCGTGCATTGGGTACTCCCTATTTACTCCATCTTTTAGGATTCTAACAGCAAAATCAGCAATCATAACACCAGTTTTGCGTAACCCCAAGCTTCTGCTAACCTAACCTGCAACATCCAATGCTTTAAAATTTGATCTGCTTCTGGGACACTTGAGTATCTTCATTAGTTAGGCAACTCAGGCCATCTTTGCTAATCACTTTGAGAGAAAAATGAGCACTACTTACCCATCAAATTCAAGTCCTCACTAAAAAAGAGCAAATCAGGAGAAATTTATATGGGACAGCTGGGCTCTGGAAGCATCTCACTAAAAAAGAGCAAATCAGGAGAAATTTATATTGGACAGCTGAGCTCTGAAAGCATTACCTGCTTGAAGAATATCTGCACCTACTGGTTCTGAAAGGCCTTTCTTGCGACCTTGCACTGCATGATTCATCTGGTCTTTGCGAAAGTTCGTTGTCATTCCATACAACAGCTGCCTGGGTGTTTCCAGCTGGCTTTCCGAGTTTCATGTTACATTGGACCTTTCAATTGCTCTAAGATTGTTCTGGTGACTAGAATAATTTATGCTGAAAGAAATGTCATTCATCAAACATGTTCTATTTGTTACACCTATACTTCTGTCTTTGTTGTATACGGTTTGGCCTTTCGTAGCATGAGCAGGATAGTCCTTGATAATGGATCAATATCCTTTTTTGTATAATGACTGCAACTGTATGCATGATTTATGGCTTGCCAGAGCACTTAACAGTTCATTATAATATCTGGTAGGTGATTGCGATATTGGATAAGTTAAAGAATGAGAAAAAGTCTGTAGAAGATCAGGATGAAGGACAATCAGAATCGTCTTATCCTTCTGAAGATGACAGGGACTGGGATGTGGATGACCCAGATGAAGGCATTGTGTACATCAAGTAGATGCTCTCCTCGGTGCTTGATACTATGCCTGTGTGTGCAAACCTTGCAAGTGAACCATCCGCTGCTTCACAGGTTAGTTATATCATAAACTTATCCTGAAGAAATTAGCAGCCTCAATCAGCGTCTGTACCATTCAATGATCTTGCTGTCCAGTTTCTGATATCAAGCTGAACTAAAAAATAAGGTCGGAAAACTATTAATTTGCTACTATAGTAGTTTTAAAAATAGAAAATAGTAGATGTAGCAGAAGGAGGAAAGAACAACTCAAGCATCAGAAAGCTGGAATCTTGGTAATGAATCTTCTTTCTTTGTTTATTATTTATTGTTGCCAATGCACTGGTTTGTATTATTTGTGCAGGATGGAGCTTTCAGGTTTATGCTTGGATAGAATACATCCACGTTAATGGAGTTTTCAACGGCCATACTGTATCTCAATTACAAGAACTTGAGCCAACATTGTATCTTTAATTTACCACATTTTTATTTGATTCTCACTACCTCTCCAACAGGAAGTGACCCTCAATATTTCTGCAATTTTTTCAATCATCTGAATGTCTGTGTTTTTATGTGATTGTTTATCATTGAGTCCCTCAAGCGAGATGAATTTTCAACAGGATGAATCTGAAATAAGAGGGTGAATTAGAATCACACAGAACTCCTTGCCATCCCACTTCCCAAGCTACAACACTTACATGATGAAAAATAATTTGGCAGGGGGTGGCCAATTCATGGGAATGGCGAACTCACCTTGGCACTACGAGTGATAACCCTGCATTCGATATTGCTTTTGGTTGCTCGCTAGTCTCCCATTTGTAGCATCGAATTATATTTCAGGCAGTAATTGATCAAATCTATGTTCAATACAGCGGGTGCCAAGTTTTGGGCTGATCACAGTGTGTGTGTAGCTCTGGAAGGGTCGTCAAAGAGACTGCTCAACTGGAGAGGGAGAACGGCTTGCGGCGCTTTCAGGGGGGGCGCCTTTTTCGGAAAATGGATACTTGGAGAGAGAGAGACTGTGGAGGAAAAAAAAATGATCTTGAAACTCACAAAGAGGAATTCGGATTGTTCAATAAGATGGACATTTTTATCACCTGCGGTTCCCCTGCCCGATACAGTTTTCTAGTGCCTCTAATAAAAAGGGGGTGGATACCATCCGGGCAGTGTGTTTGTTCACAGGGGGTGGAATGGTTATTTCAGCCCCTCCTATGAGAGGAACCACACAATCGTACCGGTCAACGAACCTCAAGGGATAAAGCTCTGAAATGGGAAGCCGTTCTTTGCGTGGGATGTAGGGGCTACATGGCATGCAGCAGCACAATGGGCGGTGGAATTTTCTTCATGCATTGGGGGCATGGCGGTTATTTCTTCATGCACAATGGGCGGTGGAATTTTAGAAATATATTATGACCCCATCAAACAAAAGAAAAACTTAGAACAGGTGAGCCTGTTGCAAGAAAATGAGCTTCCCTATTACATGAGAAACGGATAAAACAAAAAATAATAAAATCAAACAAAGAAACTAGAAGTTGAACTGATCCACATTCCATTGGAACCTGCCACTATTGCATTCTCTTTTCCCTCCTATTATTGGAATCTTTTTCCCTTGAGGTTCGTTGACTGGTACGGTTGCGTGGTTTCTCTTATAAGGGGGGTTGAAATGACCATTCCACAGAGAATGGCTTCCCATTTCCAAATTCTCTTTTGAATCATTTATGAATGGATTTAAATCTATGTGGCATGGATCCGGATCATCTATTGTGTGGCTGCCCCAATTGCCTTTTTGCGCGGACACAACAAGGCATGAAATGAACGCCTTACCCCCACTCGGCAAGGCGCTCAGGCAGAGGTAAGGCGGTCATTGTGTGCCTTGCTATGTTTGTGCAACAGGACAGTTAGGGCAGCCTCGTGCAGCAAGAGACCCCAATCCATGTGCCATTCTCTTCCTTTTCTCAAAAGACTAAAAATAATAAAGAAAAAAGATACCAATTTGTGTGGCGCGCGGCTAGAAAAGGGAAGGGCGAAATTACACTGCTACCTTATGAAATGAAAATTTTCATCCCTAATTGAATGCCCCGTGGATTCCATCTGGATGGTTTCCAGGCCTACGAGAATGTTCTGAGCTGAGTCCCTCATTGTCCCGCTCTCTAGTGTAGGAGCGTGCGTAGTTACCATCCCATCCCCAATGAAATAAAAATATCCTATTTATGCTGATGTCACTGTATGCACTCTCGTTGGCCCAGCACTGGTGCAGCCCACGCAGTGACCTCTTGCCCAAAACCGGGTTACTCTTGGACCTGTTTTCTCTTCTTCTTTTTTTTTTTGGTTGAAAAGACCTGTTTTCTCTGCTCTAGGAATGAACAAGTAGGGTTTACATAATATTCTACGGATTGACTAAAATATCCCCAACAAATGAAAAAATACCGCTTATTTCCCTGCGTATTTATTTTCGTCCCTGCTAATGGCCTTCCTTGCTTCTCAGATCGAGAGTGAAGTGAGGTGAGGTGAGGTGAGGTAAGCGATGGGGCGAGTGATCCGTGCACAGAGGAAGGGAGCAGGGTCCGTCTTCAAATCTCACACACACCACCGCAAGGGCCCTGCTCGCTTTCGCAGCCTCGACTTCGGAGAGAGAAATGGGTATCTGAAGGGGGTCGTGACGGACATCATCCATGATCCAGGCCGAGGCGCCCCACTTGCTCGAGTCACCTTTCGTCATCCCTTTCGGTATAAGCACCAGAAGGAGCTGTTCGTTGCCGCTGAGGGTATGTACACTGGTCAGTTCGTCTACTGTGGCAAGAAGGCCACTCTAATGGTTGGGAACGTCTTGCCTGTCCGATCCATTCCCGAAGGTGCTGTAGTTTGCAACGTCGAGCACCACGTTGGTGATCGAGGTGTCATAGCTAGGTGTTCTGGCGATTATGCCATCGTCATCAGTCATAACCCTGATAACGATACGACCAGGTTTCTTTATATCTCTCTCCTTCACCTTTTTTTCTGGTTTAGAAATTCGACATGATAGATCTCTTGATTCGTTGAACTCATTTTATCGGTATTTAAGACTATAGCTTAAATCACCATACTGTCTCTGCAATCTTCTGGGTTTTACTTTAGTGGGTTTCGGCATCTATTTCGTATAAATTTTCACAGGATTTCTTGTCCCATTAAAATTGTAACTAACAAGCATTTCCTTGAAGAAATCAATCACATTGGCCATGTATTATCATCACTTCCCCTTTTGGATCAATCTTCTGTATACCCTATTGCTCCATGTGTTTCGATTAGGGAAAAATTCTGGAAATTTGGCAATAATTTATAAGATTTATTTTGTATTTGCTTGCCAGTTGTTATCTATTTTACTGTATATTACATGGAATCATACATCCTTGTCATGTTAGGGTTGGTGTCCTCCATGGGTGGCAATTATATCATGGGCCAAGATGCTGACACTTTTCTGGAAAACATCCAGAAATTTAAATTGGAATTCCTTCCCAAATTTTTATAAACATAGCAGCTGAAAATATATCTGGTTAGCTCTTCAAGAACCCTTTCCATATAGGACTCAACTTGTATTTAGAACTCTTTCCATATAGGACTCAACTTGGGCATCAAGACTTTCTATTTTGTTATGATTCTATGTTTCTATGTATAGAAGTAGTGGTAGAGGAGGACTCTAATGGCAGTACTATATATACATGTAACCTAATTGAGCAATTTTAATCAATAAGAAACTCTTGAGGTATCAAAACAGACTATTCTATGTATAGAAGTAGTGGTAGAGGAGGACTCTAATGGCAGTACTATATGTACATGTAACCTAATTGAGCAATTTTAATCAATAAGAAACTCTTGACTCTTGAGGTATCAAAACAGACTATCTGTAGAATCATATATGCTTTCATAGACTAACACTATTTTCCTTTTGCTTTTAGTCAAACCCTGTAAATGTTTTTCATTGGAACAATGGATCCATTTTTTTGAGGTTTCATTAGTATCAGTGAGAAAATTTTCCAGAAACTTGACTTTCTATTGTAAAATTTATTTTGTTCCTTTACCTTTTTCTTTTTTGGTACATGACGAGGATGTGTATTTAGGCATATTGAGTGAGGAAAAGAGTTTATATGGTGGGGTTTGTTTCCTCCATGGGTAGGAGTTGTATCATGGGTCCAGATTCCACCACCAGAAATTTAAAATGAGAGACATTTCCAAAATTTTGTATTATATCTCAATAAAACAAGGGAAAAACTTCCCCACTAAACCAGAGTGCAATTTCCCTTTCACATGGATTTTTTAATATTTTTTTTCTACTGCTCTTAATATGTGGGCCCCATGTAGATGATACCCTTTTTTAGGACAGCCATTGGTGTAGTGTGCAGATTTCTTCTCTAGTAGGGAACCCTATCCCATACAACAATTTCTATATTTTTTGATTGATACAATTACAATTTTTATATATATCTGTGCACTATTATGATGCACAGTTGAAAATCTACATGGAATCCAAGTTGCAAACCTTGCACATACGTGTATTGTAATCTTCAATCATCTGAGTTCTTACTATTCTTTCTTCGTTGCCTCATTCTGCAGCAAAGTCTCGTTTACTCATGGGGTTTTTCTGTCTTAATCTACTTTATTGCAAGTTCAGCAAGTTTATGTATCTCCTGTGCTGTGAAAATTGGTTCTAAGTTCAACAAAAACATCTCAGTGATTTAAGTGTCTGTGCATGGTTACCTTTTTATTTATTTTTTTCTTTGGATGATTTCACAGAGACATGGTCCTTAGTGAACATATCTTCATGTGTTAGAGATCGCCAATGGTTTTTCTAATGTGATTGGAAAATTGTGTTCTTGCACTTCACATAATTCCCTAAGATGTATCCACTAAAATAACTATAGTGAAATGGTTGTCGCTGATTGACTGGGTTTGCATGTATGTTTTATTGGCAGGATCAAGCTTCCCTCCGGTGCCAAAAAGATTGTACCAAGTGGGTGCAGAGCCATGATTGGGCAAGTTGCAGGTGGGGGTAGGACTGAGAAACCCATGCTCAAGGCCGGTAATGCATACCACAAATACAGGGTGAAGAGGAACTGCTGGCCAAAGGTTCGTGGTGTTGCCATGAATCCAGTTGAGCATCCTCATGGAGGAGGAAACCACCAACACATTGGGCATGCAAGTACTGTCCGCCGCGACGCACCTCCTGGACAGAAGGTGGGTCTCATTGCTGCAAGGAGGACTGGTCGGCTTCGTGGACAAGCTGCTGCCACGGCTTCTAAAGCTGATAAGACTGCTTAGTGAGTTAATTATGTTCTTCAACATTTTCCTTGTCAGATATTCTAGGAACCTCTTCAGGATACTTGCCTCCCCATCTCTTCCTTTCAATGAATACTTGGAAGTTTTGTTAGTGAGAGTTTGCTAAGCTTCAGATAGTTGTTATGTGTTGTGTTGCATACATATTCAATTAATTTTTTCATGGAACACCAATTATGATGATGTTCAAGTAACTTTAAAATCTATGTTGGTATTTTTGATTGATAATATTAGTGGAAACTGCCGACCCCAGCCCAGCCTAGACCTGATTGACCCTGATAAGGTCGGGTTAGTTCGGGTTAGACTGATTTTGCCAGGGTTGGTTGTCGCCACCCCCCTTTTTTGGCCATTTGTATCATGCACATAAAAAAAAAAAAGAGAGATCATTATCAACATCCATAAGCATTAACATAATATGTAATAATTAATTTATAATTGGGCAAGAGATCTCTATTTGGTCGTATGCTCTCTACACAAGCGTCTTGGCCAATGGGGAAGCATGTTTGGGTATCTACCCAAGGGGTAGAGGTATCATTTGACGGTGCTCCTATGAGAGGGCGTAGGAAAGACTATCAAGTAGAGATCTTTTTCCCTATATAATTATATAAATTTGGGGTCGAACTGGGCTGGCCGTGCTCAGCCCAGGCCTGCCCTGACCTCGAGCTTGACAAACAAAGAAAAGTTCATCCCCGGTCCTATCCAAGTTTAGGTTCACAAGGTCAAACTTACACCCATATTAAGAGGTGTCCTTAAGAAAATCCCTTTATGGAAATACTTAACCACTTAATAATGCCGCGTGGAAGATTGGTGTGATAATTCTGGCAGTTAAATATATTGACTTTGGTTTGAATTGCCCATTTTGCCCATAATATTTCTAAATGGGCCCTGCTCTACCCTCGTTTGGGTATGTGGAGTCACTCCTGATGACTTTCCTAGCATTGTATCTCCTTTGTTGCCCCCTGCCCCCGGGGTCTTATGAATTTTCCCCTTCAGGGGTTTTTACGCAAAAAAAAATAGACTAGCCAAATCAATCATATACTCTTTCATGAATTGGGATTCTCCATTTTATTTATTTACTTATTATTTTTTAGAAAGTCTTAATGTCCATTATAATTTCTTTTACTTGAAACTTGATATGTGAGCAAGTGACTCACAAAATTTGGCCCCTCCTATTTGACACATGACAAATAATAGAGCTGTAGAAGGAGAAGTGAGAACCCTTTTTTTTTTTATCTTTTCAAATACACAACAAAGGCCCTATTTTAATTTGAAACTGATAATAAGTCACAGTCTAGTGAAGAAATTGATTTGCACAAACAGCAAAAAGAATTAAATAAACTAGAGATATTTGTTGGACTCGTGTGTCATAATTTATAGAATACACACCCGCTAGCCTGATGTAGAAGGGTGAAATAGTAATTTCGATTATTGAATATATAATAAATGATTTAGATTGGTCACGTGTCAAATTTTAGGCTCAGTTCAATCAAATACCCTCCATTGTATTGGTATATACATTAGTTCGGTAGTCCAAGTATTGACATGAACCTTCTGGGTGGTCTTGGAATTGTTAAATGTCTCTCTTCTGTCACTTTGTCAACTCCATTTGCATTGGAAACTTGAGATGTATTGATTCACAAAATTTTGGGTTCATCCAATATGCCACATTGTACAACTTAGTGGATGATTTATAATTTGCACAGTGAATGTGATTTAAAAGAGGTCATTTAAAAAAGGGATTTTCTTATTGGCACCCTTAAGTTGTCAAATAATTTATAATTTTACTTTTTTATATCTTTCTAGTATATAATTTTTTTTCATTGTTATTAAATCTTGTCATTTCACATATATACTTAAAAAATTGTGCAAGACAATGAAAAGGGTTTTTTTTTTTTTTTAAGATTCTTTTTGATCGAGTTTTCCTCCACCCACGACGAATGGGATCCCATTCACTAAGGGATGTGAGAGGGTGGGAATGAGTATTAGGAGGGTATTTTTGGAACATATTAAAATCCTAGGAGGGATTTGTGAACCCTAGAATGGTGGGTGAACGGTCCTTTATGGATGGAGGAAAACTTTATCTTTTTTTTTTGGGTTTTTTACAATTACCACTCAAAAAACTTTCATATCTACCATTACTCCTCCAAAAACTTTCAAACAACTGTTACCCTCCCTTGTTGCATACTAATAACTAAGTGACCCCACCGTTACAGACCCATAACGGAGGGGGTTAGTAGTGATACTGTGCCGTTGTCACGAAATTTTTAGGACAAAAATGCCCTTCATCTAAAGTGAATTTTTTTACAATTACCACCCCAAAAACTTTCATATCTACTATTACCCCTCCAAAAACTTTCAAACAATTGCTACCCTCCCCTGTTGCATACTAATGACTAAGTGACCCCCACCGTTACAGACCCGTAACGGAGGGGGTTACTAGTGATACCGTACTGTTGTCACGGAATTTGTAGAACGAAAATGCCCTTCGTCCAAAGTGAAATAAAACAATCTTCAAAGGGTTATACCTTCACTTCCTCTTCACTTCACCTATTGCAGCAAACCGGAAGAAGAAGAACTTCGTCGACGGCCGAAACATCGCCTGCTGAAGAAGTTCATCAACGCGATCCAAACAAGCAGCAATTGATTTCTCGCCAGCTAAGGAATTCCAATCCCTGGATGTGGAGAGTAATTCATCAATGGTGTCGAGGAAGGCTGAGGCATTGGCGGAAACAGACTAAATGGGCTTATCAGCCGAGACATACTGAGAGATCTGACGATCAAGAGATTTCAGAGTCTGCTCCAAGGCAGTATAACTTCGAGGATCGTCGCTGTTGATCTTCTCAGACAACTTCTCTTTGGAGAAGCGGCCGTTGAAGGAGGAGAAGAACTGAAGAATGTCATCAGCCATGGTCTCGGTCCGGCCAAGAGTCTTAGCAATGTGGCGAGCCACAGCGATAAGTTTGTCTTCACCATCTTCAGCCATTAATGTCTGAACCTATACAATTCAATCCAAACTCTCTCTCACCTAAGGCAATAATCACATCACCGAGATTGAGAATGAAAGAGGGATAAGGTTTTCTATACAGATTTGGCTTCGAAAATAGTAATCAAGAGAAGAAAAGGTATATGTGGCGAAGTGTTGGATATGGATAGGGAGACAAGAAGATGAAGAAGATGAGGTAATAAAGGGTTCTAGTTCTCCTTCAAGGAACGCAGTTTCTGTGAAAGAGAGTAGCTATAGTAGTAAATCATCCTAATTCCTATAAAGGACAGGTCGTTGAGACGAAGAAAACAAAAAATAACCCTTGGAAGAATATTTTATTTCACTTTGGATGAAGGGCATTTTCATCCTACAAATTCCGTGACAACGGCACAGTATCATTACTAACCCCCTCCGTTACGGGTCTGTAACGGTGGGGGTCACTTAGTTATTAGTATGCAACAAGGGAGGGTAGCAATTGTTTGAAAGTTTTGAGGGGTAATAATAGATATGAAAGTTTTTGGGGTGGTAATTATAAAAAATTTCATTTTGGACAAAGGGCATTTTCATCCTATAAATTCCGTGACAATAGCACAGTATCACTACTAACCCCCTCCATTATGGGTCTAAGGGATCACTTAGTTATTAATATGCAACAGGAGAGAATAGCACTTGTTTGAAAGTTTTTAGGAGAGAATAATAGTGGATATGAAAACTTTTAGGATGATAGTTGTAAAAAACCTTTTTTTTTTTTTTTTACCTTAACATTAAATTTTCAAATTCTAAAGTGTCATTTAAATAGTCTAAAAAAAAATTTTAAATGACGACTTCATCCCATAAGCGACTTCTATTTGATGCTTATGGACACGCTCCCAAGGGTCCCATGTTGAAGCGGGTACCATACCATTTGACAACTTTTTTTTTTTCCCCTCCTAATAAATAAATAGAAGAGCTGGACAAAACACAAGAGGGATACAAACCGAAAAAAACAAAAGAAAAGGTCGTAAGAGTGAAGACAGAGAGCGGTTATTCTCTAGTCTCTACTATCGCTGGAAACAAAATAGAGAATCTGAGATTCTGAGTGCATGGGACAAAACGTGAGACGAAGCTTTGATGAATGTCTCCCTACATCCCAACACCTCTCTCTGTGCTTGTCCCCCAATCTCCCATGATCACTAAATTTCCCAACATCCATTGAATTGGCTGTGATTGATCTTGTTTTTTAATTTTTTAAAATGGTTGATTCAATTGTTGTATTTTCAGATTTTAGGGTTGATTCTAAGATTTTTGGGATTGATTTCGATCAATTTCAATTCAATACAATATTTACATTCAGTTCAGACCTTGGCTACCACCTTTTATTTGATGGGTCTAAAGAAATTAAAAATTGGATCTTTGCAGTGTGGGTGTTTTTTTTTTTTTTGGGTAGAAAAAAGGCTATTCATTCATGCTCGTCAGCACCAAGCAAAGGAAAATGAAATACATACAACAAATATAGAACCTGATAAACACAAGGTATGAATATACGATATCCAAAACCAAGAAGTGAAAAGTGACCTGATCGTAGATACCATTGACTGGGGGCATCTAAACTAGGGGTTGGATCACAACCACTTCCCTAGGTAACAAGCAGTAGCCACTATTAAAGTTGAGCACATGCACATACGTGCCAATAGAAAGGGCCCTATATGTGCCGAACAATCTAACTCCACATTGCCCACACATGTTGACATGCTACCATAGTATACTTTCAAACAAACTTGTTGGATCTGCAAAGGTCTGCTGGATCGATGAGTAGAGCTTCGATTGACGGCAAGAAGACCACTAGAAACGTTACCACAACCTACATTCGAACAGATCTGCAAAGACATACTGGATCGACGAGTGGAGTATCGTCTGGCGATCAGAGAGGGTCGGTGAAGATTGGACGGTTGCTAGAGCATCAGGACCAACGATAAGCTCGGTACCACAAGCACGCAGAGCGGCATCACCTGGATACACACAAAAAAAAGAAAAAAGAAAAACCTCCCACATAGAGCCCGGGCATTATAGTATAACCTTGGAGTACAAAAAAAGTAATTTGTAGCCGACGATGGCAAAAGACTCTAATCAAATACAGAGCTAGCCGACCACTCATCAGCATCAACACGGTGGAGCCTTTGGAGGTCATGGCCATACTCTCAACTTTGCAGGACCCTTGCAGTGTGTGAACCCGTTATCAATGGTTATTTTTCCAACATCCTTTAAAGGATCTTCCACATCATTTTTTATTTTTCTTTTTCTTTTTTTTTCTTTTTTTTTTTTTTAGGGGGTTTGGGGGACGGACCTTGTCAATATTGTATCATTTCTAAATATGCGTAAAGGAGATGGCTGAAAAATAGATAATTTTCAGGTGCGGCTGATGCTCTCACAAGTTTTTGGGGGGTCAGCATCAATTTAATTTGTTATTTTTTTGGTCTTTATCCTCTTCACCTTCTTATCCCATGTTTTGAACGCTGACTCTTCAGAATGGCTTTTCACCAAAAAAACACACCTCTTCAGAATGGCCGGCTATTCCTCGCTTTGTAAATAAGGTTTATCCTCTCCCTCCTACTAATAATTTTCTTTATCATAAAATAATGATATTGATGATAATAAAGATACTCAGAAACTCTTTATTAATCTTATTTATATCATCAATCCAAAAAAATAAAAAAAAAATAAAAAAAATCATAGTAAAGTGTAAGTAGGACCCACTTCGAAGTTATCCATTGTTACTACGTCAAAAAGAAAGAAAATAAGACAGCAATAAAACCCACCCATCACTTCATGACAGTTGTTGGGTCAACATATCGTCATATCTCAAAAACAAAAAAAAAGTTTGCAACGTATCTGCATGTGCGCCACGTGGACAGCATGAACGGTTTTGGGAAACTGGAAGACCAAAGTTAAATAATACTCTCCATTCAAAACTTTAGATATAGATAGATAGATAGATGACTGCCACTATGGGCCCAGGAGGGTTTTGATTCCCAACACATCGGGAGTTGGTTACTATGACCGCACGATTCAACCTACTCGTAAAATTAGTATTTTAATCTCACGGTTTTTATTGTTTTTAATTCCATCAACCACGAATGAATGATGCAATGGAATCCAATACCATAATGTGATAGGCCGTGAAACAGTCCGGTTTCATCATTACCAGCATGAACTTGTATCCATGCGAAGTAGGGGGAGTATGCAATAACGGTACGCAAGTGGAGATTAAGATAAACACGCATCATATCTTACTAATATCTTAATGTCATCAAGAGGGGTCAGGGTTTCCAAGATTCCGACACGTGTCCTCCTTTTTTTTTTTTTTAAATTTTTTTTATAATAATGTTAGCATGCATCTCTCACTTTTTGCCGTGATCCATACGCGTGACGAACGGTCAAATTCCAGACACAAAGCCAGCCAGCGGACCCAAAAACAGAGCAGACAGAGAGAGAGAGCTGCCATTACTGAGTTTGTGTGAACAGAAGAAGATCGGAACGAAGCAGAGACGACTGACCAGAGCCTCGTAAAACACGTGCTAAAGTGCGCCATCTTGACATTCTCTGCCTTCTCTCTCTCTCTCTCTTTCTCTCTTCTTTTCACGCACAGACACCGAGCTTTCTCTGAGCTGAGGTTCCAGTAGGACCAGTACTGTTTTCGTGTTTTCTTCGTCTCCTCTTTTTCTATCTACCAGTCTAAAGGAAGCCTGCAATGGATTTACTGTTATCAGAAAGAGTGCGTAGGCTAAGAGATTCCGCTTAGCCAATGGCATACGTTCCCGTGCTGAACAGAAGAAATCAAAAAGCAAAGGTTTGAAAACAGCAGGAAGGAAGGACAAAGGCACAAAGCTGTCTTTTGAGGGATTCGAAGGAAGGAATCGATAGATACTCAGATTTTAATGTATTATATCAATCACACTCTCTCATTGAAAGGTCGATTTCTTTCCCCTCTGGTGCAATTGTGCAAAAGATGATAAAGGAAAAGAAGAAACACTCCATCATCAAGACCACTCATGCTTCGGTCCGCGTGCTTTGATAAGAAATTGCTTTTTTCAGGTTTTGTTCCTCGGTTTTGGATTTTGAGCATTGGCGCTTCACTTTTGTCGATATTGGAAATTTTCTTCCTTTCCTCGGAGTAAATGATATTCTGTGGCTGAGGTTTGTAAGTTTGTGGGGAAGATGAGATTTTGTGACGTGATTATCGTTTGTCCTGTGGTTTTCTGGAGGGAAGGTCAGATTTTGAGATGTCTTCGTTGGGTTTTCAGCTGTGGTGAGAAGGTTTCTGCAACTGGAGTTTTGGCTGGGGAAGGTTAAGGAGAAGATGAGTTCTTCTCATCCATTATTCTAATTTCGCAAAAGCTAAGGGATTTTAAGAATGGCCTCCGTTAATGAGAAGATCAAAACAGGAGGGTTGGTGAATGGAACTACGACTCTGCTTCAAGAGATGAAAATGTTGAAGGAGTTTCAAGATCAGTCTGGTTAGTTACCTTCCATAAAAAGAAGAATTCTTCTTTTACTGTCTCAGTTGTCGTCTGTTACCTCGTTTTAGTGTTCAATGCAACAACGACGGATATGACTTTCAAATCTTCAATCAAAAACCTAAATTTGACAAATTTAATGGTGATTCGGCATTCTTTGGTCGCTGTCTTTGCAACCTTCTTTTTGTGGATAAATTTTGAAATGAGATGAAATGTCTGTTTTTCGTCCCAAAATATAGTTTTTTTTTTTTTAATCCTTTTCTGCATTTGAGTTTTCTTAAATTATTGACGAAAGTTTCACATTTGGTTGGTTTTAGGGGTACGGAAGATCATAAACTCTGAGCTTTGGCACGCTTGTGCTGGACCACTTGTTTCCTTGCCGCAGGTCGGCAGCCTCGTTTACTACTTCCCCCAAGGACACAGCGAACAGGTTTGCTTCCACTTATCATCTTCCTCTGCTTGAATAGCTTATATAGCAAATGGAAAGGATGTTGGATTCCAATCTGCTGGTTGACAACTGATTACACTGAGACCATCCCTAACTGATTGTACTCAAACTTGACTGATGCTAATCAGGCATAGCTTCATTTAATTGTAACCTAGAAGATTTCAGTAAGATATGTAGTTCATGAACATGTGACATCACACAGTTGATTGCTTAGGTAATTTTCCCCAGGACTTGCCCTTGAGAGCTCATTTAGAAGATCAGTTTGGGTTTGTCAATAACTAGATCCAGCTGTTTGATGCCCTCAATGAGAGTGGTCTCTGTGAATAATTCATGTAGAATTTGGATCGTCAGTCAATGGTTGATTAATGGATGGCAAGATAACTGGAAACAACATATGATAGGGGAGAATTTGCCATTTCTATCGAAGAGTCAACAAAAGAGAAGATCAAAGATGCACGTATTAAGTTTGAATGGAGGTTCAAAAGAAGTAAATGGAGAAAATGATAGTTGGAGATGACTATGCGTGGAACAAGAGTCTAAAAACATATATGAAGGAGGTTATTCCCCACTAAAGAGATTCAAGAAGAAGAGTTAGACAATCAATGTGGTCTATTTTAGGATATTTATCTCAAAATTGCATCACTAAATTGATATGTAGATCTAATTTTGAAAGGAAGATATGCTTGATAAATCTGGGTTTATGGGTAAACAATAATTGAGTCATCGAGGAAATGTTAACTAAGAACTTGAGTACTTCTCTCCCTTTCTCCCTATGAGGGAGCTGTTTTCTGGATTAACAAGAAGTGGAAGAATTCTGTTGGACCATTGGTTAGAATCTACTTGACAATGACAAAAACATACATGCCAGTGTTCAACAAGGATGTCAGGTGTTTGAGGGGATGCCCATTTGTCTCTATAAAATTTATATTTTTCCTGTAATTAATTACCTAGTACTACTATAGCTATGTGTATTCTGCATGCAAGTGCATAGAATTATGCTTTTTTTTTGTAGCTAATTTCTCATTTTCAATCCTTCTAACACGTGGATGTATCTAGAAAATGACAAACAGTCATGTCCTCGTCATAAAAGTTGAAGTAGGATTAAAAAACTACCCATTCAAGTTTCATTCCTGTTTCTTTCTGGTTTCTTGGCATTGTGATTGATTGCTATGACTCTTCTGAACTGAAGCATGTTGGAGGTGGATTGTCTAATTTCATGATCCCACTGGGTAAAATAATACATAAGGAACGGTGGGTACAATTGATGACAATATATATCTCATCTTCTGTTTATGAAATATGTTATCTTGTGTTCACTGTTCTTTGTGCTTTTAATTTTTTTTGAATACATTTACTTCATTAATATTTGACAACGTCCTGGCTTCATCTTTCTTCATCCCATTAACTTGAGTTTTTCATGTTCTCAACAGGTGGCTGTATCAACTAAAAGAACAGTTAGATCACATATCCCAAACTACCCAAATCTTCAATCCCAGTTGCTGTGCCAAATTCACGATGTCACACTACATGTATGTGTTTTGCCATATGTTTCCCCCCTTCTTTTATTGAATTGTATTTATTTTTTAATTTCATTTGTTGTCCTTATCATATGTTTCTGAAGATACCTGGTTTATAGCCTGCTTTTAATCATCTGATTTCTAGGCAGACAAAGACACTGATGAGATATATGCACAACTGAGTCTTCAGCCATTGGACTCTGTAAGTCAGCTGACTTTTGAATTAGAATAGAAATTTTATTTCCTGAGAAGCTGCAATTTTTATTGTTTACAACTCGATGAATCAAGAAAATGATCCTCAAATGTGAGGGCCATAGAAATGGTTAAATTTTTTGATTTATTTGATCAGGAAAAAGATATATTCCCTGTTCCTGATTTTGGATCAAAGCCAAGTAAGCATCCAACTGAGTTCTTCTGCAAGACTCTGACTGCCAGTGATACAAGCACACATGGTGGCTTCTCAGTTCCCCGCAGAGCAGCAGAAAAGCTCTTCCCGCCATTGGTGAGGGCTTTACTATGTTGATGAGAAACTTTTATAAATCTCGTTAAGATTGAGTTGGATCAAACTAATTCTCTTCTTATTTTTACTTATTTCAGGACTATTCAATGCAACCTCCAATTCAGGAGCTTGTAGTTCGAGATTTGCATGATAATACATGGACGTTTCGTCACATATACCGCGGTAAGGATACTTGGGGATATTCATTAAGTAATTAAGTGCATAGTTTCCTTCGTCTTCCGTCACTAAACCACAACTGTGTACTTGTCAATTTACATTCCAAATTTGTTCATTTTTTTATTCAACCTTTTTATGCTTTCTGCTTCTTCTCCTGTTATTTTTCCCTTTTATAATGTAGGGCAGCCGAAGCGTCATCTTCTTACAACTGGTTGGAGTGTGTTTGTGGGTGCTAAAAGGCTTAGAGCAGGTGATGCTGTTCTATTTATAAGGTAAGTTGTTGTATGGTTTCTGCAAAAAAACAACCGTCTAGTTTCCGTATTCCATAGGATAGAGGATCCTGGCTTTGAGGTCAAAACATTTAGTGGAAACACCTTTTGATGCTTTGATGTGTATTCTGAGCACTTGATTTCATGGTTTGCTAGACATCATTTATAGCCTTACAGTTGAATTTTTATGTTTCTAGTCATGTGTGTGAAAATTTCTCTTTCAATTGCAGTCAAACTGTGGTGTCTTGTTTCACTTGGCCATGTTTAGGATTTAGAAACGTTTTCTTGCACCCCACTGTTGTGTTTGTTGTTTTTATGCATGTCACCTAGTGTTTCCTTTTATTTATGTATTTATTCATTCTTGCATTAAAACTTTGTATTAAAGAGAAATTGTGTAGAAACCTTGCTCCTAAATTAACCTATGAATCTTAGAAATAAAATGAACAGAATTAACGAGTGATAAGTTAGCAATTGGTAAATATTTAGTTTTTTTTTAGTTTAAATGTATGAAATATTGAATATACTACTCGTGAAATTTATAACCAATACCAATGGTTTTTGGGATATGAAAGATAGGTATTGACAAAGAGTTGTTAGAAGTTATGTTTCAAGTAAATAATTTTTTTGTAAAATGCACATTTTAAGTGGTAGTTATGATTTATTTAATAGTTTATAAGGAAAATTATTGTGTTCTGCACGGTGGCAGAAGTATTTCCAAAGTGCGAGATTGAAATTTCTTGTTTTCCGCTCCCATTTTCTTAGTTTTCCTAATTTATATTTAGGTGCTGTACACTGGAATGCTAAAGCAAGATTCTTGGACTAAGTGACAAGAATACAGGAATTCAGACATTCAAAAGAATTTTGGGACTTGAAGCTAACTCAACTGACTAAGCTTTATGTAACCCAGGACACGACTAATGACCTCTTAATTGTGATTTGTTGGTTCTTGCCAACTGAGCTACCCCTTGGTAGGTCAATTAATATATTTTGTGGCCTACCCATATGTGATATCAAAGAGTTTGTTTTCTTTTATTTCTTTAGTGTTGGGGGTGGAGGGCTATGGAAAAAAATTGAAAATCATACAACAACAAACAACAACAAACTCAGCCTTATCCCAACTTAATGGGGTTGGCTGCATGGATCCAAACAAAACAAAGTAGGGAAAACTGAGTACTAAACAAAAAAAAAGGGGGAATGAAGAGATTAGAGGAAAGAGGGATAGGGAATGAGGTGAGGGAAGAAAAATGGAAAACGACAAATGAAAGATGAAAGTAAGAGGAAAGAAGCACAGCCCAGCAAGTCAGGAGAATCTCATCTAAATGGGGTCTACTACATGGATCCTTGCCCTCCAATAGGCTCTGTTCGAGGTCATACTTGGTACAAGGCCTAGACTATGCATGTCCTTCCTCACAACTTCTCCTATGGTCATTTTAGGCCTGCTTCTAGCTCTTTTAGCTCCTTTAATTGGGATCATATCGCTCCACCTTACTGGGGCATCCATAGTCCTCCGTTGGACATGACCATACCACCTCAAACGACTTTCTCGGAGCTTGTCATTAATCGGGTCAACTCCCAAGTCAGCTCGCATAGTTGTCATGGCGTCGCCATGGCGTTCTGGCGCTGGGAGAGGTGGCATATCGAGCTACGCCATGGTGGATGTAAATATATCGTTCGATATGGCTTCCATGGCGACGCCATGGACGCCATACCACGATATGTTGGCATATCGGTCGATATTTGTACATATAAAAGTTAGATTTAAATTATTTTTTTTAAAACCATTTAATAGCTTAGATGCTTTGCTCCAAATCACACACACTGAAGAAAGACTATTGCTATCAAGCTTCAGTAAACAGGTTAGCCTATCATTTGATTTTTACTATTGCTTTCAATTATTTGACAGGTTAATCTATATTTTCAATTTTTCATACTTTCATATACACTAATGGATATTAGTTACACTTTCATGAATTAAACCATAGTGGCATAGTATATTAGTAGTAGTGTAGTACACTTTCATGTTGATTTTTGATGTTATAGGACATATATCGACGTGACACCCTTCCACCGACTTGGATCGCCGTGACGCCGTGACAACTATGCTTACTTTATCCTTCTAGTTTTTCTGCACATCCATCTTAACATCTTCATCTCTGCCACACATAGCTTCTCAATATGACACTTCTTAAGTCTTAACTACCCAACACTCTGCCCTATACATCATAGGCGGGCGTGCAACAGTCCTATAGAACTTTCCTTTAACCTTTGAAGGAATGCATCGGTCACACAACAATCCGGATGTGCCTCTCCACTTCATCCATCCCATTTTAATTCTCTATGAAAATCATAAGAAGTTAAATTTAGTAGTTACATATAGCATTAAAATCCTTTATCTGCATCCATGACTTAGATTTGGAAAATGAAAAGTTGCCCTCCTTTCAGTGAATATTATATATTTGGAGCTTGATACCCTGATTGATGTTTCATATCAGTAAGCCTCACTAGTTCGACATGGATATATTTGATAAAATTCACTCGAGTACGTTAATAACCTAGAATCATATGGTAAGTATCCTCCACTGTCTCACTAAAGCATAATCTTTATTGTTGAAAAAAGGGATGAGAAATCACAGTTATTGCTGGGTGTGAGGCGTGCAAACCGTCAGCAAAATGCACTGCCATCATCAGTTATTTCAGCTGATAGCATGCACATTGGGGTCCTCGCAGCTGCAGCCCATGCTGTTGCTAATCAAAGCCCCTTTACCGTTTTCTACAACCCTAGGTATGCTTGATGTTTCTTCTTTCACTATATACCTTACAAAGCATCTGATCTCCTTATCAAAAGAAAATATTTAAGCCCCTTTTATTTTTAGATCATATATTCTTTTTCATGTGTCTGCTTAGGGCATGCCCTTCAGAGTTTGTCATTCCTTTGGCCAAATACCAAAAAGCTGTATATGGTAGCCAGGTTTCAGTCGGTAGGAGATTCGGAATGATGTTTGAGACAGAAGATTCGGGCAAGCGCAGGTAACGTTCTTAATCACCAGTTTTAGAAGATTGCTATTGATTGTTAGTTTTGTTCTAAATTGAGTCATACCAAACCATAAAGCAGCTGCCAATTGCTTTCATATAGAACCGTTAATATAATTCTGAGGGAGCTGCAGTCTCTTGTTTCCGGTCAATGTTGAGATTTTTAATTCTTTGATGCGGGGTGGATACCTATTTATTTTTATCCATGATTACAAGAGTTTAACAGTTTCTCTCCTTTACTCAGATACATGGGCACAGTTGTGGGTATCAGTGTCTTGGACCCCTTGGGGTGGCCTGGTTCAAAATGGAGAAATCTTCAGGTAATTAAGCCTAGTTATATTCTATTCAAATGAAGTTCAGGTTTGAGATCAGTAAATCGGAAAAACATCTTGGTTGTATTGGTTGCTTGACTAGTGCATTCTTGTCCTATGTTTAGGTCGAATGGGATGAAACTGGATGTGGAGAAATGCAGAATAGGGTTAGTTTATGGGAGATAGAGACCCCTGAAAGTCTCTTCATTTTTCCTTCATTGACTTCTGGTCTCAAACGACCTTTACATCCTGGATATGTGGGTAAGTCCATCATTATATTCTGTTTGGGAGTTGATGGGATTCTAAGATAACTGAGTTTCTATGGTATCAGGGGCAGAAATGCAATGGGGAAATCTCATGAAAAGGTCATTTGCAAGTTTACCGGGAAATGTAACTGATCTTCCATGTTCCATGACGGGTTCAGAACAGCTGATGAAGTTGCTTCTCAGATCCCAAACCGTTAATCCAGTTGGCTCCTTGTCTGCTGCCCTACCAGCTAGTGTAACTAAAGCAACTCCAATACCTGAGGCAGAATTGCTGAAACAGACTTCAGTCCAACAGAAACCTCAACAACATTCAGACAACACTTTGCTGCAAAATCAGAATCCTCCTGAGCACTGCCCCAATCTGCAATCGACCATAGATGCAAATTTGGCATTACAAGCATATTTATGTGAAAATGTGCAGCCTCTAAATAAATTTCAAAAGCAATTGCCAATCCAAACACATGTTGAGAAACTGGAAACAGCACCTATGGTTGCAACAGACCAGCTGAGCCAATTGCCTTCCTTGGGAAACTGCAGTGAAGACAAATTGAGTGAGGGCTCCAAGAATCCTCCAAACCTTGGAAATGGACTATTATTCTTGAATCAGGGGGGTTTGCATTTGCAGACAGGTCTGCGCTTTTCTCAGCAGCAGGGATCAAATACTGGCTTCCCACTTCAAATCGATGCGTTGCAATTGGACGCAAACAATCAAAATGGCTTACTTCCCTACCCTAGTAACCTCTCATCTCAGTACTTGGATGCTGATGATTGGGTGTTGCAATCTTGTAATTTTCAATCACTTGCTGAAAATCTGAAAACGCGATCCTTTTCAGGGTTTGATAAGCAAGATACTTCATTACTCTACCCAGAAGCAGTTAATCCAAGCTTGCCTCCATTGAGTCAAGAGATGTGGAGCCCTCAATTGAATGACCTAAGGTTTCTACCTCAAGAAGTTCAACTTACTCCATGTCAGCAACAAGATTCAACTGCCCTTCATAGTGTATCCAATTCATGTGGATTGAGATATTCTTCTGAAGAAAGTAATAACCAGAGTGATATATACAGTGGTTTTCATTTGGAGTTGAGCAATGATGAAAGCACTGTGGTTGATCCTTCTTCTGTGACCAGCACAGTCTTGGAGGGGTTTGGTACCTTGAGTGATGCTGCTTTCCAGAATCCTTCTGACTGCTTGCTTGGTAACCTCACTTCAAGTCAAGATGTTCAGTCTCAGATAACGTCGGCAAGCCTGGCAGACTCTCAAGGCTTCTCTTTCCAAGAGTTCCCAGACAATTCAGGAGGAACATCTTCAAGCAACATGGATTTTGACGAGAGTAGTCTCTTGCAGAAAGGCTCATGGCAACAAGTATCTCAACCCCTGCGAACATATACAAAGGTAAAAAGTTCAAACCATCTCCAGAGGAAATTCCTTGGGTGTGAGTACTTCAAGGGGAATATTTTTGTCAGATTCCACCATGTTGGAGCTTCATTAGGGCTTGTGCCATGCCTGTCTCAATCATACAGAAGGCTTCGATAGTGTTTGATGAACTTAGGAGACAGAGCATGACTCATTTGGTGGGGAATAACATTTATCAAGATTTGGTGTGCTGATAAAAGTATAAATAAATAAATTTGGAGAAAGTTTTCCTTCACCCGTGTTGAAGGAGACACCCAGCCATCTAGGGTCATTTTTATTTCCCTGCCCCTTATTCCTTGGAGGTCAAAAGTACCCTCCCCGGTTACCTGGCACCCATCCAAGGCCCATCGGGTGAAGGAATTCCTCCTTCACTGTGGCTTGAGGAAAACTCGGCCCAATAAATTTTAACAAAAGGTGCCATTCTTTTTTCCCCTTTGTTTATGGGAGGATTATAACGTACTTGAAGGATAATCCAATTGGTTCTTTTATGTAGCGGTCTCCAAGACTGTTAGGATCAATTGCCATGCATGTCTGCCACCTGTGCAGCACAGTTGCCTGTTTAATTAATTCTGGCTTCTTCATCAAAAAGTTAATTTTCATCGATGCCCTTTGGCATTTGAATCAATTTTGATTTTACAGGTTCAGAAACTAGGTTCCGTGGGAAGGTCTATTGATGTTACAAGGTTTAATAACTACGAGGAACTACGTAACGCGATTGCATGTATGTTTGGACTTGAGGGGCTGATTGATGATCCAAGAGGTTCAGGGTGGAAACTTGTTTATGTTGACTATGAGAATGATGTTCTTCTAGTAGGCGATGATCCATGGGAGTAAGTCATCTCTTTCGTCTGCTAATGTATAGGTGCCTATGTTTAGAGACAGCTGCTAGATGGGCAGCAGTATGAAGATAAGAAAACAATCCATCCTAGACCTTGGACCTGAATATTCATATTTATATTCCTTCCATTTGGGAAGAATGTGTTGCTTGGATGGTTAGAATTATCTGATCTGCTTCTTTTCCTTGTTCTGTTACGGCAGTCCTATAATTCAGATGGCACTATTGTAGTGGAGAACAATAGCAGTTGAACTCTGGATGGGCAAACTGATGATAAAAAGAAAAAAAATTCTGAATGGGGCAAACTGACCTATATTCTTGCATTCAGTTTTGGTCTGCCATAAACTTGAGCCAATATAACGATTTTAACGTGTGCAGGGAATTTGTGAGTTGTGTTCGTTGCATCAGAATTCTGTCGCCATCTGAAGTTCAGCAGATGAGTGAAGAGGGGATGCGGATTATCAGCAACACTTTAGTGGAGGGAACAAAGGATCTGATATCAGATGCTGGCCATGCGTGGAATGGCTCTGCCTGATTCTTGTACAGACACCAAGCATACTTTGTGACACCCGGAAACCTTCAGATATCTGGTGGAAGTCAATCCTCTCCTGTAGTTTGTCTTCATCTGATCAGGTCAATTGTTCATATCCGGTATATTAGGAATTGGATGTGTTGAACTGATGGTGTGGGAAGAGAATATTTTCTCATCACCCTTAACGGCATGAGCCAGCCAGATTACTTGTAGTGAATCCCTCCCTCCCACCCCACCCCCCACCCCCACCCCCACCCCCCCCTTTTTTTTTCCCTTCCCTTGCCTCCCTGTCCTTTCTGAACAGCATGAGCAAGTTTCCCAGTTGATGGGCTATGAGATGGGATTGTGGGGAGTTCTGAATTCAACTGTATCAGATGTGTCATCTTTTTTTTATTACAGAATTAGAATATAATGAAATGTATGCAAGCTGCTATTATTGTTGTTTCAGCAGTTCAGGGGGAAAAAATTTATAGTTGATCGGGCGGGCTAGTATAGCAATTTGTTTTACAGAGGGCAGAGGACCTTAATAGGAGAGTATTTATGATCTATCTGTAGTTGATGCCTTAGCTGGGTTTTCCATCAAACCCTAAGAAGCCCGAAATAAAACCTAAGTTTGGGGTCCTTATGGACTCCACAAATATAGGATAATGTCATCTCTCTTGTGTAAGCTTAATGAAGCCACATGCCTACACCTATACACATAAAGGCACTTGTGTGGGAAATGTTAAATTTCAAACAGCCAGAGTAGTGTTGTGGCTTGAATTCCAGTCATGATTCCTACTTGGAACACAATAGAGAGATACCTGCCATCCATTGTTGCCGTGCTTGGGAAATCATCTGCCAGGAAAAGTTTAAATACAGGTGAGTATAGCTGATACTTGGACCAGACTGTAATGGACAAAAATAAGTGCAAATCCAATGGGGAGAATCTAACTATAAATGACTCAATGGCAGATTTGTTCTCAGCCAAACTGAAATAATTAAATAAACAAGTTGGATTTCATATTATGATCTGATCCAATTGGAAGACCTATAACAGAGCACCCATACAAGAACATCCATAACAAGCATAAACCTTCCAGATTGAATGGTAACAGAAATATTTTCTTGGCAGCATATTGGCTTCCTTCCAGATTGTCCAATTCTCAAAACCTTTTTTGAATCAGCAATTAGTCCATGCAGACCCTGTTTTTTTTTAATCATTTTTTCCTTGTTTTTGTTATTAAAATAGCAGAAAATCAAAGGAAATTACCTTTTATAGCTAGATCTATAAGACTCAAGCTCAAAAATAACAATTAGGGAAATCTTTGTTGTTTCTTCCCAATTTCATTTTCTAGGTTTTTGGCCAATGCCAATCGATTCTCAGCCGATTTTGCACCAATTCCGTTCAAATTTGAATCGATGAAGGCAGATCCCATGTAGGCATGTACCAGTCCTGATTTTTAAAGCTTAGTGGATGAAGACCTACATTTAAGACACTGATTCGACAAAGCATCTTACGAACGGAAAAACTGGGAGAATCGAAGATGAAATCTGGACAGACTCGAAGACAATAGTTCAGTAGCTATGGATGCTCACATGTTAGCACAAAGAGCTTGAAAAAACAAAAAACCTGATCTGAGGTCGGAGGAGCATGAACGATAGTTTACTTGATCATGCCCCTGATGACCAAAAGAGTATTTCTACTTGTCAATGGTACAACCGTCATTATAGACAGATATCTGGAGGCATTTTGGTATTTTACTCTAGAGATTTTTTTATTTTTTTTTTTGGGTTAGAGCACTCTAAAGAATTAAATTGGTGAATTAGTCTCACTTCAAACTCAATCACCCTTTTCCAGGTCTAAGTGCTGAGCTCTCCGAGGGTTTTGTTGGCTTCTCTCTCTCTCTCTCTCTAGCCCTCCCAAAGCTTCCATGGCGCCGCTTCCAGGGCCTTACTCTGGCACCAGCACTCTCGCTCTGGTATCCCCTCACCCCTCCGCTGGAAAATCCATTTCGCTACGGTTGCATTTATCAAACAAATTTCTTATTTTTCTCCGTCTGATCGTCTTTGTTGCAGGTGGCTCGTGCATCGGCCCTCACTTTCGGTGTCGTCTACGGAAGCGTCAAACTCAAGTATCTCAAGGTTTTTCCATCGTTCCCTGCTCAATCTCTTCAAATTCTAATTCTGGATTTGTTTAACCCATCTTATTCTTTCGTTATCTAATCGATTGTTATATTGTCACTCTCTTGGCGGACCTTGATTCCGATCAATGAAATTCTGTTTCATTAGATAATTGTTGGAAATGTAGGCTATTATGATGTTTTGTAGAGGGTTCATGGTGGATCTGATTTGAAGCAAAATAACTTATTATCATATTATTGTCGTAATGCTTCGACTGCTACTTGGAACGGAAATGGCATCTGATACATTCTCTGCAGAGACATTACTTTTTCCTTGGTAATTAGGTTGGTAGTATGGAATATTCTAGATAATGTGTTTGGGATCCCTTATAAAATTGGGGGAAATAGTATACCTTTTACTGCAAATTTATGCCATTTTAGGTGCAGTATAATCTTCTTCAGTAAGCCCTTTCTCACCTTTGTGCCCGAATAAGTCTATTCGGATAGAGTCATCATTGTAACCCACCATCTATTTCTACTGAAAAACTTAAGCAGATGAAATCTGTTTGCTTTATTTATCATTTTAAGATGTGCTCTTTGGTATGAATAATTAGAGGAATGGCGCAGGAAAAAGGAAGAAGGAATTTTTTCACAGGCTGTGATATTGTGACCAGTGGATAGATAGGATTTAATCCTTCCGGGCCTATAAGCTACATATAGAAAATAATAAATGGGAAAGCTGACAGTTTTGCAGATACTCTTAATAATCTGTCAAATGGTTTCCATGAAGCAGCTGTCATCCTCTGGGGATGTTCTTGCTCATATAACAATTTCTTTCTTTTAATTTGCAATTTCAATAGACCATTCTAGCATGTCATGTGTTAACTGGACATTCATTCTTGTTTAACCTTCAATCGAACAATGCAAAGTTCCTTATTTCTCAGTTCCTTGTGACTTAGTTGGTTAAGTGGAACATTCACATGATGTGTGTTTCTAAAATATCATCTATCAGGCTGTGACTGCTTATTAGGCATATCATGCTAAGCACATACTGTATCTCGTTCTAAGCATCTCTGTCAGGTAATCGAAGCTTAATTGACCTGCAAAACAGCTTCAGATGCTGAACCTGTTTTCTAGGTAGATACCTACTTGAAATGAAGTGGTCTAATTCTAGAGGGACATTTGATATTAGAGAAACCTCCTCCATTTCATGTGTTAAGTGGTACATTGAGTCCTGTTTAACAATGCAAAGTTCCTTATTTCTCAGTTCCTTGCGACTTAGTTGGTTTACTGGGACATTCACATGATGGGTGTTCTAAAATGTCATCTATCAGGCTGTGACTGCTTATGAGGTATATCATGCTAAGCCCATAATGTTTCTCATTCTAAGCATATCTACCCTGGTAAGCGAAGCTTAATTGACCTGCAAAAAAGCTTCAGATGCTGAACATGTTTCCTACGTAGATACCGTACTTGAAAAAAGTGGTCTAATTCTAGAGGGATATTAGATATTAGAGAACCTCCTCCATTCTTTTTTTTTTTTGGGTATTCGTTTAACCTCTCTTTTCCTTATTATTGAATGTATTTTTTATTAATCATTATTGTACTACTGTAAGATAGATATTTGCCCATTATTTACCAATGTATTTTCTCTCTCAGGCTAAGGCAAAATCACAAATGAAGGCTGAGGCTAAGGGGCATCATTGAAGTACAGTACTCCCATTATTGATTTCCAATAATGCATAATGATAGACACTGTAGTTTTGGTATACCATGATACTCCATTGAAAATTCTGCAATTTTTCAAGTTGGTTGCCCTGCCTATGGATTATGATTGAACTTTACATCTTCTAGTGGTTGATGAGTGATGAAAGAGATGCTGTTAAGAAGGATGTTTACAAACCCTTAATTCAAAATAATTATTCATCAATTGTTGTTTTCCCTGTTGAATGTGTATAGTGTGTTAACATCATTGCAGGAAGTTGACATGATTTACAAGATGTGGTGGTGTTGAGTGGCCACAGTATATATAATGTTGACCTAAAATAGTGAAAGCTTGGATGGCCCGACAGTGGAGGAATTAAGTTGCTACTGAACTATTCTCCAGCAGTGATTCAGAATATAAAATTTTTGTATAAGGGCCATTACCCCAAGCTTATAATTAAAAGAAGGAAATAAGCTTGCATATGTGAAGAGATGTGGCTCACCCATGGTCAAGATGTGATATGTGAAATCAATATATGGTCAATTAATAGATTGAGCTTGGATCAACATTGCCAAGGGTTCTACCTTGGAAACCAAGGATCAAGTATTGGTATGGTGAAAACACTCATCTCTCAAAACATTGCCAAGGGTTCTACGGTTCTACTACAACATGCCCATTAAAAAAGGGGGGATAATATATGAAAAAAATATTTTCGTTTCATCTGATTGGACTCTAATGCTTACAATTGTGAGTCGAGCATTTTGGTTTGGTTGATTAGGTGTGAGCACCCTCCCTTTTCTTCAATCAGTTTCTACACCCATTGTAGGTATTCGTTTCTATGTGCTCATTGCTTTTCTGCAACATTGATAAGATGATTTCACATTTTAAACATTTGATAGATGAGGAACTTTTTGGATGGACCTTATCTCAATCAGAAGATGTTATACCCGCATCTCAGGAGTATAATTAATTATTATTTTTTTTTCGTGACGTGTGGTTACCGTTGTCATATATGCTGGTGAGTTGTTCTCACTGGTGGTCAAATTTAGCTACAAAATTATTGACCACAGTACGGGTTTGCCTGTAGAGAAAACTATCGGGGTCATGGGGGATAAACCATAACGGCTAAGAAGTAAGTTCTAGCTCTTAATTTTATTTATTTATCCGTTCTCTTGATGTCTTCGAAGTGCAGGTCAAGGTTTGGACCTCTCGGGTTATTTTAGTTGAGTAGAAGATATTTTGTCTGTGGGTCCCGCTTGTCTTGAGAAGCGAGTGAAAGATTTGTGTCCTTATATCATGTGGATTCCATTTTTTAATAATCTTATTTCCTATTTAGAACTAATGGGTTGATCCATTTAACTTAAAATAAACCATTTGGTTTAATGATCCATTCAACTTAGGTGACCCATTTAACTCTATGTGACCTTAGGATGGGTTATTCCATTCCTAATTCCCAAATAAAACCATGGGTCAACCTATTTATCTCTTGATCCATTTGACTTAAAAGACCCAAGACTCACTTTCTACAAATAAGTCTAAAGGGGGAGAAAGCATTCATTCCTCATTATTTCTCCCATCTAACTTAAATCGTGGAGGGGAGAAAGAGGAGAGAAACAGGAAGGAGAAAAGGAGGAAGAAGGTGGAGAAGCTTAGTTGGAGGCTTGAGACCCCATCTCTTGGAGCCATAAACGTGGAGTTCTCCTATCTTGGAGGTTAGGTAAGCCATTAAATTCTATCTCCTTTCTATTTTGGATTTTGGGGTTTGGGAAATGGGAGATTCGATCTAGGGTTTGTTTTGGAACCCAAAGATCGATTGGAACTCTTAGCTTTGATTATTGTGGGGTTATTTCATTCCATGGCTTGCTTTAAAGGCATCCCTACATGCCGATACTGTAAGTCTCCATAATCGACCCTTTTAAATCCGATTGTTCTCTTCATCATGCAATTACAATAGCGGCAACGGACTCCGATAGAGGACAAGACGAATTGGGCGGATCCAGATCCTCTACTGTTGAGCTGCCTGGTAGGACCATGCTACCGAGGCACGGCGCACAATGTTCGTCATACCCCCACTCTGGCAAGGTGTTTGAGTAGGGGTAAGGTGAACATTGCGTATAGCACTGTGCCTAGACAGTACGGTCCTACTGGGCAGCTTGACAGTAGAGGATCCAAATTGGGGGCACTATGCATATTTTATCGGACAAAAAGGTACCGAACTATGGAGTACAGAGCTCCCTTTTCCCTAAATTAACTTCTAATGGGAGGCCACCATTATCTTCTTCTCTGCAAGCGTTGGTCATGTCCTTCCCAACCATACCTTCCCTCGTCCTCTCGCTCTCTCTTTCCAATGTTAAAAGCCAAGCACTCTGCACTCTAGTCCTACCATGAATGGACACCCTTCTCTCTTCAGTGATGAAAAACAGGGGTTCCGCACCTCACCCAGCACCCATCCGTCTTTCTCTATTTCTCTCTTTGTCATCAATCTCCCAACACCTTTCAATGTTCAAACGAAGGAAGCTTGATGTCAGGAGCCATCCAAGAACTTGGAGAGCCATTCTAAGCTCAGCAATGTCATCGCTCTACACCAAAAAACACAAAAACAGGGGACAGGCACAAGGACTTCCCATGGAGGAATTCTTAGTTTCAATTAAGCTAATGGTAATCTAATTAAGGGCTGAGTTCACTTTTGCTTATCTTTCAGCCCTGAGAAGTTGCAGACGTTAATGGGGCTGGGGAGAATCGTTGTTGGGGGTAAGAGAGAGAATCATTGTTGAGAGAAAGAGGAGTGGTCGAAGATTGGAGAAATTAGGGTCAAGGTAAAGATCAAAGGGCCGGTATTGAGCTCTATCGCAGAGAGAGATCTATCACAGAGAGAGATGTGCCATCGAAATCGCCGTAGATTGATTTCTCCATCGGTTTTGGTCGCTTAAACCTTGATTTAAACCCAAATACACAGGTAGTTGCTGTTGTCTGTGGGTTGTCGTTGCTGTAGTCGCAGAGCGTAGACAGTTTTGCAAACGGTCACTCACGTGTGGTTAATCACATAATTTTCCCTTAATTTTTTTTTTTTTCTTGCACTCTCTCATAACCCTAAAGCTTTTCAAAGTTCTATTTTGCCACTTTACAAGCTCTTTGATCCCAAATTTGATATTGGAATGGGGAACTTAGGAGTTTACCTGTACACAAAATCTAGACCCATTTAGACTTCTTAATGTGTTGTGTTGGCATGGAGAGAAGCCAGATCAGCGTGACAGTTATCACATTCAAATACAGTGGATGCAGAAAGGGATCATCATAGACGAATTACTCTTCATCCACATTTCTTCACCCACCCTTTTTATTGTGGCTGGATAATATTATTGGGATACTCACATTTTCGATCAAATTACCACCTTGCCTCTTATGAATTTTTATCCGTTGCTATGCACTGCAGTGCTGCTGTGCCATCGTGTGGTGCAACAGCGGACATGTGTGCACAGTGAGCCCCATTATGAACACATGGCCGTTGTTGCACCGCACAATGCGCACAACGGCGCCTCCAATATCGGAGCGGATAAAGGTCAGCCTCTTATGCATGCTCTCATTGGTCCCCGTACTGGTATAGGAAATACGTGACCAAGCAACAATCTCTTGCCCTTTGTAATTTCCTCTAAAGGACATCTATTATTATAAAATCTCCCCTATAATCTTTTGTTTGATCATTTGGTCATGGTGGTGCTCATTTCGAGCTACAAGTGAAAGCAAAGTAAAATGACGCAATTTATGTAGGGTTTTAAAACACGTAGTAATTGGTTGTCAATGACGATTTGGTTTAGATTGGAATTGGCTTGAATCAGTCTGAAAAAGCCCTAGAATCGGGGTTTTAGAAATCGATATTGGATCAGCTGTGTGTCGATCTGTATTGATATTGGCTGACATTAATATCGATATCTAGTTGATACCAGATCAGTGATATAGTATGGATGGAGGGTAAAATAGTCAAAATTGATTTTAATATCGCTATCTTTGAGGGTAAAACGTCTGATACGATTGATACGGACCGAATATGTATCAATATTAATATCAGTACCAGTTTTGGAACTGGCTAAAACACAATCTGATACCGAGAATTAATTCCTCATACGTAGTAAACATTAGGTAGAGGGTTCCCTCTAACGCTTGTATGCAGTTTCAGGCATTGGAGGGGTTATTACAGGAAACCAGTAAATAGTAAGGTATTTATCACATTTTAGGATGGGTGCTACAGTAATCTAGGTGGGGAGGGGGTGCCCATGTGGAGTTTCTGATTTAAGTGGCGCCGTTGGGATCTTTTCCCCTAAACATTAATACCATAAGTATTAATTAACCTTATAAGTAAGTGGGCAAGAGATCTCAACTTGGTCGCATGGTCTCTACACAAACGTCTGGGCCAATGTGTGAGAACGCCTGGGTACCTACCCAAGGTACCCAGGGGACAACGATGTCATCTCATGGTGCCTTGTGAGAGTGCGTAGAAAACACCAACAATCGATCCCAAACTGTGTTAATTCCAAAATGGTTTTTGATTTCGATCCCAAATTATCACCCTTAATATAGTGTATGATTGGCCTGATAGCAATGCAACCATGGTTAGAGGTATTGGTATTGGATCGTTGGATATGGGCGATACATATCAATATCCCTATTGCTAGTTACTAATCTTGATACCATGCCGATATCGTATTGGTGAAACGGTACAGACAAGGGGTAAAACAATGAAAAATCCCATTTTTAAGAAAAAAATTGGGACGATCCATGCCGATACCTTTACGGTATAAGTATTAGTTTTGAAGATGACCGAAACACGAACCGATATCATGAACTAAAACCATGAATGCAACCCTAGAGATGTAGAGAGAAATTTAGGGGTATAAATGAATAGCCGGTTTTCGTATCCGTGTCCATATTCATTTAGCACTATCCAAATCCGTCCGAAAGCTAAACAAATGCAGATATGGATATGCTATAGCTATCCGAAAAGCTATATTGACATGTAAACGGATAAAATATCCGATCAGTATCTGTGTCTGTATCCGTTTAGCACTATCAGAATCCGTCTGATAGCTAATCGGATGTGGATGCGGATATAGCACTATCCGAGCCGAATCCGATCCGTTTAGAGCCCTAGAGAGAATGCTTCTCACAGGTTTACACCTGTCGCACGTGTTTACTCATGCGTGTCTTGTCTGGTTATCCTTTTTTCAAGTCTTATATAGTATCCCTTCACGTTATTACGCCAAGTGCGAAGTTCTTCGAAGTCCCCCAGTGACTAGTTGCATTAAATCTTTCTTCTAACGATAGACATCCGAGGCGGCGGAAGGAATCGATCGATCTATCTCTTTAAGAAGAAGAAGAAGAAGAATTGTTTGGTGTATGTGGAAACTGGAAAAAAAGATAGGGAACGATCGAAAGAGGAAAAAAGATTCGGATTCATCGGATCGACCAGAGAAGCAGAAGCAGCAGCACAAAAAGAAGATCCAGATGTCGAAATCCAATCAAGTGAGGGCGTCCCATATCCTCATCAAGCACCAGGGTTCAAGAAGGAAAGCTTCCTGGAAGGATCCAGAAGGTAGCATCATCATGAACACCACCAGGGACAGTGCCGTCTCTCAGCTCAAGGCCCTCCGTGAAGAGATCGTCACCGGAAAGGCCAAGTTCGATGACATCGCCTCTCGCTACTCCGATTGCTCTTCCGCCAAACGCGGCGGCGATTTAGGTCTTCCTCTCCTTCCTTTTCCTTCATCCATTCTTACATCCCTTCTCCTTTATTTTTGCTTTGTATAGATTCTAGATTCTTTTTCCGGTTTACTGTTTCTTGGGTACCAGAGAGTTTGGGTTTCTTCTCAGTGCTTAAATCGCACTGGGGAATTCGATCTCTGCACTTCTGTCCTTTCTCTGGCCACAGATTCCTATAGTTTCCATGAATTGAATTGAACAGCTTAGTTTGTAGCAATTGTATTGATTTCTTTAAATTAGAGTGTTTTGCGTGATGAGTCTTAATCAAGTCTTTTGCACTGAGAATGGGGAGAATAGGGTTACGAGTGTTAGAGTTTGCTTTAAACATTTTCCTTTTGTCTTCTTTCTGTGAAAATTGCAAATTAGGATCTATGCATGTGGTCAATCGATATGGACCAATTAATATGGTTTCAATATATGTATCTGTAATTTCTTATGTTCTTTATTTTGTATGTTTAACTTGGTGAATAGGATCTTTCGTAATTAAACAACTTTCTTTTCTCTCCATTATTTTTTTCCCCTTAATTGAGTGATGACTTTGTCAGCGGTAATCTTACGACTTATTGATGAAGCCCTCTGGTGCCTGCCTAAAGTTGGATCATTTTTTGTGATGCTCTTTGCCATGGCTTTGTTAAATATGCTGAATATCTTGGGGGGTTTTATTTAATAGCATTAATTAATAGGGGAACAAATTACTTTGGGAATTCTTTCAAGGCAAAAGTTATTTCTGCTTCCTAGATTTTATTGTTAGTTATCCTCCTTTTTTTGTCAATATTGTCAGCTTATGTGTTCTCCTGCTGAGTGTGCTTATTCTTGACTCTGGATATATTTAAGCTTTTATCGTACTTAGTTTTGATTTCACAGTTTTCTGTTCTTTCTCTTTCTTATAATATTAGCCTTTTTTTTATATACTTATGTCAGTTCTGCATCATGTTAATCTATTTCTTTGGGGGTGGGGTGTTTGAAGAAGAAAGCTTTCATTTTGAGCAACTGTCTGCATATCATCTCTCTCTCTCAGAGGCCCTATCAGGATCAATTCAATCCGAATGATGGACATTGATGCCCATAATGCTGTGATTCATATTCAATTTATGTTTTATTGACCAAACTAATTCAATTCTTATGAACCTCTATTTAAGAGGATAGATTGATAGAATTCGTGCAAATGATTATTTTGACTTTAATTGTGGGAATTTTGTGGCTTATATTGGTAGTTCTTTGGGTAAGTGTCATTCTAACTAATTATTTTGACTGACTGTTTTTACATAGATGATAAGTAAAAAGGGAGTAGGAACTAGAACAAAGAGTGCATTACCCTTTATCCTCTTCTCTGGTGTTACTGATGCACTATATCATCTCACCCTCTTGTGTTTGGATTTTGGGAGTTCATACTCCTGTCAGTTATGGATGCTTCTTAACAGTGCCAGCTGATGTTTAACATGCTCTCTTAGATTGGATTTCCACTATTACAAGGATCCACTTTGAGTCATTTCAAAGTCAACTGTCTCAGTGGAGACCTGAATCCCTATTGGTCACGAGAATTAGGTCATAAAGGTGATAAACCTTTCTCCCATACTGCCCAATTGTCTGCTCTTCTTCCAAACATAGATCAGGTCTTCCACAGTAGTTTGGATCCTTGGATATTCAAATATACACTAAATGTCATAGTGTATTAAGATACAGTCTGTAAAGTTAAAAAGGCCTTGTAAGAAGTTATGTTTAAATAGAGTTGAATGGTGAAACAGGATTCATGAGTTGTTGAAATAGATGGATTTTCCTGAGATTCTGTCAATGTTGTTGTACTCTTTTCCTTTTAGTTTTTGTCTTTGCAAGGATCCATGTAGCCGACCCCATTTAGTTGGATAACTCTGAGTTGTTGTATTGGTGGTGAAACAGGATTCATGTATCCATCATTTAGTTGGGAGAGGCTTTGTTAAGTTGAGTTGGTAGAGTTAAAAGGGTAAGAATTTTAGTATTACAAGCTGACAGTTCTTTGTTGTATGCCTGAGCAAGTAACCAGTACTATTTCATATTGTATCTGCCTCGGGTACTTTGGGTGGAATGAAGGTTCAGGGTATCATGGGCTGGGTGGATAAGTGGAGAGGAACTTGTGTGTGTGTTGCATGATTGACTTATTATTAGCAAGTTTCATTAAAACTAAAGGCTTAATACCAGCAATTCTTTAGGGTTTGGATGTTGGGTAATAGAGAAAAAATTAGACACTTTAATTGCTTGAGTGTAGTTGAGATGGTTACCCAGTGCACGAGGCTCCCGCCACTGTAGGGTCTGGGGAAGGTCATAATGTATGCAACCTTACCCCTGTTTTCACAGAGAGGCTGTTTCCAGATTCAAACCCGTGACCACTTGGTCACAATGGAGCAACCTTACTGTTGCACCAAGGCCTGTCCTCAGTTCAGTGGCAGGACTAGAAACAATATATTCAGAAATTCATTGAAAGCATTTGAAGAAGCGCAATTAGGTGACAAGACAAGGGGAGGTCAATTGAGATGGTTCATCTATTTGCAACAAAGACCAGTGAAGAAACCACTGCAAAGGAGTAGTCTGCTGAAATTTACAATAGGATCAAAATTCGGAATATTGGGATATGGGAATAAGATTGGTATAGCTATCCCCAAATTTTATAGATGAGCATTATGATTAGTTTTCTATATCTAATTTTATGGCTTAGATCTGCTTCCTAAGATTTTTTTTGCAATGTTATAGATTGTCAACCACCCACTTTGGGAATGGATGCATAACTATGGCTTGAATCGAACTGTTCTTTGACTTTCTGGACGGATGAGTTGAGGTGATGGGACCCTGTCTGTGCTTTATGATGATGCCATCCACAGTCATAAGGAGGTTCTAAAAAAGATGTCTTAATTGCTCATTTCTCTTTTATTAAATGCGATTGAAGGAAATATGCATCCACGGACCTTTATGGGCTGATGACAATGAAAAATAATTACATGCATACAGATACTCTATGGGCCAATGACAATAAAAAATAATCACATGCCTACAAATACTCTTATGGGCTAATGAACACAAGATCTAATCAGAGTAGGTGTATCCTCCATGAACCTCGTTACCATCTAGTGGTGATAGCTTGAATCTACCTGTCACCAATCTCAGAACTCCAGGTGACAACTCCAGCTTTACCCTAAGAGGAACTCTTGGGTCTAATATTTTAATCTGAAAAATTAGGCAAACTGGAGAACTGAACTTTGCAGTCCCTAAACACTTATAGGATCTGGCTTCTGTTTTTTTGATAAGAATGATTTTATTGATAATAAAATTAAAGGCTGACTATACTGTACAAACTCTGATAAGAGAGCTATTTCTTAAAAATTAGCCTTCCCAAGTAATGAGTTTGCCAATGTTTTGTCTAGTGGTAAGGACTAAAGTTGGGGGAGAGAATCTTTATATCTTTGATCAACCACATGCAATAAATTCATGTCTAAGAAACTTTCTATGGATCATTTGAAATGCTTGAAAGATAATATTTCCATTCTGAAGGAGTTTGACAGCCTCCGTTTCTTTTGGTTTTTGGGTGTTTTTTTTTTTCGGGTGGGGGGGGAGGGGAAATGTTGGGTAGTGACAGCCATGTTTTTGGTAAATATACATATGCAAGTCTCTGTCACGTATTCAGTGATTAATGATTTGTTATTCAAAGCCTGTGGAGTAACTGGCAGAGCTTATAGAGATGGTTGAGGCGTTATGCCATCTCCTTAGAAGGCAAAAGGCCCAATACCATGAGTAGTGACAGCCATGTTTTAAAGATAGATGTGCATATTTCCTTGATCACAATTTCTTCCATTTATGTGGAATTCATACGTTTCCCCTATTTGGGTATTCCTCAATTAGGGCTTTATTGAGGTGTGAGGCTACCTCTTTCTTCCCTTGTTTCTAATAATTGACTTGTATGAAATTTTGCAGTGTACTAGGTTGTTTTTATAGCATACATAAAAGTCAAGAGTTTTTCCGTGAAGTCTTGAAGATGTGCTTAGTACCTGTTGAAACCTTACCAAGAAGAAAGAAGATTCAAGTCCATATTATATTTTTGTATTTTTGTGTAATTATCATTACCATTTCAGCCTTGTGGATCCCCCAAGATTTGGGCTAATAACATGTATCAGTTCCAGCACGAATTTTTAGATACCAAGTAAAATTTTATGTTCAGGTAATAAACAAAGACTAGGTTTTACCCAAAAAAAAAGATAAACAAAGACTAGGTTATGAGTTAGAGATGCTGGTAGAATAGCTTCTCAATTCCAAATTCCGATCCATTGATATGTGATGGATTTTGAAAGCTAAATATGCCCGATGCATTCTTTCGTATATACAAAAGCTAAGCTATCAATAAATGATACTTGATATGTGAATTCTGGGAATGCCTACATTCTTATGCGACCCAAGGGATGTGACTTGGCCTCTTTAATCTTTTAAAGAAATTCCTTGAACATGTTTATTTTGCAAACCAGATGACCTCTAAAAGTTTATCAACAAAACTTCCCATGTATTAGAAATTACAAAGTTCTTTTCTTGTGGCATATGTATTGTGAATGTTATCATAAAATAGTGGTATTGTTTATTTATTTTATTTTTTTAATTTCTATTTTATCAGTTCCCCCCCATCCATCACTTACCCCCCCCCCCCTTCCCAAAAGAAAAGGGGGTGAAGAGGAAAGCTCCACCATCCATCTGCTTATCTGTAAACGTTATGGAATAACTAGTTTTCATTATACAAGCTATCATCACGACATGCACTACTAGCCTTGATACAAGTTTGCCTTTGATGGTTGTTGCAGGTCCTTTTGGCAAAGGGCAGATGCAGAAGCCTTTCGAAGAAGCAACATATGCTCTGAAAGTCGGAGATATAAGTGACATTGTGGATACCGATAGTGGTGTCCATATAATAATGAGAACTGGTTGATTGTTGATCCAAGCACGGCTACTGTCTATTTGTTTTAACAGAACTAATTTTCTTTCCGCGCATCCATTTGAGGCAATTGAGCCAATGTTATTAGTTATTAAATGCTCCATGGCCATTCAGATAGCTGTCTATTATTTGGAATCCACTCTCTCATAAAATGCTTAATATTATTATTGTTGAGACTGTATTTGGATATACTTTATGTGGAAACGATTCATGATCAGCAAGAGCTGTAAATTGGGCCATGCTTTTACAATGCTTATTATGGCCATTCAGATTGCTTCTTTCTATTGAAATCCACTCTCATAAATGCTTAATTATATTTTGAGACTTTATTTCGTTCTTCTTATCTGGAAACGATTCATGATCAACAATAGCTGTTTTTGCATATGTTCTTCGACACCTGTTTCTCATGGATTTAAAACTTGGAATTGAATCAGGGGAATCAGCCAATTCGGGTCAAAATGGGTCAATACCAATCCAGAATCTGGTCGATTCTTGCGGCCCTCTTCTGAATAGAGGTCGAATGCATTAGGATCTTCATTTTTTTGGCCATTTTTCGATCTTTAAGTGCATAAAATAGCAAAAATCAATGAAACCTCTTTTATTAGTTGAGCCTTTTTATGATGAGTATGTCATAGATAAAACCCCAGACCCTGCTAAGCGCGGGAGCCTTGTGTACTGAATAAGGCTTTTTATTATGTAATAATAGATAAAACCCCACGGTATGAAGGCGAAGGAGGTCAATGGACCTCTAATTGAGATATAGTCCCTAACAATAACGCATCGAGCTCCTCTACACCCACGGGGGTATCCAACTGTTGGATTGTGCTGTACACATTCCAATGGTTGACTGATATGTGTTGGGATGTGTACGGCACAACCCAGCTACTGGATACCCTTGGGAACTCCCTGGGGACCTGGCTGTCCTTCAGCTGTGGCGGGAGTTGGAGGATCCAACCCAGCAATAACAGGGAGGTTTGGTCATTTCATAGGGGCCGGATACCTCCCTGGGCGGGCGTTCTAAGGAGCCGGATCCAACAATAGTAATGTAGGAATAAATTGAAAAATATGATCTTACACTAAAAAAGAGTGGCCATGAGCATGGATTTGATGCATCGTATCGGCCATCTAAAAAATCGATATGACATTGTTATAGGTGGAGCTGTATCGGACAGTTTTGCCCTTGATTTTTCTTAAAAATTGGGTTTCTTTTACTATTTTACCCTTGATCCGTACCATTCTACCGCTTTGGGATCAGTTAAGTATTAGGATCAATGTCAATCAATATCGATATGGTTGAGCCAATCTCAACTCCTAAAACCAAGGTGACGGATTACCCCTTCTAGTTCCGTTAGCAATGGAAGATATGGGTACAAGAAGATCTCACAATAAAAGACAGGAATTTTCTTTGGCCCACAAGAGATGGAAGAAGAACTTTTGCACTGGTAATGTAGCCATGAGACTGGACTCGTTACCACAAGTGAAGGGAATATCGGTCGAATTGAACCCACAAGAAACAAAAGAAGAATAGGGAGACAATGGAAATTAGGTTTCAGTTACCCAATAAAACTCATCTAGAATATCTTACTTCTCATGATTTTTTTTGTGGGTATGGTACATATTAATCGAAGATTAGAACGTGTCATAGACGAGGTGTTTAAGATACATAAATCTGATAGCCAAAGATAGGAATGTGGTCAAACTGTCTTACACGAATTTGAAGGTATTCCAATCCAGAGAATCAGCAGGACCCTGGCAGGGGTAAGGTGGTCATTGCAGGGCACCCTGTTTATGCGTCGCTCAGGTCGCTCTGAGCAGGACGCCGTAGACGATCTGAATGCGAATCAGCAATGCATATAAACTCCCTATTAACATGAGTGAATGAAATAGAGACAAAATAAGTTGCCAAATGTCTAATCTCATGAATGATAGGGGAGGCCCCCAGCTGGGCAGACTTGGAAGGGTTGTTAATGAGAATAATGGGCTCTTGACTGTCAGATTCCACTTGAATGTTGTCCATGCTTTCAGATGTGAAGTTAAACAGTGCAGAGTGTAGTGCAAGGGCTTCTCCAACCCACCAGCAAAAGAGCTCATTGGAATAATTCATCCCTCATGCTGAACATTACAACAAACATCAATGATCTCAAAATATAGTAAACACACATCCCAACTAGGCTCAATCTGAGCTAACTACATTCTAAATGATTTGGGACACCCAGACCTTTCTTATGCAGAAGCAAAACCTGTGTTTCACGGGTTTTCTTCAGTTGCTTGTTCACCATAAGCAAGCCATTCTTTACTTCATTCTTTAGAATTTCATTAATTGAAGGATTCATTACTAACGGCGGTGTCAATTTAGGACCAGAACTCGAAACAGGAACCGATCCGAACCAACAGGAATCGAAATCTGACTACCCAATAGCTTATTGGGACGGACTTGGTCCTAGTGATATACTATTGTTCTGGGCTCCCAACGGTTCTAGAATCGATAGCCCATTAAGGACCCGGTAGTGTTGAAACCATTGGAATCGGATGATATGTAAACAAATTGAATGAGAAATTAGAAATCTGAACCCTGAAAGGTTTTAAGTGTCATTCTTTTATTGCTCTTTAAGTCATCATTGTATGAGTTGAGTTTGAAATGGAAATCATGAACTCTTAAAGTTGTCTCCTTATTTATATATATGCATCAATGTCTTTATTTTGAGCTCACACAACTACATCTATGTATGATGAAGCTCTCGTTTTCTTAAAAAAACTTTTATTGTCCTTGTTTTGGGTTAAATAATATTTGGAATCGATTAAGAACCAGAATCGGACCACCCATTAGTTAACGGTCCTGGGTCTCAGATTTGGATCCAGTAAACTTATTGGTCCAGTTATGGGCTTGATACCTTAGAGTCAGAACCGATAAAGATCCGAACCGATAACCCAAAACCGAACCAACCGACACCCCTAACTAACGCATCATCATTGTCTTTCTATTAACTTCTTGGGTTTATGTCAATTAAAGGGTTAAAAAGCATTACAAAGTCAAAATTCTTGGATCTTCAAAAAGAAGGCCAATCCAATAAAAATCGGACCCTGCTGCCATTGTGTACACATGGCCGCTGCTGCTAAGGGTGTCCAAACCAAATCGAACCCGAAATCGAGCCGAATTCACCGAATCGAATTAATTCGGTTTGGTTTCGGTTCTAGTATATGGTATTCTAATTCGGTTTCGGTTTCATGCTAAGACCCATCGATTTGAACTGAAACCGAACCGAATAAACCACTTAATCCAAAACCATATATCTTTTAAATTTTTTGGTAACCATATCTAACCAAATGACTTTAAATATTCTATTTTTCTATGTTTTTATTGTTTTTTTTGGTAATTATCCAACGGAATGAAATTTATATGCCACTTTTCACAGGGGAAAATAAAAAACTCTATGAATTTTCTTTGTAGTTTTGGTAACCATCTAACCTAATGATTTTTCATATTCCATTTTCTAGGTTTTATCTATTTCCCTTTCTCAATTTCCTTTTTCAATTCTTCAACTTCAACTCGTCAAGTGTGCAACCGAATTAGAACTGTAATCCGAAATCGAATTAAACCGAAATTGGAACCGTATCTGAAAATCGAATTAGAACCGTAATCAAATCAAATACTCGAAATCAAACCGTTTGATACCCTTAGCTGCTACACCACACGATATGCACAGCAACGCTCCAGTTACATCAGCGGATAAAAATTCATAAAAACCAAACGAACAAGATCGAAACCGACCTTTGGCTTAACGATTTGGTTGGGTTGAAAGGTTTGGCGGTGGATGGGAGACATGTGGTTTCATGAGGAAGAGAAGTGTGACCCCTGGCCCCACGTCCCCACCCCCCTTCCCGATTTTGGATTCCTTTCTCCCTTACGAGTCACGATGATCACAAAAAACCACCACCACCACCACCGCCACCAATTCACCGTCGCAGTGACAGTAAGAAAAGCAACGAAAAATGGGAGCTTCGTCGTCGACACAGCAGAACCATATCTCGCAGGAGCAACGAGAGATTGAATCCGAGGCCGCTTCCACAGGAGCTCTCCCCATACTCCACAATGCTTTCTCTAAGCTCTCCGATCCTCAAACAAACGCCATCCCCTTCGTCTGTCTGCAGGTTACGACTAATAACCTAACTCTCTAATTCTTGATCATTTCCCCCTCATTCTCTTCATTTCTTAATCAGAATTTTGTGCTTCAACTCAAACAATTCACATTGACTTTTTTTTTTTTTTTTTTTTTTTTTAATATTTGGTATGATCTGCTACTGAATTTTGTTTGGCATCGATCAGGGAAGGGGGAAACGTGTACATATATTTAGTCGTTTGAATCTCTCTGTATGCTGCTTAATCCAAAAATTTCCATCGCTATTTGGACTTCAATTTTCTTTCCCCTTTATTTTGTTGGCTTTCTTCTTTATAGAACAACACATTTTCTACTTTTGATCATTTATGAAACTCATAGTTTGTTCTTCGTGTTTAGCTTTTGTCCCAACTCATTCCCAATGTTTCATGTATCACAGGAAATCTTCTCTTTCACCAACAATAACCCAACGAATGAAACAACCTCAACACCTGAATGCTTTCCAAGGCTGCTAGATCATCTGGGCGAAGCTATTGTCGATATCTTTTTCAGGGTGGATAAAGGAGGAATTACTTGGATTGAGTTCTTGAGGGGTTATATTAGTTGCTGTGGAAGGAAGACTACATCGACGTCTCTTAACAATTTATACCGGCTTTATGCTGTGACCAGTGCAAAAGCTGGAAATCCTTCAAACTTGGAATTCGAATCTGATGACGCCGATAGTAAAATTAGTGGCTTTTTAGTGCCCAGTGATGCTCTAATGCTTCTGTGGGTGTGCTGGGTCATGTCACAGAGCTCGAAAATTTTGAGAGTTTCTGAAGGGAAGACTAAATTAGATATTCCGGATATAAAGCATTTAGTATTGTCAGCTGTTGTAACTTGTGCTGAAGTTGGAAATGACTTAAATACGTCGGACTGTAGCATTTCGAGCTTGGAACATCGACTTCCTGCTGGAAAGCTTCATATGTGGGCTTTGACAACAGTCCCGGGTCTTGTACATTGTTTGACACAGTATCTCCATGATAGACTCCAAAGATGTGCAGCTGTGGAGGTACCATATTTATTCTTCTTCTACAACAGTGATCACACTAATATGTGATACTATTTGATTCTGATTCATTTTACTATCATAGCCTGTTCCAACCTTTGGGGATTTAGGCTACAACTCCATATTGGGATAGTATATGGTTTTAGTGGGAAAACATCAATTGAAGGTCCCATGGTGAATTTTAATGAAGACCAGGGTGTGAGTGATTTACTGTCATAATTTTGCTAAAAATTTTGTACCATCTATGTGGGATACAAACATCTTTTAGTCTTAATTAATGTCTCCATACTTGCCTCTCACGTTCTAGTTTCCTTTTGCTTCCCTGTCCTCCTGTCAATTAATTAATTTACTTGTTTATAGTTTTGGGAAACCTGTTTGTTGCTGTTCACTCTTCTCCTTAAATTCAAACTAATCCTTATGCTTGGGATTTAATTGGGCCATAATAACATCGAGAGATCCTTGGATGCAATTTTTAGATGTGGCTTCTTTCTTGAATATGAACAGGATGAGTTGGGATCTTCCAATTTATCAATTGGTGAAATTTCTTTGACAGAGGCAAATGATACATATCTTCTGACATGTGGAAGGGCCTGGGCCATCTCACTTACTCAGAAAAGCAAATTAAGTGAAGAGATCTTGAAGGCACCATTTCATAGAGATGGAAATGGAGTATTTGAAAACCTTCTCTACAGGTTAGTCACCCTCAATACAAAGCTTCTGATTGGAAAGTTGCCATCTTTCTATTCCCCGTGACAGAATTCTCAAGGATAGACGAATGTATGATCCAAAAATGATTTTGTACAAAAGTGGGTTATCGATTAAATCTTGTCATCTGATTATGTGTGTATTACAAGTGCATATTAATGTACTCTTTTGACTTTATCTGGTTGCGTTACGCAGTTCAGTTTTAGCACCAAGAACATTAGAGTTTCAAACTTTGCTTGCTTTTAGTCCTCTCTTCTCATTATAGATTTAATAATGCCAACTACCTGGTCTATTAGAACTCTATGGTAATGGACTAGATCATTCTGCTGATGTTTGCTAGGATTCTCTCATACTTTCATGGGGTTAAAAATGAGTAGCTGTGGTGTCCTGACCAACCTAAACAACCAATAAAATTGAACATTGTTGCCAATTGTTGTTGAGTTGTAACAATTTGTTACATTTATTCATCAAGTTAAGAAGAGAAAAACAATTCTTACATACTAGTATTCTCAACCTATTTTCTGGCCAACACTTACATGCAGGTCAGCTATCCATGGGAAGGGATTGAACAGATTCTGGTCAAACATTGAAGGTTACCATGGGCCGTTGCTAATTCTGGTTTCTGCTAGCTCAGGAGATGTCCATGGAGGTGATGGCAATGTCATGAGATGGGTGATTGGGATACTTACAGAGCAAGGTTTTGAAAATAGAGATGTATTCTATGGAAGCTCCGGTTGCCTCTATTCTATAAGCCCATTTTTCCATGTCTTCTCATCTTCTGGTATGTGGAGAAAAAAAAAGTATATTTTATTTGCATTTCTGTACTGAAAGTGGCTGATCTAAGACCCGAACCTCCAACAGGGAAGGAGAAGAACTTTGTCTACAGCCACTTACACCCTGCTAGCAGAGTTTATGATCCACATCCCAAACCTGTGGGCATTGCTTTTGGAGGAACCATTGGGAATGAAAGGATATTTGTCGATGAAGATTTTGCCAGACTAACAATTCGTCATCATGCAGTGGACAAGTCTTATCAACCTGGTCCCCTTGTCCCAAATCAGGTATAGCTGTGCACTAAAATGGTGGTTTAGTCTTAGATGCAATATGGAAGTTTAGACCAAACTTCATTTGCTTCTCTTCTTTAATCTCATCATCACAAAATTAGAAGACCTCCATCATGCAAAATTTAGTGCAAAATTTATTGATTTATGTTATTCTATTGGAGTATCAGGGAAAACATAGTGAACCATCCAAATGGAGAAGCAGATGATAGCATAGTTTTTAAAACCGGACCTGCTTCAAACCGAAAGGGGCTTGGTTCCGGTTCTGTCCAGTTTTGTCCGCTCAAAAGAAACAAACAAAAAATTGAGTTAAAATGAGATGCTATCAAATAGGAAATGCAGCAATATGCATCAAAGGCAACCACTGGCTGGTTGGTGTTTCACCATTTGAATAAACGATCTTGGGTTCAATTCCTCAAAAGGTTGCCCTTATAATATATTTTTACCAGAGGAAACCAGTGATCACAACCAGCCAGTTTTACAAGATGCCTGGTTCAGGAAACCGTCCAGTTTGATTCTGGTTGCTGACAAGGCAGTCTGTACAAGACCAGACTGAGGATACGGTGGTTCCAATTTTATCCTGTTCAGCGAGTAGTTCAGCTGGTTTTTAAAACTGTAGATGTTAAGTGTATGGATTGGATAGTTAAAATGATATTATTATTATTCAGTACAAACAATATCCTTGGCGATATTATTGTTGTCTTTATTACTGCATTCTTTGGTTTCTTAATTTGAATTTAGCCTTGTGCATCTTTAACGGTTCCTAAATGCTTACTGCATAGATTCTCTTTTGTACAATGCCGTTCCTATCGTGTTAAGAATTAGAAATTACACCCACCCGGAAAAAAAATTAGAAATTACCATAATTGGCATGATCTTCTAGTCCATTAGAAATAAGACTTGGAATGAAAACTGTCTACCTATTGGTTTATTGATTTCCTGCATATACTTCAGGGGTTTCTACCTCTGGAAGCTTCGATTGTAGGGGTTGAAGTATGGGGATTAGCTGGAGGAAAGGCAAAGGAAGAGCAAAATGCCTATATGAAGAGACAGCAACTATTTACCGAGCAGAGGCGCAAGGTAATTTAGATTGGACACTATTAATCTTCACATTTTTTACTTAAATGGTGAATGGAGATGAAGTGACCTCAATTTCTTGTTTACCCATTTTGTAGGTGGACTTGAAAACTTTTGGCAGTTGGGAGGATTCACCAGAGAAAATGATGATGGACATGGTCACTGATCCAAACCAAGCTAGACGAGAAAATCGGTAGTGTGGTTAGAAAGATGAACAGCATCCAAGGGTGTGTTGTGCTTCTAAGCAAAGCTATTCAGTTAATGAGATTCATGTAGATGATAAATAAGAAATAGCGAAGTACAAATGTAAGAGAAAAAAGGATTGTAATGGCTACAGCAGCTTCTGGTTTGGATTAAACTTTTTAACTCTGTAACTGTAATTGAAGTATTTCTTAATTAAAAATCTCTCTTGTTTCAATCCATAATTTTGAGAAATGTGACTGCTTTGGTTATAAGAAGCATTGAATTACATTTTTTGTGAGTACCACCTTTAGTAAGACCAAAGAAACTTCAATTTAGCACAAGGGATTGCCTTATACCCAATTCTGTGTTACTTAATGGCGCTGGGATAGCAGAATAATAATGTCGGCTACTCAACTCAGCCTTATCCCAACTAAATGGGGTCCGTTATATGGGTCATTTTTCTCCAATTAAAGTCATACTTGTTACTAGTCTATGCACGTCTGTCCTCATTTCTCTAACAGTCATTAGGCTTGCATTCAGCTCTTTTACCTCCTTCAATCTAAATTAAATCACCCCTCCGTACTGGAATATTCATGCCACTTTAAATGGCTTTCTCGCAACTTATCATGCATCGAAACCACTCTTAAATTAGTTTTAACTTGTTCATTCTTTTCTAATTTTACCGCTCATCCATCTCAACATCCCATTTCAATTTCACTAATAGCATGAAATTCTTATGTTTTGTAATGTGAATGTCCTATATTGTCTTTTATTCCCCTCCCCCCCCCCTCCCTTTTTTTGGATGAGCATGTATTTTGCTTTCAAGTGAATTACACTCATCTAAAAGAAACTGGTAAAGGTGATTCATTAGTGAAAATTGGAATGAAACTAATTGAATCAAATATCATAAGAAATGGACAGAAACATGTCCTAAATTTTGAAGGGTCTGTTTGCCCAACTGTAGCCCCAATTCTGCAGATAATGTGATGTCATGATGCAACCCAAGAGGTGGGGGAACCCACTTCAGAATTCAGATGGCTGCTTTGTTTTTCAAATTATCTGGGAAGATCTCTTGTGCTGCAACCTAAGAGTAAGAAACCACTTAAATGGTAGCTTTGATTTTTCAAGTTACTCCAACTGAAAACTCCCAATGACTTGTAAGAACCAAAAACTTCTATAGTACTATTGGGTATTTATTTTGACCTATACTTGACCATATGCTTACATTAAGATGGTAAGTTCTCCCCGAACTGGGATAGTTTTTCTTGTTTATTCTCTCAATGCGTAAGAACATATTTTACCCTTCAAGTTTCTTTAAAAAAAAACTGAGTTCGCAAGCAACTGAAGTTTGTAAAATCGGTCATATCAGTCTCGGGGAGACGAAGATATTCGAATTTTGTCATTAAGCAGTTGGAATCCTATGCAAATTAACTGTAATAAATTGGTAATAATAAGATTTTCACAGGAGATATTAAGGCAGCCCTTGCTATTGCCATCTGTTTCAGTTGTTGAGTTTTAACTCTCATGGTCTTATGGACTTAGATTACCATCAGATGCAGTTTTAGTTGACTGCTTAAATTCCACTAATGATAGGCAAATCTCATGTTTCATGTTCATGGTGAAAGCTGAATCAATAGAAAAATGCATTTTTTTTGCCATTATCTCTTTCCTTTGGTCACCAACAAATAAACAAAGGGAAAAAGATCCCTGCTTGGTTCACCCCCTACACCCTCTCACATGATGTTATGTGCTTAATAGGCCCACTCTAGTGTATGAGCGTTAAATTGGGTCAACCTAGTATGGGATAGGTTAAAAGATTTGATTGAACATGTTCCATCAACTCTGGAGCTTTTGGTGTATCGATCAAGTACCTAATATTTGGTATCAGAACCGCGTATCACGTCTTAGGTTCGAGTCACAGAAAGGGCTACCTAGGAGAGAGCTATCTGGAATAGAGTGAGAGGCTAAAAGCCATCAAGAAAAAAAGCAGTGTGGAGCCGCTTTGAAAGAACTACCTACTGTCAGAGTGAAAACTGCTTAGAGTAACTACGGAAGCATGGTTATCTGTTATGTGCCTAATGGGACCCACTCTAGTGTATGGACGTCATTAGGCCATACACATGACACCGTGAAATGGCACCTCTGTCCCCTCACTGGATACCTAGGCACCCTCCTCCATTAGCCCAAACGCTAGTGTAGAGACCATGTGACCAAGTAGCGAGCTTCATACCATGAATAAATCGAGGACGCTTATGAGTTTGGTAAATCTACAAGATTCTCAAGTGAAGAATTCTTAAAATCCGAGATCCAAGAATATCTGCATCACCCTTTGAGATTCCATTTTCATCCCAAATGGCCAAGTCTGGATGATTCCGTCGGATTTTTGGCCAGTCTCAGATCAAAACCTCATCCCATTGCCCTATTCTACATTTTAAAACCTTCTTGGAGTTGAAGCCCCCATCCATGTATCCTACAATCACAAAGTTGGAAATAGAGAGGAACATTTTGAAAGACTCTCATGAAGAGCTGGAAATGTAAATTTCAAAAGAAACATAAATGGAAGAATTCCATTTATCAACAATACAAGCATGTAAACAGAACGGATCGTTGTGTGTTAAATCATGACAACTACAGGATGACCGCTCTTCGATAAGAAATTGGGGTAATTTCTCTGTAGGAATGACCAAGGAAATGAATAAGAGTGAGAAGCGAGAGAATTTCTATTTACCGATAAAATGAATTCTGTGTATGGAAGCTGGGGGTTACACAAAGGACCTAAGCATCATCTCACGTCCTTCCCGTTATTTCCCTGTCTAGTCTCATTCTCTTTGCACTCTGAGCTTCCTGCATGCTGCCCGCCCTCCGCTGATATGATCCATCATGTTGGTATGCACAGTTGGCTCCATTTCGGCATCCCCTTGAACTATTGAAGTATATGCAAGGCTTCATGATTTTGGGTTTTGAATCTCTGGGTTTTGAGCTTTGTACAGGTTCAGAGCTGGTTTCTAGCATCAGCTGGTTATGATGATTACTAAATTGTGTGAAGATGCGATCCTGGGTTTCTTGTCTCTCCCCTCCATGTTGTTGAATCAAGCTTTTATAATAGTTGATATCCTTCACAGGAGGTACCTTCACAGTTGGAACAATTTCGGGCAGAGGAAGCCGTGGATTTAAAGTAGGCACCACAGCATTTGTCGCAGGGAAGAAGGAGCCAGTTGCAGGGGCTGCTGAAAAGGGTGCATCTGGTTCTGTCCTATTGATATGGATGGGAGGAAGGACCGACTGAGGGACCAATGAGGTCATCGGTGGTGACTTTGGCTTGGGTGTGGTTTGTGAATTGGTGGGTTTTCCATGATCTGCAACCAATTTCTCAATCAGCTTTGGGTTGTTGAGGATCTTAATAAGCAGGTCACGGTCAATCAAGCTTCCCTGCTCACTGCTTCGCATGATTGCTGTGAAGGCAGCAGATGCAGCAGCACCGATGTCAGGTTGTGCACAAGGGACAGCACCAAATGCAATTTTTTCACTGTTTGGTGCCTTCAGAGCAGAATGAAGGCCGTACTGTGATTGAGGTGTTGTCCCAGAAGCCAACAAGCCCTGGGGCACTACAAGAGGCGGCAAGTCCATGGGGTTACTTGCCGCTACCGAATTGCATGATGGACCTGTGGCGTCATCATCTTCAATGGGAGTGACAGGAATGATCAGAGCATGAGAATCATCGTGATGATAGTCTTCTACCTCATGTGAAACAGAAGGGCTGCAGAGGACAAAGAAAGTTAGCATAAGAAGCACATGAGAACCATTAAGAGATCCATTTTATAAGTAGGTAGGTGAGGAATATCACCTAGGAGGAATGGCAGAAGGACGAGGATAAACTGCTTCCAGTACTCTCATCTCTCTCTGGTTTTGAACCTCTGCCTCTTTGCTCTCTTCCCCAGCCACCACTTGCCAGCTGGGACTCGGAACAAACTGCAAACTCAAGAAATGAAATGAGACTGCCGTCTTCATGTTGGACTTTCATCAGAGCCTAAACTTGGCACTAAGTATGATGTGTAGACTAGGGATCAATTGATCAAGCATTCAACAAATAACACGAGCTTACCCGGGGAGGACATTTCCATTTGATCAGAGGGATCTGGGCCAATTCCTTCTTCAACTGGTTAGCAGGTTGAGCTCCCTCGAATCCCGGTGGAAGATGGTCATCAGAGCCCATTCCAGTTGAATGTAATAGCCATGATTTCTTTGCTTGGAGGTGATCTTGAGCTCCAAGACCAACTTGTGAGGGTGAATCCTCTGAAAGGAACAGCTTTACCTGCTCAACGGAAGATTAGTTGTGATCATTGAGTACCCCTATTTTTCTATAAATTTGTAGTATTCATAATTTTTTGGTCCTTGAAAAACCTAGAGAACTATGGAAAAAACAATAAGATTCAATACAAGTAATTGTGTACAGGCACCACCATCCAAAAGATCATTTACATACATATATGCAAACATAGAAAAGGTTAAAAGGTAGCATAACGCAACAACAAAAAAGGCCAAGGCCTACACACAAGGATCAAAAGATTATTAAGCAAGTATCAGTTGATATTATTTTCCAGACAAGGAACCAAAAAATCTCCTGATATTTCCAAGAGCATATCAGCATCACTGGATACTTAAATTCCTAAAACACCAAAGAAGCCATAATCCAACAGGTCACAAAACTCCAAGTAGATTCCCTAAAATCCACATTAAAGGATAACAAGGGAAAATGAAGCCTTTAGGCTAAGTTGGAACACACTTAAATGATAGCCTTATCTAATAACCTACCCCTCCTGTGAACTGTAGCCTAATATGTTATATGAGTCTTGGGCTGGGAATTTTTATGTTATCTATTGTAATTGGCCTATTTTGAAAGCCCATATATGAGGGACAAGTGGCCTATTCTTGGGAATGTCAATAGGTTACTTTCATTGTTAGTTATAAACGACCTTGAAAATGTAAAGTCACCATACATCTGAAAAGAGTCCTAAGTCCTTGGAAATGTACCGGGCATTAAGTTTAGAAAACAGTTCTAATGAGGGCCTAGAACCTCCTAGCCTCTCTATAAAATTAAAAAAAAAAATTGCCTGTAAGCATTTGAATGAAATTTGGTTCATATCATTTTTTGTGAGAGACAGAGCTGCAGTGAGAAGTTGTTCCTGGTGAGAGCCTGGGTGGTTAGTGAGATCCTAGCCTAGGCTTGGGGTGAGACTCTTCAAGTCATATCTTCTTATCTTTCTTACTTCTTCATAAAAATTGCTCAATTCTGGTTGTGTTATCACCTCCCTATGATCCTGTCTATTGAGGATTCTGATTTTGTTGCAAGGACTGAACCAGGACTTTATTAAGGGTGCATAGTGTTAATTGATCATTTTGGTATCTTTGATAGTTATTATGAGTTCAAGGTTTTCAGTTTACAGGGAACCAAATGCATTTATCAAGATTAGTCCTTCCTACTGTGGAAAGTTCATATCTGCAGTCCAAATTAATTTGGTTTGTTGAGCCCATAAGAGTTGGTTCTGAACTGGTACGGCCATTAGCTCATCACATTAGCCTCCTATTCACAATGTGTACAGATTTATTATGGCTTAGAATTTCACAATAAAAACGATAAATCTCATAACTCAACCCTTGATATAATATATCCTGTAGTATCAGTTTAAAATAATGAAAGTTCTGCCCTTACATGATTGTTCAACCATATGAGGTATTTCTATTTGATTCAGTTTATTAGACTACGTCCTAATATCAATTACTCAACTCAGTCATTCTGATGACAACTTGGTTATATCCAGTGAGCATACACACATACACAGACAGATCGAGAAAACAGCAAGCATGCCTGTTTTTGTGCATTTGTGAGAAGGGGGAGAGATTTCTGGTCATCCATCAAACTGATCCCACCACTAGATGAACAAACTGGGTAAAACATACACAAACTATTTTAAAATATATAATGCCTAATTTTGTTCAGACAAATTCCGATATGAAGAGTCACAAGTCTTTGATGCAGTGAACGAACAGTACTGCCTTGGAGGTAGATGTTAAGATAGAAAAAAAACATCAGAATGTCCACGAGTATTCTTCTTTCATAACCAACAAACTTATTAAGAGAAAAAATATTAGGGGGGGGGGGGGGGAGAGGACAGGACCAAACACCAAACTCATATTTCTGTGTTGGGAATGATACCAGGGGAACAAGGGAGGAACTACAAAAAGTATGCAAAAACAGAAAGAAATCTCAAAGGAAAAAAAATAATGTAGTTATTGTCATTTTGTTAGAAGTTATGTAATAAGGGTAGTTTAGGAACAAGTCTTATGTCTAGTTGCCTTATTATGTATTTTTCCTTTTTTATCCTTTTTTAACTTTTACCTCCCTAGGGAGGTGGATGTAATACTTTCCTTAATATTATTGAAGTAATATAGATGTGTGGAGGTCTATCTCCAACACAAGTCATTCAACCGAAATTATCCTCCTCTCTTCTCTCTTGTCTCATTCTTTCTCCTTTCTCATCTTCTTCCTCCTCCAACTTCTTCCTCCTCTCCTAATTACTTTCTTAACCTAGAATCCAACTTGGTATCAGAGCTTTAGGGTTTGAGAGTCGAATCCAACCTCTTATCCCCATTTTTTTCTTCTTTTTGAAATCCTAGGGCACAAAAGATTTCAAGGAGAAGCTTCCTATGTAAAGAATCTGTTGAAAGGACTATGAAATAGGTTCAAAATAACCTATTCTAGTGTTTGCTACTGCTGTTTGAGCTTGGATGAAGCTCTCTTGATGATTTGAAGGTCTTTTAGCCACTGCTAGAGTTACCGCCAGCTCTACATTGCAGTTCCTTTATCTCTCTCTCTCGGCATTGGTTTGAGGATTGGAATGAGTCACTAGAATTGCCCAAGGGTGATGTTTAAGGGCCATGTGCTTCCTCTTGCTGCTTGAAGGCTCAATCTGAGCACAACCCCTTTTCGTAGAATCGTTTTTTCTGCTCAGGTTAAGCCGAGAATGTCTGATTCCCTTTTTTATTGCATTTGGACTGCAATATGATGCCTCCTTTGTTGAGTAATACTTGTGCACAGCTTTTGTGAAGCTTTTGAACTTGTTTAAGGTTGATGGTACCCCTTGGAGAGTATTAGAGTGAAGTATTCTCAAGGCTGTTTCTGTTCTTTTCTTGTATTTGGTTCCTTTTGGGGTTGAGTGTGTAATCCCCACTTGGATTGGTATCCTAGTATATGGTCTCAAGTGCCATTTTCCCTACAAGATGGTTGATTCAGAGACTTCTGGGCTTAGTTCGGCTGATTCACAGCCCACTCCAACAGCCCCTCAATTTGTTTATGAGAACTCTCATCCACAGATCTCCATTGCGAAGCTTGATAACACCAATTTCTTGGATTGGTCACATTCTATGAAGCTATCTCTTAGGAGTAAAGGGAAACTTCGATATATTACTGGCGCTATTAAAGCCCCAGAGGCTGGTTCTCCTACTTATGAGAAATGGGAGACAGAAAATTCCACAGTCGTGACATGGTTAATCATCTCCATGAAGCCTGAGATTGGGAGAAGGTTTATGAGAAAAGAAACTGCCAAGGCAATTTGGGACAGCATCTCCAGACATTTGACAGGGTAGGTGACTCCGCCAAGGTCTATCAACTCCACCAAAAAATTAATTCAATGAGGCAAGGTGACAGGACCATTTCTGAGTACTACAATACTTATATTAGTCTCTTAGAGGAGTATGATCACTACAAAGATCTTCAATTGAGCAATTCAGAGGATGAAGCAAAGGTTGGTGGTTTGAACCCTGATTATGAACCAATCAAGCTCCAGATTTTAGGTCGGTCCCCTCTTCCATCTCTTGATGAGGTTTGTAGTTACTTACAAAGTGAGGAGACTCGGCGTGTTGCTATGGAATCAGCTCCAGTATCTTCTCTTGAGAAGTCAGCCCTCAATTCTAGTTCTTTCTGGGACACCCGTGGAGGTAATAGAGGCCATGGACCTAACCTTGGGGAAGACAGAGCAGTTGAGACCGGTGGTACTAGTGGAGGTGGCAGAGATAGGTTTAAATGTGATCATTGTGGGAGATCTGGACATACCAAGGATAGGTGTTAAACTCTTCACGGCCGTCCTCCTGGTACACGGGGTGGTGCTCGTGGTGGCCGTAGAGGGGAGCTCGAGGAGCATACTCTGTTATAACTGAGGCAGATGCTACCCAAGATAACTCCACTCTGGCAAATGCAGTGTTTCACAGGGTCATGTCACAGGTGAGCACATCTTCTACACCCTCAGTGGCTAGCTCTTCTTCATCCTCAGCTTTACAGGTCTCCACCTTAGCTTCTACTGCAGCCCAGTCTTGGGTCATTGACTCTGGTGCCACTGACCACATGGCTGGTACGTCCCATTATTATGATTCCTATACCATTTGTTCTGGTAAGGATAAGGTTCGGATGGCTGATGGCTCCCTTTCCTCCATCTTTGGTAAGGGCAGTATCCCTGTTACATCATCTATCTCTCTTACTTCAGTTCTTCATGTCCCTAAACTACCCTTATTACATAACTTCTAACAAAGTCTTTGGTTGTGTTTGTTATGTGCATATTAACAAACCTCATCGCACTAAACTTGATCCCAAAGCTCTCAAGTGTCTCTTTCTGAGGTACTCTTCTACTTCCAAAGGCTACAAGTGCTATCATCCTTCTTCTCGTCGGTGCCTTCTCTCCAAGGATGTCACCTTTCTTGAATCTGTCCCTTTCTTTGCCCCTTTTCAGCATCCTCTTCAAGGGAAGAATTGTGGAAGTGACCAGGCTGCTGATTTCCTTCATTCTCATCACTCTATCTCTCCTTTTATGCTTGACATTGGAAAACACAGGACTGTGGATGTGGTTGATACTGATGATCAATCAGGTGTGAATACAGAATTGGTTGTTGAAAGTGGTTCTGGTAATGAGAAGGAGAAGGATTACCACATTAAGTATAAAAAAGGTCAAAGCTTGCAGAGTAAAGGAAAGAAGACCTGCCAAGAGTCCTCTTTGGATCTAGATCCACATCCTGAGATTCATTCTCCTCAATCAGGTGACATCCCTTCTCCTCCATCTGATTTAGACCTTCCTATTGCTCTTAGAAAAGAGAAAAGAGCTTGTACTAATCCTATAGCCCAATTTGTTTCCTATGATACTCTTTCTCCTACAGGTCTTACCTTTATTGTTGTTCTCTCTACTGCTTCTATTCCCAGAAATGTTACTGATGCTATGTCTGACCCAAAGTGGAGACGAACTATGGCTGAGGAGATGATGGCTCTTGAGAAGAATGGTACTTGGCAATTGGTGGATCTTCCTAAGGGACGTGTCCCAGTTGGATGTAGATGGGTCTACACCATCAAATATAAATCTGATGGCACTGTTGAGAGATACAAAGCAAGGTTAGTGGCCAAGGGGTACAGTCAAGTCTATGGAATTGACTATTAGGAGACATTTGCTCCTGTGGCTAAGCACAACTCTATAAAGAGTTCTTTTATCAGTGGCTGCCAATAAAGATTGGTCATTATATCAGTTAGATGTTAAGAATGCCTTCCTTCATGGTGACTTGGAAGAGGAAGTGTACATGCAAACTCCACTAGGTTTCAACATACCCTCAGCTAAAGGGACAGTGTGTCTTCTCAAGAAGGCACTATATGGTCTCAAACAATCACCAAAGGCATAGTTTGAGCGCTTCCAACAAGCCATTCTAAAGAATGGGTATTCTCAGAGTCAAGCTGATCACACTCTCTTTACCAAGCAGGGCAATGGTACCATTACAGCTTTTATTGTCTATGTTGATGATATTGTGGTCACTGGAGATGATACACTGAAATAGATAAATTGAAGATCTACTTGGCTCAACAGTTTGAAATCAAAGATCTGGGTCCCTTGAAGTACTTCTTAGGGATTGAAGTATCAAGGTCCAAGAAGGTAATCAACATATGTCAACAGAAGTTTGTTCTTGATTTGTTGACAGAGACAGGGATGTTAGGCTGCAAACCAACAAGCTCTCCTATTGAGTAGAACCACAAATTAGGAGAAGCTTGTGGTCCCTCTCTTGTTGATGCATGAAAATATCAGAGTCTAGTGGGAAAGCTTATCTATCTTTCTATGACACGCTCAGATATTTCCTATGCAGTGGGAGTAGTGAGCCAATTTATGCATGCCCCCAAGACTAGCCAATAAAAGATGTTGTGTATCGTATTCTCAGATATCTAAAGTCTTCCCTAGGGAAAGGATTGTTGTATGCCAAGCATGATCACTTGAGAGTGGAAGGTTTCACTGATGCTGATTGAGATGGATCCATCACATACAGGAGATCTACCTCCGGCTATTGTACCTTTGTGGGAGGCAATTTTGGTTACATAAAGAAGCAAAAAACAGTATGTTGTAGCTAGATCCAGTGCAGAAGCGGAATTTAGAGCTATGGCCCATGGAGTGTGTGAACTCATTTGGCTAAAAAGACTAATTCAAGAATTGAGGTTTGACACTGAAGGGCCTATGAGACTCTACTGTGATAACAAGGCAACCATCAATATTGCTCACAATCCAGTGCAACATGACAGAACAAAACATATTGAAGTAGATCGACACTTTATCAAAGAGAAGATTGACTCCGGCTACATTTGTACCCCTTTCATGAAGACTGGTGATCAACTGGCAGACATCTTCACCAAGGGGCTTATCTCCCTTCAGTTTAGTACCCTCTTATGCAAGCTGGGAATGCATGACATTTATTCTCCAGCTTGAGAGGGAGTGTTAGAAGTTATGTAATAAACGTAGTTTAGGAACTAGTCTTATGTCTAGTTGCCTTATTATGTATATTTCCTTTTTTATCTTTTACCTCCCTAGGGAGGTGGATGTAATACTTTCCTTAATATTATTGAAGTAATATAGATGTGCGGAGGTCTCTCTCCAACACAAGTCATTCAACCGAATTTAATCTCCTCTCTTCTCTCTTGTCTCATTCTTTCTCCTTTCTCATCTTCTTTCTCCTCCAACTTCTTCCTCCTCTCCTACTTACTTTCTTAACCTAGAATTCAACTCATTTCTGCTATTAAATAACTGACAAAAGTTAGAGCAAAAAGATAACCTAAAGCAGTATAGCATGTTTCTAATATATAAATGGATCAAGTTACAACTGGGGGGGGGGGGGATGGGTTAAAAGGATCTCAACTCCAAGACAAATTAAAAACCATCATGGCATTCAAATCTTGTAATGCTATATTATCTATACCTAGCAAGCTGAATGTGCAAATAGGCAGATGGGTGAGTGATGATATCTACACAAGTAACACAAATTGTACCAGTTGACCCAAAAAGACAGATCCTTCGGTGGGTCTGCTCAAGGGCTAAACTGGTGCAGGTTGAAAACCTGCAAGCTGAGGGGATTTTGGCTGACAAGCACACACCTTGTTAACAATTGATCCAACAACCAATAGTATAATACTTATCCAGTCATGGGCTGTCTACAAAAGAGAAACACTTGCATCTAGGTTGGAGTGTGTAAACAAGGAAGAAAACAGAAATCTAAGTTGGGGGGTTGTAGACCAAGAAGAACCCTTGTATTCAGGGTGGATTGTCTTGTCTTCTTTGGCAACCAAAAATTGAATCTAATTAGTTAATAAAATAGAAAGCTGAAGACAGATTGAAAATTGCCACAAACTACAAAAAAATATACAATGTACTGATTCAAAGAATAAGAAAAAATGAGGTAAGAGAGCGAACCCTGCCCCCACCCCTCAAAAAAAGGCTCCACTTTTCCTTCAACACTGGAAAGTAAAAGAGTAGTCTTGCAAAATAAAAATGAAAATGAGAAGCAAAGAAGAGATGACACAACTATATAAATCATGCTCTATCTTGTACACTTGCAGGGCAACTTTGAAATTGTAATAAGATTTTAAACCCATAGGGGTTGGTTCCATCAATGCACCAACAGCCCAAGCCTTACAAGGAAGTCTGTTTCAGGATTGGTTTCCCCTTCAAGGTAGAGAATTATTGGTTTCCCTCAGTTCATCCATTCCCTTGCTTCAAGACTCAACGCTTGTGCTGGAACTTTCCTCCATCATGTTCACACACCTTGTCAAAATGGAACATGCCTCTTTACCTACCCTGGCAGTCAGCATCTAGTTCATATTCAAGACTTCTCTCCAAGGTCCATTGCAGTATCCTTCCACCCAAACATTATTTATACTTCAAAAGAATAACATAGTTAACCACAGAAACCGTGGAAATTTGAACTGTTGAACATTCTAATATGCCTCCACTTTAATTTTACAAAGAGCAAATTCATTACATTGCCAAGTGAGGAAATTAGCCTCACCTTCGCAATTAAAAAACAAATGGGCAAGCCTGTTCTAGGAAAGAAAAAATTATCTCCCACTATCCCATTGCACTTCCAGCCACACCCTAGACAATATCCCTTGCTCTCACTCCAAGATAGAATAAATTATAATCGATTCCCAATACCTACCTGAACATCATAATCCCTTGTCTCCAAAAGCAAAGATCCTCTTCATCATCACTCTTGTTACTGGAATATCTAAGAACAAAGCCATATACATAATAATTTCATAAATCTATCATGAAATGTGCATCTTCATTGATGTATATGAACTATAAACCCAATAAAAACTCATCCCAACTACTTGGGGTGCTACACAGATCTTGTGTTGCCATCCCATGCTATCTGAAACCATCTTCCATCAAATCATGAGCAATCATGTTTCACCTCACTACTTCAGTCCAAGTCATTTTCTGCTTTCCCATCATGTCCCCTAACGATTTCAACTAACACCATATCGCCATGGGCTCCATCACACATGACGGCACAGGCTTAGTCAATTTTCCTTCATATTCTCACCTTCTCCTGTGTGTGCAATCATGCACTGATTCTATCTTTTCCTGTCTTTCCAGTTATCTGCACCAACATCTCGGTCAGATCTCAGTCAGCTAAGGCATAAAATATCCCAGTCAGCTAAAACTCATTCCTAGGTATGAATTGTTTATTTAAATCATAGCAATCAAACAGAACCTCGAAAGCACTTTCAGCTTCATCAACATGCTTTGTTGTTATTGGAATCATTTGTCTTCAATCTCTTCATCGTTTTAAATGAACCAAAAGATAATTGAAATTGGTAAATCTAAGTTATCACTTGTTAATACTCCCCTTTTTCATCGTAAAATAGCCCTTCACGTATATTTTACAAAAAGGGAGCAAAAGATGTACTTGCATATCACTCTCCAATCTCATCATCACCCAAAAAACATACCCAAAGGACTCCCAATTTATGCCTCAAAGCTTCTGACTTCTTGGCCTCGTTTAGCCACATCTCATTGTACAAGTTATAAGAAGTGAAATAAATATTCCCCAAGTTCAACTGTAACTCCTCCCATTCTCTGTACATGAGTATTTCAGTCTTATGAACCATTTCTGCTTACTGTTATTAGTTGCCACTGTCCTTTTGTTCACAACAACATCCAACTTTGCTCGAGTAAAACCCACACAATGGGAGACAACTGATAATTCCCATGGATATCAAATATAAATGATGCCAACATTTGGTACTTAATTTACCTAGATTGATAAAAACATTTTTACAACATCATTTTTTGATACTTTAACAAACAGCATCAATATTTGATACTCCAACACCCCATATGAAAGTGCATAAGAGAGAGATCCACAAGACTAACAAATTCACCATGCTGGAAGGTTGAGGAGTTTGGCACTAGTACTTCATATCATCATGAAGTTAAGTGTTGGCGAAGTTGGTAGTACCCCTGCCAGTAGGTAGCAGGGTTCCCATGAGGTCATGGGATCCTGCTTCACCAGGTTGAGGGGGTTGGCAAAGTCACAATACCTCTACACAAATTTAAACTAGTATTGACAATGCATCACACTACATACCCTTTCCACATCTCCTCTCCATTTTTCTTCATTTAACACACTTATAATAAAATTCCTCCCTCAGCCATATCATGATGAAGCTATACAACAGTTGTAAATCCATAGGTCATTTTCTTCTTTATTTAATTTGTTTCTTTTCTTGTATTCTTTTTATTTTCTTTCTTTTAAATATAGTCAATCTTTGTTTTGGCTTAATTAAAAATAGTACAAGGCAAATATAGTTAGCCTTTCTCAATCCAATGCATTCTCTTCCCAACATATTCTTTAGAACCTACCTTACAGAAGCCCTTAAATCAAGTTCATCGGTGAGGTACAACAGCAATCCATGTGGCTACCAAATGGGTCAGAGGTGCAGTGTTTATACTTACTATATACTGTGATTTCAGATTAGCAATTGAAATTTTATGCTGACAATCTCTTCAAGTATATGAATACCATCTCCACCATGTGGTCCAATCATTCAATTAATCAGGTAGCAAAGTTCACCAATTGGCAAGGGAGTATTCAGCGGTACTTTTGGGGTTGCCAGTATTTTTTATATTGCAGATATAATGAGTTTAACGATAGCCTTGGTCCAAAGCATCCCATTATGGTTGGGCAACAATTCATTATTATCAGAACTTAATGTATTGGTTTCGATAAGGCATCTTTTTTAACACTCTTTAGAATTTCCCTGACATTGTTGTTAGAGATGTGAGAAAAACTTGAGAACACCCCCAAATTTCTTCCCAATATGTTCCTTTTTTATTTCCAGTCGTTCTTATAAAATAATGATCTTAAGTCTGAGGAGAAGGGGAAGGATACCGAAAAGGAGCCAATACTGGGTAGAGGAATGGAATAAAAAAACTTATAACAGAAGCTTACAGACAAAGGGATAATGAATCAGGGATTCGCATCTAAGAATGCCTGAATTGATGTAAGAAATGCATGGAAATGCCTAATAAAACTGATTTGGTCAAGGATGGAAAGGCGTAATAAAACTGATTTGGTCAAGGAAACCCATTAAAATAAATTGAGAAATTATACTAAAACATGCTTCTGACGATCACATTATGTACTTCGAGAACCACAGAATTCCCTATCGGATTGTTAGATAGGTTTTCTAATAAAACGGAATCTAAGGCGAAAGAGTCCGATGGATTCGTATTTAACACTTCTTAATGCATCAATGGTAATGGAAACTGAAACCGAATAAACATCAAAGGTAAATCAAACACGCAAACAGATTTAAGGATTTTTATTGCTGAAGAAAAACGCACTTCCATGAAGATATCGCGTTTTACCTGACAAAGGTTTACATCTGGAGCCCATGAAACCCTTTTTGATTTCTGCAATCCCCGCATATTAACAGATAAAATCTCGCACTTCTTCCCGCTTCAGTTGTCAAAAAATTTAGAATAAGGAGAACCAGAGATTTTATGATCGGACACGAGAACCAGAGATTATTATATCAGTCACGCTGATCTTTAGAAACCCATCGAAACCCTAAACTAGGAATGTAATCAGACCTTCTTAATAACTTACCGCGAAAATCTTAATTTTCAGAGGTTCGATTAATTAGGGAAGGAATACGTTCAGAGATACAGTAATCTCCAACGTCGGAGAGGATATTAGAGGAAGAAACCCTAGATTTCTCTCTCTGGTTTTCGCTCCTACGTTGGCCTCTCTTCCCTTTTTATTTTCATTTATGTGTTTCCTTTGAATATATACGACTTTATCTTCCTATCGGTCTCTCTTGGCGTGTAAACAATGGAATCGGATGGCGAGGGTGGAAAGTTGGATAATGCAAACTCGTCAACTTGCGAGGCTACATTGGCTATCACATGTGGATGGGTTTGCTTTTAGAGCGTTTACCTTAAAATAGCCTTCCACCAATTAAGGTTCGGTTCATCGTATGACCGTGTGAAAGGTACATACCAAAATCGAATCATGTATTTAAAGAACGAAATCCTTCAGGATGCGGCGGTCATGTTGTGCGGTCCTATGTCTAGGCGTAAAGGTTGTGCATTACACACAAGAATTTAGCTCGTCTTCAGGGAGGCGTGCGCCCAAGGTGCTGTCAAGGGACATCCAACGGTTGAGTTGTGCCGCACACATCTCGGTGCATGTCTAGGGATGTGTGCGGCACAGCTCAACGGCTGGCAGCACCCTAGGCGTTCCCTGCCCCCTGGAGACAATCCTGATCTTCACACACAATCAGGTAGTGTTCTCTTTCTTTTTATTTAATAAAGGAAAAATAAAGAGCTCGGATTAGGTCTACATGTACCATCCTTGGGACTTGATCCGAGCTCATTTGGAATCATTGGGGTCCATAGGTTTGCTCAAGATTCCAAATGAGTTCGGATCAGGTCCCAAGGACGGTACATGTCATTGGTCTTGATCCGGATTCAAAAATAACTACTTGGTCACTTGGCTCCAACACCCAGGCACAGGAGCATGTGAAAGTACTGCTCTCTCCACCCCAACCCCCCAACCCCCCACCATGAAATCAAAAATTACATCTATGTTGATGCCCCTACATGCATTCTCATTGGCTCCACACTAGTGCAAGCGTTACACGAGACATAAATCTTTTGCTTGTTTAATATATAAATCAAAACTTAACCGATTTTTCAAAAACATTAAAGACCATAATGTAATAAGTAAAATGGTAGGTCTTCCTTCAAGCTTTTTGGTTCCAACCACATATGTGGCCTAAGCCTCTCTTTTTTTTTTTTGGTTTTTTGTGGTATCATTAAAACAACACATCAATCCCAAAAGGTTAACCAATTTCTAGGATTGTGGAATGGTAAGACCAAAGCCTTTTGATTCATGTGATTAATAATACTGACTTTTCAAACAAATAAGAATTTAGCTAATTAAGGGAGAGGATTCTCTAAGCAATTGCTACAAGAGACTGCACCAATGAGGTGTAACAAAATGTTATTCAACATAGAAGGGCAACAAATCATTTCATATGAGGAAGAGAAAGACATAGAGATACTAGCGTGGGGGTGTCTCCTAGTCAGGCTTAGTTGGTTTCAGTTTAAGGTTAGGAATTGGACCTCGTAGCCTACGGCATGGACACTTTTATATTATGCCGATCGATTACTGGTCTATACTTGGTGGCAGGACGCAGGGGCCGGAATGACTACCATGCCCCCCATGTATGGAGGAAATCTTGCCCCCTTTTGTGCCATTGTGTGCGTTCTCATTGGTTGGCGCACGCGGTGTGGCCCCTGCGTCCCACCCAAAAAACAACACCCCTAATAATAAAAATTAAAAAAACTACTAGGTTGGCTTAAGGCTGTTAATCGGTTTGGTTCTATTTTTCAGTTTGAGATACATTATATACAAAAATCGAATCAAATACTTTTCATAATCTCAATCGAGATTAAACTGAAATGCTTTAGTTTTATTTGATTCCCATTCAATTTTATGTACTGTTGTTTCATTTTCCTCTCGAACAAATTTCTTGAAATGAGAAAGAAGATGGTACACTCAAATTGTATTATTTAAGTGTTTATTGCTTGCCAAAAATCCTACTTTCTACAATTGATAGGTCACCGGTTACCGGTTATTCAAACAAGTCGCGTTTTCTGAAGTTTATTTGGTTTCATTGATTCATTTACGATCTTGGTAATTCAATTTAACTAATATGATTTTGGTAAGTTCACTTATTTGATTCACATGAGACTTGGAATTCTTGTACAAACCTTGAAGAAGCATGACATAAATTAGGAAATGAGCAGAAATACTTAACCACACAGTCAAATGAGAAGAATCAATAATAAGAGACGAAGTAAAAACTAAAATCTTAGAACTCATGTTTTGACATTTAGAGTTTAAGTTCAGTTCAGTTCGATTTATATGAGTTAAGTTTTATTTATTTTTTTATTTATTTAATTACGATGGGTATTTCGTATTCGCACACATTGGCCCGACTAATCCCCCGACAACAGAACGGCCATCAGGCCTCCTGTCGCACTAAACTTTCGTCACAGCGATCAACTGGCTTGAGATTGAGTGATTTGGGTTCGACTCAATCCAACTTTTTAGTTTAGAACCGAACCGAATGAAATTTTAATTTTCAAAACCAAGGCAGTTTCGGTTGCCAGTTCTGGCTGAACCATCTTTTTAGGGGTTATCGGCCTTCGTTTCGATTTTCTGTACTCGCGCCGTTTTTGTTTCTAGGGTTACTGCTCTCTGAAATCTCCGACTGCGAAGAACACTAGAAGGTAAGATCTCGACGTCATTTCTGTCTCAGTTTTCATTGTTGTTCACTTTTTTTGCTTGGTTTTACTGGCCAAATTTTCCTGGTAGCTGTTAGTTGTTAACCCTCGTAGTGCATGCGTGGAATACTTTGTACAGGTTTTGATTCTTTTGATTTATTTGCATTATAGGGTTTTAATTGTGTTGTTTTATACGTTATGTGGTGTATGAGTTGGGAAAAGACTTTTGTCTGGGATATAATAGGTTGAGATTGCATTTGTTGTAAACTCCATCTGATTATGAGTTGCGATTAATGCGGTTTCATGGAGTTTGAAGGTTGTAAGCAGCTTTGTCATTGAAATGATAATTCATGGAGTCATTGGAACTAGATCCAGAGTAGTATTACAGAGGTTGTTTGATGCGTCTCCTGCTAGTGAAACAGTTTCGCGTATGTCGCACATAATTTATGTAGTAATAATGATATGGTTTGATCTGTCTTTTTTCGCCTTTTAATTCTAGCTCATATCTGTAGAGTTGTGGATAGTTAAGGTTTTTGTATCCATAAACCAGCTGAGTGTGTTAGTGTATTTCGTTTCATGATTTCCCCTGCATCTCTAAACTTTTCAGCCCTGTAGTTATTGGTTCTTCATTTGTCGGTGCAGGGTATTTTACACTTCTGATACAATGGCGCTGGGGATGATGAAACCTGTGAAGCCTGGTCTAGAAGCTCCGCATGAGGAACTCCATAGGATTAGGATTACTCTTTCATCCAAGAATGTAAAAAATCTCGAGAAAGGTCGTCCCTACTCTCTTATAATTTTGAGTTATTTCTATCCAAATATTTGGGACGAGCCATAAATGGATCTCATTGGTTTATTAACAGTTTGTGCTGATCTTGTGAATGGTGCAAAGAACAAAAGTCTGAAAGTCAAGGGTCCAGTACGGATGCCAACAAAAGTTTTGCTCATCACCACGAGAAAATCTCCTTGTGGAGAAGGTAAACTCGTAAGCCTTTCTATCTGTTTTTCAGTTTTATCAAACGGCTTGCATGGAAGTGTTGAAAGTTAAAGGATTTCTACTTCACTCCCTTACCCGTATAGGTTTATGAATTTAAATATTTTCAAAGTAATTTTAGTTTCCATTTATTGTTGTAGAAAAGAAGAATGCAAGCAGTTTGACAACTTATGTTGCAAATTTTCCTGTTCAATGTTCTATTGTGAGTTTTGTTGTTTAGGTGGTAACAAGTAACAACTGTGACGCCAGTCTAATTTCTGATAATCGGATTGTTTCTTCCTCTGTGAGAAAGACATCCTCCTAGCTGTTTGGCTGGAAACATGTGTGAGATTGGTTTCAGAAGGGGAGGAACTTGTAGGGAATGACCTGGAACTGCCAGGAAATATAAGGCAAAATGTCTGGAAACATAGTCTTGATGTTTATAGGATACATTATTTATCTTGCTGTGTACCTTGGTAATAAAATGTGTCATTACCTGAAACACCTGTAATGTAGCCCGTGAATGATCTTGGATGGTTCTCTATTTTCCTGTGAAGTTTGCATTGTATAATTCAGTGTCTTTTCCTGCTCAGCACCCTTTTCCTGAATTGTGTAGATAAGAGAATTAGTACAACTAGCACATGGTATAACTGCAGCTTCAGAAGTTGAGAAGTTTATCATCCATGAAAATTGCATTCATGACTCTAGTATTTAACTTGGTTTTTACACGCTATCTTTTCTGGTAATATCTATCATGGCTATATCTAACTTGAAACTTCTTTCTGTTATATGTTACAACTGTTATAAAATTAAAATTTAGGGAGAAAGAACGCTACATGGGCGCGCGTGGTGCGCTGCCCCTGCGCCCAGACACAGGGGTGGGTGAAATGATCACCAAGCCTAAATGGAAAGATGGAATTTCCTGAGGGCTCGGCGGTCATTTCCCCGCTCGTGTCTGGGTGCAGGTGGAATTACTGTTTGATATTTACAAGTATTGAGAATGTCCTACTTTCTAAATTGTCTTATATTAAATTGAGTTATATTTTCTGAAAACTTCTTTCACGTTTTGTACTTCTTATATTTTAGGTTACATCCAATTATATGTACTGGTTATATTTTGAGGGTTGGGGAGGGAAGAGAAGATTTTCATTGCTTTACCTAGGAAACTGGATATTTGGATTCCATAGGTTTTCATTTTTTTAATGGTGTACGGGACATTTGAAGGGAGTTTGATAGAGGGAGACTTTCCTGTTTTTGAGGATAATCTCGGGATATTCTAATTGAAGTAATGAAGGCGATAGAGATATGATACCTCTTTTCCATTGATTGCCAAAGGATAGCCAATCTTATCTGGTTTCTCCAAAAGTGGTGTATCTAGTGCTGAGTTCTTGAAGTCTCTGTACTCCCTCTTGTTATTTTTGTAAGACGAGGACATTCTGATCACTTTTTTCACTTCATCGGTACCATTTAATGTAATTTTTTCGTAGACTTACTATAAGTCATCTCTTTTCTGACACATGGGGAGTTTTTCTATAATTCTATGGATTGAATGGATCAGTTTTGAGTGTTTGGAGAAAATACGTGATCAGTAATTTAGTCATTAGGGTTTGTGAGTTCCTGAAAACACTATGTATCAAATTGATTCAGTTTCCTTGTTGCTTGTAGCTGAATATGTAAAAATGGAAAAGCAAAATAACAAGCCCGGCTTGGAAAAGATTTTCATTTGTTTTTTTTTTTTAATCTCAAGTAATTTTTTGTACACTTCTTTAGTCTCGAGTTGGTTTTTTTTTTTTCCAATCTTTTTCTTTGGGGGTTGGGAGGAGGTGATGACCCTTGTGCCATTGTTGCTTTGCCTCAGCCTCTGTGATCTCAGCATAGTCAATGTAACACTTCCTCTAATGGATTAGATAAAGAGAGGAATCTGAGCATGCAATGACCTTCTTTTAACGTATTTGTAGCTAAATCCTTTGTTGCCGTCATGCCTTGTCTGTCTCATCATCACTTTTGGTTCTTGTGAAACACGCCCTTGGGAAGATTTTTATCTCTCATTGTTTGCCTACTTTAATGAGAGGGGAGTGAGAAGAGAGAGAGGGAATTAGACACTGGCATTGTGTAGTTCCTTTCACTTATATATGTATATATACATCATGCTGGGGTAAGGATCTGAGCTTCAGCTGTGTCGTCCTTTCTTCTTAGTAGACACTGGTGTTATGGTCAAAATCTGAAAACTGCCTTTATGCTTGTACATCAAAATGAACAAGTAGAATGATCTTTGTTTCGATTCTTTGATCAGTTGATGATTAGAAGACTAATGAAGCATTCTATTATTTAAAACGTAGCTATCTATAAGTTCATGTTGTGTGGGTGGACCTCGGTGCAGCGGTAAGGTTACTTCATTGCGATCTAGTAGTCGTTGGTTTGAGTTGGGAAACAGCCTCTCTGCGAAGTGGGGGGTAAGGCTGCATACATTATGACCCTCCCCAGACCCTACAGTGGCAGGAGCCTCATGCATTGGGTTCACCTTTTGTTTTTTAATCTATAAGTTCATGTTTTCTTCTTGTGCTATTCTTTTTTCTCAAGGAATGGTTTGAATGAAACACTAATTGCTCATTATGTTATCCTTCCCATTTTTTCTCTTTCATATGTAGCGGTTTATCAATGCTTCTCTGATTTGTTACAGGGACAAACACTTGGGATCGATTTGAGCTCCGTGTCCACAAGAGAGTAATTGATCTTGTGAGTTCATCCGAGGTTGTGAAGCAGATCACGTCAATCACAATAGAACCTGGTGTTGAGGTTGAGGTCACAATTGCAGATCCCTGAGCGATACTATGACTAGATACTTTTTCAATTTTGTAGGCTGAAGAAGGAACTAATTTTAGAGTTAAAAAATGACTTCTCCCGAATCATTATTTTTGGTAACAATGCAAGAACTGGCTTTTATTTTTATTTTTTTTTGATTAAGCTGCATCCGTATCTGTTTCAGGTTCAGTATGTTTTAGGTTTTTTGTTATAAATGTGTGGCATCAACTGTGATATAGAAAAAGAAAGAGAATATGAGCCTGGTGGCAGTGCTGTCGGGTTGGCAATCAATTCAACAACACCTAACGGTAACAGCCAAGTTTGCACTGTTGAATGGCTAAAGCTTGTCTGTTAATGTGCAAGGCACTATGGTCAAATGGCTTGCATTACTCGTGTTTGATCTAATTGTGAACATGATCTGTGCCAGAATTGTTATCCCCTCCAATTCCCTGCCCGCTCCATTTCCTACAATTCCTCTAATAGTGGACGGAAATGAACGCCCTGTCCCCTGCCCAAGGTGGTGTCCACCCCACTATTAGAAGAATTGTAGGAAATGGAGCGGGTAGAGAATTGGAGGAGATAATTTTTCAGAGCAATGCATTGCTTGTATTTCCGGTACTCATTCGCTCCCTACTAATCCCTATACTGTTGTGGTAGATCAGAAATTTGAATCTATGTGGGGCACTATTGTGATGAAATCTTGGTAAATATTGAAAGCCAACAAATTGCGTATTGGGTGACCATATCTACGGTAGCCGAGATAGTCGAGATATGAATCGTTTTCAATTCTTGCACAGTCGATATATGTAGTTACTATGTCATTCTGGGCTATTACAACAAAAAAAAAAGGTCCTTTGATGGGGTTAAGAATTAAAAGATTTCCCATTATCAATTGTCCAACCAAGATAATCACTCAATGTCTCAATCATATAATAGATTTATGGTCGATTCCAAAAATTGTTTCTGAATTAGAATTAGCCAGAGATCAAAGTTAGTTGGTTCCACCAAATTGGATCCATTTTTAAAGCCATGATTTGTGTAATTGAAGGTAAATTTGATATAAAATGGTAGTGTGAATATTTTAGAAGGTGAATTAGATGCAGAATGCTAGGTTTGAGATGAACATCTATACAGTAAAATTTGATTGCTTCTCTTCTTTTATAGTTATTACTAGTATTTTTGTGTTATTTGTCTAATAGGGTTCATTCTAGTGTATGTGCGTTAGATTAGGCCAACGTAGTAATGGGATAGATTAAACAATTTGATTTAACATGTTCTATCAGCTCTAAAATTTTTGGCGTATCAGTTAAGTATCACGGGTTCGAGTCTCGAAAAGCTACTTAAGAGAAAGAATACTTAGAGTAGAGTGAAAACGATCAAGAAAGAGCTTTTGTCGTCGGACAAAAACCCTAGAGTGGAGTGGAACTGCTTGAAAAGAACTACCTATCATCAGAGTGAGATTTGCTTACAGTGTGAGCCGTCGAGAATGTCGACTGCATAAGTATAGTGGTCCTGTTATGTGCATAACGAGGCCCACTCTAGCGTATAGACATTAGATTGGGCCAACATAATATGGGACAAGTTAAAGAGTTTGATTTAATACTTTCTTTGAAGTTTTTTGCGTATCAGTCAAGTACCTGACACTTTGTAACTTTGTAATGAAACAATCTCTAACAAGGCATGGGCCCTACCCTGCACACGCAATGGTCAAATACAGATGCACCAAAGTGCCATGCACATTGGAGAGACATGGAATGTAATCCCATCTCCCACCATGGGAAGATACAGACACTACTATATATATGGAAGGGTACAGTAGGCCCCCACCAATTAAAACGAGCCACTGTCACCTCCCTCGTCTTCCTCTCTGATCCTGTTTCTTTTATTCCCTTTGGTCTCGTCGATCTTCAAGAGTAGATCTTGCTCGCTAGCTTGCGCATAGGGAGAGAGAAACACGAAGATTCAAGCCCTTGAAAGCAAGAGAGTAGAAAACAATTCACAATGGCATCTGAGATCAGCGAGGGTGCCAGATCTGGATCCACCATCGCTGAAGCGAACGGGGAGAAGTCTCAGTCTCCATCTCCGGCTCCGATGGAGACAGCAGAGAGTCGGAAGATCGCTCTGATAACGGGAATAACAGGACAGGACGGGTCGTACCTTACGGAGTTCTTGTTGGAAAAGGGTTACGAGGTGCACGGGCTGATCCGGAGGTCTTCCAACTTCAACACGCAGCGGATCAACCACATCTACATCGACCCTCACAACTCCCAGAAGGCACGCATGAAACTCCATTACGCCGATCTCACTGACGCCTCCTCCCTCCGCCGCTGGCTCGATATTATACTCCCCGACGAGGTCTACAATCTCGCTGCCCAGTCCCACGTCGCCGTTTCCTTTGAGATCCCTGACTACACCGCCGACGTCGTCGCTACTGGTGCTCTCCGCCTCCTCGAGGCCGTACGTTCCCATATCGCCGCCACCGGCCGATCTCACATCCGATATTACCAGGCCGGTTCCTCTGAGATGTACGGCTCTAGCCCTCCTCCACAGTCTGAATCATCCCCTTTCCACCCGCGTTCCCCCTACGCCGTCTCCAAGTGCGCCGCCCATTGGTACACCGTCAACTACCGCGAGGCGTACGGCATCTTCGCCTGCAATGGGATCCTCTTCAACCACGAATCCCCTCGTCGCGGAGAGAATTTTGTCACCCGCAAGATCACCCGTGCCGTCGGTCGGATCAAGGTCGGTCTTCAGAACAAACTTTTCCTAGGCAATCTGCAGGCTTCGAGGGACTGGGGTTTTGCTGGGGATTACGTAGAGGCCATGTGGATGATACTTCAGCAGGACAAACCAGATGATTATGTGGTCGCTACCGAAGAGTCTCACTCCGTTGAGGAATTCTTGGGGGTTGCATTTGGGTATGTCGGCTTGAATTGGAGAGATCATGTGGTCATCGATAAACGATATTTCAGGCCCGCTGAGGTCGATAACTTGAAGGGGGATTCGAGTAAGGCGAGGAAGGAACTTGGATGGAAACCCAAGGTTGGATTTGAGAAATTGGTGAAGATGATGGTTGATGAGGATATTGAGTTGGCCAAGAGGGAGAAAGTACTTGTCGATGCTGGTTATATGGATGCACAGCAACAGCCATAATTGGATCTGATGAGATTTGATTTCCTTGTGTGTTTCATTTTGTTCTTTATCATTTCTTCTTTAGAGGTTATTTTAGAATGATATCAGAAATTCGTAATTAGGGAAATGAGTATTCCCTTTTTCTGATTTTTTTTTAATTTATAATGTAATTCATTTTTTTTCCCCTTTACTCATCTTGTTTGATCTGATTAATTAAATTCTAGAATTGCTATGCTTTGTGGTGTAATTGGTTCTGTTCATCTGTGCTTAGGATCTCTGCTTTCCTATATTTTTAATACACAGTAGAGCCGTGGATTCAAGGAAGATGAAATGAGGTTGGACAATGATTACTCATTACTGATCTCATTTCTGCAATATTTCTTACAATCTGTAATTGTTAAATTACCATGTGAACCCTGGCAAGAGCATATGCTAGTATTTAATATCACTCGATGGAAGGCGAGACTGAAGCAAAAGGAATATTTCATCTTATTTCAATAACTCCAAGATCCTCTGAAACTCGATTCATCTTACATACATATAATGCCAAACTCTGGATATATAAAGGTGATACAAGACAACAAATATAAGCAAACTTCGGGGCAGGAATTTTAAGACACAACTACTGTACATAAAAATATTAAATCTTCAATCCTGTGTCCCTCCATCTCCCTCCCCTGCCCATTCCACACACACCTCAAAGGCTCAAACCGGGCAACCTAATGTGCAAACAGAACAAGATACTGAAAATACCAAGCTGTAATCAAGCTCAACATCAGTCTCTACTGTAGATGCTCATGAGAAAAGGCTGATCAAATGTCTTCAACACCCCTGTATTCGAGGCCTTTCAGAGATGTTCTCATCTTTGCCATTTTCTATCTGAAACAAGCAAATTTCAATTTGTTAGAAGAAAAAATCATCAGTAATAATAGTAAAGATGATTCGTCTAGGGATACTACTATATTCCCCCTATATCTGTCACACAGTATAATGAGTCTGAAATGTCTTCAACATAGCAAGTAACATAGAATAGATCCTATATGACAAACAATCACAATGCCTAAACAGTTTGGTCAAGTGCACAGAGAGAGAAGCATTCACAAAGAGAAATACCCCTCTCATGCATTAAATATAGAACCATTGCAGCAGATAAGCGGTGCAGTGGACCCGAGTACAAGAAACAATGGTTATCTCTCAGAAACAATGGGTGTAGCGAATAAGGGTCTTACATAGATGTATATGCAGTGGCATTTTCTGCAACTAACACAATTATATTAGAAAATGCCAGTTCAAGCAAGTTAGTTAATGGACATATATCCCTGTAACATTTTCTATAACCTAAATTAACCAAGTGAAAATAGAACAAGACAACAAGATATAGAAGTCTAGACTAAGTTACCATGAGGAGACTGTGTTCCATTTCCCTTCACACCCTGTTGTGATGTTGATCGCTGCATACGAGGGGACCCCTGCTTTCCATTTGAACTGGGTAGGGAATGTCGCTTCTTGATGTAGATATCCTTGTCTTGGACATCTGGACTTGACCTCGGAGAATTGTGGGCCTGTTGGGCCTTGGCCCTAGCAGATTCCGTTGCTTGCATGTAACTGGGGAGGGAGTTGCTACTGCTACTGTCTCTTCTCTCCTGGTCAATGGGATCAGATCTTGCTGAACCAAATGCATTGTGCCGCTTCCCATTTTTGGAGTCCTTGGACAATTGCTCTGTACTACTAACACCTGAGTCATTCTGATTTGAAGGGGACCTCTTGCTTGTTTTCTGGGACATCCGATGGTTGGACCCACTCCTATCCAATTTGTCCCTCTTAGCTTTGATTGACACCTGACTCGAAGGGGTTCCATGTGATTCAGAGGCAGTCATATGGCTTCTCGGAGATCCCTCTGGAGATGACTTGGAGGCTTGCTGATCCATGATGCTGTCCATTTGAACCTGTACATCTGACACACTTCTGTCTGGTTGCTGCTCTAACCCAGGTGAGTCTATAGCTACAACTGGATCATTGGATTCTCCATTAACATCTTCAGCCTTGCCTGGCAGACCAGAGGCATCCTGGGACATATAAGTCGGGATCATGGTCGAAAAAATCTTGGCCTCCAGACCTGGAGTTCCAAGTTTATGCACATTTCCAGCAGCACTGTTTACATCATCATCCCCTTTTTCTGCAACCTTGGCTTCATGTTCAAGTTCTCCACCTCCAACTTCAGATATATTGGGGGAGTCAAGAGTGGAGGAAAAAGAAAGTTTGGTTCCATATTCTGAGCTCCAAACCTGAACCTTCGAATCGTGAGAAATTGAATTTTCTGTTAGGCTCGACTCCTTGGTCTTTGTCACAGAATCTTCAGGACAAGGACGGTTGTCCAACTTCGATTCTGTTCCAAGGTCTTGATTAATTGAACTGATTGACCTACATGATGCTTCCGATGAACTCAGCTCTTCGAATTTTGACTTTACTGCAATAAATGCAGGATTAGAAACCTTCATTGATCCAAAAACAATTTTCTTATTCTCAGTCTCTAGCTGTTCAGATGCTACTCTTTCAGCAGTACATTTTGGTTGTTCACTGTTCAACTCAGCCTTCTCAGAAACAGAATTGAGCACCGTCTGAGAAGTCACACAAGACTGATTCTCTGTTTGATTTGGAAGCAAATCTATCCTAGAAGAAGCTTCTTGCAATTTGCCTAAACCCATATCCTCAACCCTAGGCTGATCATGGTTATCTTTTATTGATGAACAGTTTGAATGACTACCCTGAAAGCCCAAGTTATCGGCATTTTGAGATTTGCCCAAATCTACATCCTCTATGTGAGGCTGATCAAGATCATCTCTTTTTGATGGACAGTTTGGATGCCCCGTTTGAAAATCGAAGTCATCTGCATCATAAGTGATCAAGCTCTTTTCATTATCAACTGCCACCACTGTTTCTGTGCTATTAGATTTTAAATCTGCTATCACAGAGATGACTTCAGCTGGTGGTGCAGCTCCTGCTTCAGCAGCAGTTGCTTTGATATTCTCTCCTTGTTCTTGACTCTCTGGACCTTCTGGTTTGTCCGAGTGTGGAAGTTCTGATGGTGATGCAGACATCCATCTCTCCAACCAATTCCAAGCTGAATTAGATTTTGAAGTATCACATTTGATGAGTATCGGTTTTGTCTTTGGTGCTGATTCCCAAAGCTTTTGATGCAAAAAGAAATTATTGATTTCAGTTAGATCAAATGCTTCCAGATATAAACAATCCAATATGAAGTTGCAGGTCAAAGTACACAAAGAAAATGACAATACCTGACGAGTAAAACCATTGCTAAGAAGTTTCTTAGTGGAAGAGTTGGATTGAATTGGCTTGGTTCCTAAATCTTCCTTCCCCTGAACCCAGAAAAAGCATGAGGTTTTCTACTGCACCAACCATAGAGGTTATTGTCTACAAAAGTAAAAAGTGAAAGCAGAAATTCTTGAAATGAAAAGCAGATTTATTAATATGTACTCAATATACCGGGAGTAAAACAATTTTGACAGTTACACGATTCCAGAAGATGATCCAGAATTGGGTCAATCACGTTTATTAGAAGTGGACAATAGATTGGTTGTACCAGCCAAAACTCATCTACGTATTATTGTAACACAGCAAGCCACAAAATAGATTAATCAAGAACAGAAACCTAACCTAGACCTTAGCTGGACCTAGTCATAATTAAGATACGCCTTTGGCAAGTCTGCCCCACAGAAAATTGGTTAAGGACATGCACCTGGTCAATAAAGGCTATGTAAAGTTTTGGAAACTTGTGAAACATTTAACTTAACTTACCAATGCCAAATTATAAATTTTAACAAACGATTGTAAATCACAATTTTCTTGTTATGATTGAGACATACTTCCAACAAAGTTTGATGAAGAAAAGTATTACCAAGGGCTTCACAGTCTGTTCGGTTTTCTCATTAACCGACCCTACTAACAAACGAGCACGGCGAGCACGCACAAGAGCCTGCATCTTGACAATTGCTTGAACACAACGTAGAGTTCCCACCGCCTGCCTACGGACCAAATGCCCGCGTACAGCAGCTTGCAACTTAACAACATTCTTTAGCTTCAAGAGAGTTCTCTGTGCCTGGAAAATGGAAAATTTGATGGGACAACAGAGACATGCACAAAGAAGTGAATAAAAAGTAGCTAGGAATGTGTTTCAGAAATACAAAATGCAGTGAAGAGAAATTACCAAGTATCCTCTGATAGCAGCCTGGATGACAACAGCAACAGATTCTTCTAGGTTGGGATCAATTTTACATGCACTCTCTGTGGCAATTGATGGATCAGTTTCTCTCGAGTGTAGTGCAGTTGACAATTCAGGTTTCTCATTTGCCGATGGTCTTATAGATACTTTCTCAGGAACAGTTAAGTTAGGTTGTGGAATGGAGGTGATTATAGTTGATACTGAGCTCTCCTTATTCTCAGTTGATGGGGTTTCTGAGATAACCGTGTTGCTTAGCACTCTATGTCTGCCAGATCTCTTTCTGAAACTCCATCCACGTTTATCTGTTGATTCTTTGCTCTGGAAGGAGGATTAAATAAACAATTAACTATAATAAAACAAGACCATAGTTTTTAGGGATGGAAGAATTGACTCTGGCCAACTCTTTCCCCAAACCTATCATTTACAACACATGCCAAATTCATTAAGTGGATCAAAAGGCCTCTACCATCCCTTTATTAGAAATGTGGGATAATCAGTAAACCAATCCATATAAAAGAGTAGCATCTATAGTAACCTGCCCAATTAATAGTGTGCATCTAGATCATGTTGAATCAATCAACAGCAGTTAACAGAAAACGAAAAGAAAAGAAAGGAGCTCCATCATAAATCGAAAGATCAGAGACATCTGCAACTTAATAAACATGATAATCAATGAGAAATAAGCAGAATATAGTGTTATAGATAAAACTGAAAATAGTGTAGAATATGAAAAACATCAGCAGAATTATTATATCTGTATGATTTCTTTCTCAAAACTCGAAACTGAAAAATGTGAGAACACGAGAAATGAATGGCAGTGTCAAAGCAGAACATCAAAGCCATGGCCAGCACCTGTCTGTTTGAACAACACTTTGTCAGCAAGAAGATTCAGCGGTTAAGACTTTTTGTACAAAACCGACCTTCCTTATAGGTGTCATGGTATTCACAGTGAAAAGAAAAAGAGATCCAGATAATGTACATTCAATTCTACCAAGGACGGTTTTGAAGGTAAAGCCCAATGAGTTCAAATGTTTTGTCCTTCGAAGGTAGCTCAGAGCAACTTCCAGATCAAAAAAATTTAAGCATGTACACTTCCAATCCGACCACAGAATTCAAGTTTGGAAAAGGTTTGATCATATCAGGAAGGAAAACGAAAACGATAAAACCAATGCTCGCGAAATCTATTGCAGTCGACCAAAACAGCGAGTAAGTCACTCTACTGCTCAATATATCTAAGTCTGAAACTCGATAAAGATTTGAAAATCTTACTTAGCAAGGAAAAGAATGATTATAAACAAAACAAATCAAGCGTAAACAGCAACAGTAATCCCTCATCAATCATCAAAGTCACACCGATCCATACAAGCAGTTGAAGAGAAGAGAGTGCATTTACCAAATAAATAGAGCAGAAAGTAGATGAAAATGAAGCTTGCTTGTTCGGATCAAAGCTTTCAAATTTCCAAAAGAAACTGAAATATCTGAAACTAAAATGCTTCAGAATCCATAAAAGAAAAAACAAATACCTCCGTTGTGTCAAAGTCATCTATGTCAACAGAATCCCTGCCGCATGCAAGGACCTTGAAACAGGAGCTCGAGGATCTCACCATCTTTTCCTTCTCTATCTCACAAGACTACACTGAGCGAGAGAGAGAGACAGAGAAACCTTGCTCAGAGAAGCTCACAAAGAACTTTACTTTTACCCCTATATGTTGGAAGTCGGAATCAGAGAGAGAGAGAGAGCTTTGACAGGTCTTAGGAGTGGCGGACCTTAAACACATTCCTAAATACAGCTTAATATGGAGTTGAAGTCCGCCATTTAGCAGTTTCGTTTTCCGTCCCTCTTCTCTGCATTAGCCATTACTGCAATCTCGTTCGCTGTCGTTGAGAAAAAGAGAAGAAACAAAAATACCAATAAATAAAGTTTTCAGGTTCCGTTCGGAGTCTTCGGACATGTTTTTCCTTTTTTATTTCTTAATTTTTTTTAAAAGAAAAAATTAGAAACTCTTTATTTTATTTTATAAGGTAACAAACTGTATTTTTAAAATGGGAGAAAGTTCTCATAAAAAAAATAAAAAAAAAAGGGAGAAAGTTTACTATGGAAATTGCTCGGAAATTTATCTTCTCAATGCACTGCTAGTGCATCATACTTAACAATCCAACCGTCCACCCAAATGTTAAAAAAAAGTTCATCCAACACTCGAGAAGATGAAAGACACCACTGCCCATGTTTTTATAGTCGTATTCTTTAAGTATGGTGCATTGGACAGTACACATTTCCACCACACTTGAGAGGATGAAAATCCAACAGTGTGTACACTGTGTAGACATAGAGAGGATTTAGAGAGGGGGGGAGACTGCCCCGTCCCCATGGAAAGTGGTAATGACCATCCTATTGATGTCGTCGCGTGTGTTCCCATTGGCTCCTGTGCACTCCAGTCCCCATGAAAGGTGGTAATGACCGTCCTATTGATGTCATCGTGTGTGCTCCCATTGGCCCCTACACATGCATAGGGGCCATGCTCCCCCATAAAGAACTCTTGTCCTTTTAAAATTAATAAACCTTATCTGGCCGCCCATTAGCCTGATACCGATCTGGATCTATGATACAACCAATAACATAGTGACACATGGCTAATGATATCAATAAGGATTAAAATAATAATAAAAATGATAAAAATGGTATTAGATCGGTATTGGTCTGCCTCAATATTGATACAAATCGGCTAATTCAGCCGATCCGATATTGATTACTAAAACCATGGATGTCAGTCAGTAAGTTACTCACAAGATTTTGCAAGAAATTTCAATGGTCTCGTGATGTGTCCGGCAAATTAGTTTGAATTGGACATGTGGCAAATATCGAAAGGCTAAGCATGTGAGGGTGAGGAATCTGACTCAGGTCGTCAAGGTCTCATCGATCCGGGTTTAAAAACCCATAATCGGGATCCGAATCAACCCCACAAGTGATCCAATTCAATATTTCATCCCTCTTAAATCCAAGAGTAAGAGAAGGTGTATTTCAAACATAAACTGTTTACCGAAATCGAGTAAACAATTCAACATTGGTTTTAATAATTGAAACAATTTATTGAATAGTTGAATTTTGATTTTAAGACGTGAAACTGATTAGAGCATCAATTAAAAAAAATGGTTAGCCCTCACATATTAGATACACTCTCTAATGTGTTGTAATGGATTTACACCCTATAAATTATATTTTTATTTCTTAAACTTATAATTTCGACCTAGATGCGGTGATTCAAGCCCAGTAGCATCAACATTTCTTTATTGGACTTGCAAATCGAAACTGAAACTAATAATAATATTTAACCCAAATAATTTAGCCAGAGCTGTTTATTAACTCATTTCGCTTTGAGATATTAGAGCCGTTTGATAAATGATTCGTTTCCAATTTCAAGTCTTTGCCCTTAAAATTTTTTTTTGGGAGATAGGAGGGGCATTCGATTTTTGGTCGATTAAATCCCCCTTGAGCTTGTACATGATCTCCGCGTCATGCACAACTCGAGAGCTTCTGAGTCCTAATGAATCTCAGGCAAGTGGTCCCAAGAAATTATGCAGTGACGAAGGTCTGCCCTTAAAATCTTTGTTTTTTTTTTGGAGAACGAAATCACAACTTATCAAATCAAACATTGGTCAAGAATCTAAAGCATTAAAAACCCTAAGGTGGTGGGCCATCCAACTTGAATTTACCCCATGAAAATCTTATCATATCAAACAAGTGATGTCAACCGTCGATTTAGGTCACGGAGTTTCATGCTAATTCAAAATCTCACGAGCATCTCGAAAATGAGGTTGGAATTGAATGGATCCACAAGACCCAATGAAAGGAGTCATCTTGACAAAGCTCACCACCAAGGTTGAACCGCTTAAATGAGTTTTTCATTAACATAAATAATTTACCAAAAAAAAAATTAACATAAATAAGGACTTCCAAACACTAAAGAGCGAAAGCTTCAAGTAAATAACCAGTGTTTTTGTCATATGGAGTGCTGACGTGGCTAATTCAACTTAGGTTTAATATCAACTCATTGACAATCTAATCTTACTATTACACCTCTGAAAATTTGATAATAGAAATTATATAATAAGTTTCTTATACGAATAAACAAAAATTGTCACATAGAATATGGCCAAATTTATCAAAACGGCAATCAACCTTGATAAGCTTATCAAAATGATCTGCATATTTGCCACATGGTAGATTTAACGATGTCCAAATTTTGTGGATAGATAGACCATAGGATCCTCTATCCACATGTAAAATTCATCCCAAACAAGATTTACTAAGTACCCAAAATATAGAATTGAAAATTAGGACTATGGGAAAGTACACAGTAGTGATCAGAGTACCGTAAACATGCGTGGCATATATGGGGTAATAGGGATGCATGCTATGATTGGAGGCAAGGATTCTTAGAGCAAGTGGCATAGAGGAGCGCACTAATGAAAGAGCACACCTTGCCTCAAAAGCTCAGAGAACCTTTTTTCCTTGATTGAATTAGAATATGAAATTTAAAAATTAGCTTATCCAAAGTATATACTAGCTACTCGGTGATCATTATTATCGCATTATTATACGATGTAGCATAATGAGATGGACTGCCTTGATAAGCTTATCTAGGCCGGACTATTGAGAGACCTCATACAAGGATGGAATAAAGCACTCATAATAAAGTTTCATTATATTCATTACCCCAAAAAAAAAAATTAAAGTTTCATTATATTTGCAAGGAGAAGGATCGATACGGCACCCGAGTACATTTTCCCACCAATAAAGTATGAGAAGCATTTAATGAAGAGAGAGAATTTGGGGTCCACAGGTCATATGGGTGAAATATGAAAAGGTTTGTGCAAAAATCTACACACTAGCGTCTTGGGCTTCTTTTTTCTATATTTGTATATCACCTAACCTAACTGTAAATGTATTAATTGATATAAGAAAAACAATGCAGTGGATGGTTCCCTATCTTATTCTACAGACAAACACCCATATTTGGACCACAGAACTGCCACTTCAAATAAATAATTGAAAGAGAGATTAGGGTGAGGGAAGGAAGCAAGAGAGGTGAAGAAAAGTCTCATTTGAAATGCAACAAAAAAATTATATTTTCTTACTTGAAACATTCCCCCTTACCCACCAAAGAGAAAATTTTTTTTTTACTAAACATAGATCATTTCTTTTCCTACTCCTAATCATTTTAAAAGAGACTGTAAGATAATAATCTATAAAATATAGGGTTCATGTTCTCTGTGCCACAGCGCAGGCTCTGCTCAGACACATAGGCCTACCACTCAAGGGGGCAGGATGGTCATTGCACCCACCTCCATGTGTCTGGGCACAGCCTGTGCCCCCGACACAGAGAACATTCTCCCTAAAATATATTATTGAATTAATATAATATCTTGACCTTAATTTAGTGGTTAAAATGGCTCTACAAAATCCTAATAAGAGAAAAAGAAGAGGCAAAATAGAGAGGTGGCAATAAAAATAGCTGGCAATGGTAGAGGTACAAACACTAGCAAAAAAAGCCTCTTATTTCATTTTTAAAGAAATTTTTTATACTATGAAGTCTATTCATGTTCTTATATATAACTGAAAATAATTAATCAATTTTATGGAAAATATAAAATCTAGAAACTAGCAGCTTCTACTTCAAATAATTTTATGGAAAATGACATGGAATCTCTGTTATATTTCCCAGAAAATAGGATATAAAACTCCAAATATAACAACTAACTCCATAATTTTGATTAAATAATGGAACTTAACTAACTATCCCCAACTAACTAGTTTTTAAGAAAATATTTTGATATTATACATTACAGAAGGATGAGCTATAGAAAACTGCCACATAAATTTTTTAAATTCTAATACTAATTAACATTCTAATAAAATATTAGACAATTGTAAATCCAAGAGGGATTATGGTAATAAATGATAAATTTTTATTGAGTTAGGTTCTAAATCCTGATCCATTGTGAATTAAGAGGCTATAGGATATGTTGAATGGTCATTTGGTAGGTGAACCTACTTTAGCAGAAAAATGAGAGTTAGATGGGCTATAGTGCTGTAATATATTATTTTTCCTTTTCTGTCTTTCCCTTAAAAAAAAAATTGGCCAAGGTCATGTGATAGATAATTAATTAAATCACACATCAAGAGAGATCTAGTGCTCTCTAATAATTTGCAGACCATGGGCCACTCTTTGACTAATTCAGATTTGAGATTAGATATCCTCTGTTTCTAAGGCATTGGGATTCCTACTCCTTTATAACATAATATTTTTGTAAGTACATTGTGAAAATTTTGTAATTATCAGTAAAGAGAGGGTTTCCCATGACACCAGTGTGGGGGAAATTTCTCACGTCACACCAGTGCACCGTCGGATGCACAAGTGAGGTGCATTGGAAATTGCTCCACACTTGAGTAGATAAAGATCATATATATCGGTATTGTTATCAATATTGATTTGACTTTTTGGCTTAAGTATGGTGTTTTTAGCTTTCAACCCTGATTTAATTTTAACATTACGAGGTCAGCACCACTACAAAGCAAGCTCATCAAGATTATCACTAGGAATATGCTGTCTTCACAAATGATGTTACTTGTTTAATTATTTATTAGATGATAAGATAAGATAAGATTATAAAAAGCTTGAGAGAAAGAGAGAGAGAGAGAGAGAGAGATCTGGGATGGAAACTCCCTTCAACAAATACAAATACAATTGTCACCAAATCTAGAGAGAGAGAGAGAGATGTGGGATGGGAACCCTTCAACAAATACAAATACAAATACCATTGTCACCAAATCTAACTCTAACCACTAATTTGAGAGGAATAGAGTATGAGATCCCTCCAACAAATACAAATACCATTGTCACCAAATCTAATTCTTGACAATATTACCAAAAAAACCCCACTAATTTGACAAGAAGTATCTCTCTTTCTTTGTTAGCATTCTGTACCAAACAAAACTATGGATCCAAGGCAAGCCATACCCATTGTTTTCAGTAACATTTATTATATACCGTTACAACATATTGTCATAAATAGATGGTCCTTTCTTTCGTATCACGCACAGCATGTGATGGGAAAAATATCTCCTGCATTTTGATCGGTATAGTTCCCCTAATGTCTCTAATAAGAGAGGGTGGATCCCATCTGGGTAGAGTGTTCGATAAGGAGTGGAATGGTCATTGCATCCCCTTTGTTAGGAAATCGTATAAACTATACCAGACAGGGAATTGCAAGGGATAAAGATTCGCATTTGATGATATTATATGTGTATTGTGATATCACCGGCAAGTGGGATTCTTTGAGGGATGTGGGCCATGTGGAGGTGGGCCGTATGGGGGAGAGAAATGAGTCATCAACTCAATTTGACCCGGCAAATCACTGAGTCATGACCAAAGTTATAGGATCTTAAAGTTTACATTCTTTAACCTTCATTAATGGGTCAAGATGCTCAACAACTTCATTGGCTTCCTCTTCCTTTGAGCTTTTCCTTTTCATCTTTTCTTTTTTTTTTTGTTCCCAAGGTGGAGTGTATAAAAACAGATGCTACCCACCATTACCAACTGAAGACTTGGAAATCATTTTCAGTAGAACAAAACTTTCTTTCTCAGTATAAAGCTCTCATTATGGGAATTGAAGCTTGAGTGGGAGTGATAGGAGAGGTCAGTATCACAAGGAAAAATCCATAAAAACTTGCTTTGTGATGTGTCTTCTTCCTTTTTTACTACTTTCTCTTACTCCTGTTCCTGTGGAACCCATCTCACATGCTAAAAGTTAAATTAGAAGGTAATCACAGATGCTTGCTTCCACATATGAGATTTCAATGGATTTGATCATGATACCAAACCAATTGAAATTCAACTTAATTAGAGTAGATTTGGATGTAACTGTATCTGGTTTGTTTCTATTAAGAATTGGTCTTCATTAGTTGAAATCATTTATTACTTGACTTGCATTGAGATGGCCGAGTCAACTCAATGATGCTGTTGGTAATTAAAACCGATTTTATGGACTGCTTTGGGATTTAAAATTTGTAAGTATAAAACCTACTTATGGTTAATCTGGGATTCAGATATCCTATGTGTCAATCACCTCTTCCAATAGCTTTTAATGGACTTTGAATATGATGGCTAAAATAGTAAGTTCACCCTCTCTCTCTCTCTCTCCATCACACATCTCATATTTCGAGTTTGGATAAAAAATTTAACATGTAATCAATCTAGACCATTTCATAACATCCATATGATTAAAATTGTCGTATGACCTTTCCACGTGGCAAAATTTATTACTCACTAGTTTTATCAAACAAAGAAACCTTTTTGTTTATCTTAAAAAATGTGGTTGAGTTATTAAATGCCATGTACTAAAATTTTTTCCTAAAAGCAACTGCCCATGGACAAAGGAGAAAGCCTTGAACAGACTCCATGGCCAGGTTTTGGAAACCACAATATTAGACTTTTTTCCTCCCCCCTTTTTTATGCTTCTTAACTTTCTACCCAAAAGAATAGTTTTTCAATCCCTATCATTCCTTATACGAATCGTTATCCTCTCCTGTTACAGCATGGTGCTGTATTGCATCGTGCGATGCAGCAGAGGCCATGTGACACAGTGGATCCCACATGATGCATATGGCCTCTGCAGTCGCCGCACGATGTAGTACAACACCGTGCAGTTACAGCATAGGATAAAAATTCCTCCGTATACTGTTCAAAATGCTATAAGGGAGCAAATCAAACTGTATTGGGTATGGTTTGATTTTTAGGTTTTACTGTCCATTTTCTTGTTTCTCAATTTATTTACAAGTATAACCCAAGCAAAGTGCCCTTTCAGGAGAAGGGGAAAATTTTCTTGGTGAAATCTATCATGGTACAGATCATGGTTCTAAGTATCGGTATCGTATCACCTATATCGGGTGATATGTATCGGTTTTGTTAGTCATCGATATCGATACTGTGCCGATACCGTATCGATAGTGTGATACGGATAAGGGGTAAAATGATCCGAAAACTCATTTTTAAGGAAATCAATGGATAATTTTGACCGATCCAGATCGATACCGTATCAATATCGTATTGGTTTTTCGTATTACCAATAACCGTTCCGATACCATGCGAAGTCTAGAAAACTAGAAAATGGGTAACTATCATATGAGCATATTAAAATGTTAGATTTTTTTTTTTCCTTTTTCTTTTCTTGGTGGGAAAGGGGAGAGAGTTCAAATTGGATTTTGTAATGTTGGTTTGAAGATGGTAATGCTAGAACAGTGATATATCTAATGTAAACCAGGTCATTCCTTGCACCATTTTTTTTAAAAGAAGAGTCAACCCTAAATTTTCTCTCTAACATGTGTATGTCTATGTAGAGCACTGTTGGATTCCGAGTTGAGAATCTTTTAAAATCATATTTTATTCATTTAACTCTATTTAAAATCATACTTATTCTTAACCCTGCCATCAATGTTTTTTCCTACCAATTCTTTGTAGATTAATTTTTAATCTAGTCCTTGATCTTCAAGCTCTCTAAGTCCATTTCTCCATTTAACATCATTCTTTCTTATGTTCCGTTTGATTGCAACGGAAATTGAAGGAAAAAGAAGTGAAAATTTTCAAACCTAAAAAGGAAATTCTTGTAATTATTAACTAACATGATTGTATAAATTATTTAATTTCTTATCATATTTAGTAATAATATTTTTTAGATGTAATTTTTTGTTGGAAAAAAGAACTCTGTCCGAGAGCATAGGCTTCATCAATGCTCCCATGTGTCTATCTCTCTCCTCCCCTTGTAAAAAGACATCTCTACCTCTTGTTTTGGGGAGAAAGATATAGACACAAGGAGCTCGGACAGAGAACCACCTCCCTTTTTTATTTTACTTTCCAAATCCAAAGAATTTAGATGCAAAATAATTATAAAAAATGGAATGATTAAGAGTAAGAGACATAACCATGTGGTGTAAAGTTCCTTTATTAGTTTTGAAATTTTCACTTCCGTTCCCTTCAATTTCCCTTGCAACCAAACGGAATCTACGTGCATAAAAAGGGTGTATCCACTGCATGAGGCTCCCGCCACACGGGGTCTAGAGAGGGTCATAATATACGCAATCTTACCCCTGCTTTCAGCAAAGAGACTGTTTCCAGACTCAAACCTGTGATCTCTTGATCACAATGGAACAATCTTAACCATTGCACCAAAGCCCACCCTCCTAAGTTACCTAGAAATACATTCCTTTCTTATTGATTTTCTTCTTCCTTCTCCACTGGTGAAGGACAACTTGATCCTTTTGCCCTAGTAAAGATGAATTCTAGGTCTAGGGACCACATACAAAGGGAAAGCTAGCAAGGGTAGAACCTTGGTTACTTTTCAAAGTTCATGGCAATGATCTCTCATCAGCAATAACCAATTCTTCCTTAGAGAACAGCATATGATGGTAATGGTCTGCCACACCATCTGGTGGAATGACAGAGAGTGTGCAATTGTGCAAGATTTGTTATCATCAACACAGACTACCAGAGATTGTGAGACATTCCATCCTCCTTGGCAAGAGTTAGATCGGGCAACTCTCTCTCCTTATTCCTTAGTAGGGGGCACGTAGTATGAGTACATTACTGACCCCATGGGTGATGGGACCTCCTCACCTTCTCCTTAACAGGCAAGCATGTTAAGGTTATTATTTAACTGTTTATGGAGGACCTCAACGTGCAATGCAAGTTGTCTATGTCACACAACAATACAAAACGGATCTGGGTTACCAAGATTCTCATCTCTAGACCACATGGTTGTTAACAGGCTACTTGAAATTGTTTTGCTGAAAAGACAAACAAAATATATTGAAACAAAGAACCTGAAACTATCAGTGTCCACAATTTTCAAGCAGAATGACTTCCCAGGCCAGAGGTCACTCCAGACAAGGTTTAGGGCACACACCTCTCCAAGTTAGGATCCATTAATTGGATTTGGAGGTTCATAACTAGGCCCCTCCACAGATCACCCTTGATTCTGGAGGAAGAGTCAGTATGACACAGCCACAGCAAAAACTCGGGAATTTTGGCCAAATTTGATGTTAAAATTCTCTTCAAGTTGAACCTGACTGCATTGAAAATCAAGGACAACTCATTAAGGCGAAAACCACAGACAGAAAGACAGAAAGATAGAATGAGAAAAATGGCCAATGATATTGAGAAATAGGTATAAGGTTACATCTGTGAGAGCTTTTGCTCCATCCATTCTTCCATCGGAATTGGGTTAAATCCCAATTGTTAGTTCAATAGTATTGTCAATGACAAACACAATAAAATTAGACTCATTGAAAGGAAACCAGCAATCAAATAGTAGCAATGAAAAATAATACAGTTTTCTGAACAAAATTCTGGTTGGGATATTAGAAGAAACCTATCACTTGCTGGGTCTTCCTCTCTTTCCTGCTTTTCCCCTCCCCCGACCACGCCCTGACTTTTTCTTCTCCTCTATTGGAAGTTTTTTTGCACCCCTACCTCGACCTCTACCAGATGATTTACCACCGCGTTGCTTCTTGTCTTCTTGCTGGCCATTAGCATCCTCTTCACTATCATCATCATCATCATCATCTTCATCTTCATCTTCATCACCATGTTTCTCTTCGTCTTCGGAGTCAGATTCCAAAGGCTTCTTCTTTTTCTTTGAGTTAGCAGACTCCTTAGCAGCATTCCTTACCCCAGTTCTCTTGACTGCAGAATTTTTGCTCTCAGGTTCTTCACCAACTGTTAAAGGAGAAATTTAATTTTACTACGAAGAAATCCAAGATCTGAATTATATAACATCTGGAAATGACACAACGTGTCGAGTCAAGAACATGTCGCATCTTAAATTGCTAAGCCTCATTACTGAACTTGCGAATGCAAACCCACAATTCTCAAGAACTGATTTGGCCACATGACCCCTCCCCCCCCCCCCCCCCCAAATATATATATATATATAGCCAATCGACTAGGCGCATAATTCAAAGTATAAGCCCACAGCACAATGCATATTGATATTGGATCTATCCAAGGTAATAAAAAGATACAATGGAATGATGAAAATTTCAGAATATTGCTGGGTATCAACTGTAGATACATATCTGTTAACTTTCCTACTTCAGTTTCCAGATCAGTGGTGTAGGACCATATTGATCCTACACTTAAAAATTGCTGGAGTCCAGTTCAGTATCATAGATTCCAAAAGCAATGCCATGAATGGCTGGGTAACAAAGGAAACATACCAATACACACAAGCATTTGATGGTTTTGCCTAATTTTGTTCCTCTATTCTGCAAGGGAACATAGAGTTAATTTTATTCATCTGTGACAAGTTCTTCACTGTTATTTTGAGAATTCTTCGCATTCTTAATCAAGCTGGCCAGTCTCTTGCAATCATGGAGCAAATTAGTGTTTCTGCTGGATTTCTTCAACAATGTTGACCAACCTTTCGACAGATCTTGATCTATTATAATGTTCTTTGCTATTGTTGCAAATAATATGACCATTAAAAGTACCAACCAATTGCAACAAATAACTAAGATATTTTGAACATTAGACAAGGTTCTTCTTCCCTCACCACCACCATCCCGGGAGATGAACATACGAAAGGTTACTGAAGTTCACAGCTGCTATGTGATGAGTATTTTGGTGGACAGGTGGGGGGTCCTTCTTATGGAGGATCTGACACCCATCTCTCATCACTCAAGTTTTACCAGATCGTGGAAATGCCACTGAACTTTAATATGTAATATTGGAGGTTATTGGCATCTTCATAATTTTCCACAAATTTGGATGCATTTTTAGCCCTCTTATTATGCTCAAATTAATTGGAATTTGATGAATTATTGCATGAACCAATGTTTGTCATGTGATATGGGTTAAAATTTGGCAATTATTACCAAGGTAAAAGTACTAAGGTAACTTCATATTATTAGAATTGATTTGTCCAGGTCAATCTAATCTTATGCAGACATATATAACTTCCATGCCATTCTAGAAAATTTGTATAGCAATTTAAAAATTTTAGCGTACCTTCAGCAGAAGCTTTGCCATCATAAATATTGAGCTGCCAAAAACAGGGAGAATCAGATGCATATTATTAGCAGAAATTAAGCTAGCAGCAACAAAGAAATAGATAAAATACAGTGATATTGAAATAGGCAAGTATGGGAATTACATAAAAACCATCCCTACATTTTTCTTTTTTAACATGATAAATCATTGAATTTTTTCAAATGAACAATTGTAATGGCACTTCCAGTTTCAAAAATCAAATTCAGATCGGGCAAACCACCAATTTGATTTGCAATCGGCCAAACCTGATCTTGATTTCACCCAATTCTGAAAATGGTGTTTGTACCAAGTCTGACCGAGTCTTGACCAATTAAGGCTGGATTCGAATCAGAATAGATGGATACAGATGAACAGATCTAATGCCTAATCTAGGTTTTAAAAACTTGCTTCCAGTTTCCATGCAAAGTATTGGAATAGACTGGCTCAGCAAGGTATGTATGTAAACACAATGTCCGATCCAAGAGTATATTCGAGAAATGAATGTTTCTTGCTCTAAATGACAGAAGGAGACCATTGCATGCCTACTTGCCAAGACATCATTGGGGATATCCACAGGCACAAGGCACTGGAAAAGCTAAAAAGATAATAGGAGAAAAAGATTTAAAAAAAAAAACACCCTGACCACATGTCCCTAATAAAAAAATATCGTGTATTCAGTATTCAAAAAGGACTCCATTTCTCATCTTCTGAGTGAAAGACCATGAACGGCTGAATGCAGACAGTAACAACGGTTAACGTATTTCAGAAACATAAAATTACTGAAACATGGAACTTTCCAGTGGCAATCCCAAGCCCAGATAAAGGCTACTTGTTGGACCAGACTAGAACCCATCATGCAAACAAAAAACCTTTGCCTAAGCTGCTGGTTGGGATAGGCTTTGGGTTGAGTGGACTTTGGCATTCCTGAGCTTCCCCCCATAGTTGTTGAGGCGCAAGGTGAGGCAATGCGCTGGCTAGGAGCCTTGAGGTCTAAGTGAGGCTTTATTTGTCAAGACGTGCATAAAACAGGTTTAGTTTAGGACCTTCCAGGCTATGTTAGGACTTACTGTTTACTAATATCCAGAACAAAATGTCAATATTTAGTCCACTTAGAAGTGATATAAACTATAAACTAAAGAGGGGAATGAAGCATTCACCAATGAATCAAGGATCATTCAACATTCACTAAAACAAGCAAAAATGATCAGTTAAATATTTATTTTCCAATTAAATTAATTTTACGCTAAGTTATAATCATTTTTCCAATTTAAACCCTTAAAGAAATGATAATGCAACAAGGTGCATCATAAAAGCATACAACCATACACATGAGTTAAAGGGGGAAAAACCCTAAAATGATGCTCGACTAGGTCAAAACCAGGCCAAGGAGACTCTTAGGTGATGGCCAACTTGTAAAAAACCAGGTGAAACTATCCCATTTTGAAGGGCCTTGGGGCCTAGGTGAAGCCTAGGGAGGCCTTGACAACCATAGCTTCACCTTTTCATATAAGAGAACTTCACAAAAGCCTCTTAAAAGCCCTTTACGAAAAGCATCAATGAAGGTGGCAACCCCCCTGCCTCCTCCATGACTAGATATGCCAGTCTTGTTTTACCCAAGTAGGTACTGCATTACCACCAACCATAGATTTCATACCCGTTCAAAAAGTGAACTGTAGAAAAAAAGGGAAAATTGTTTGAAGTAAAAAACCAACATACACTCAGATTTTACCTGGTCAAGTCGGTCACCAACATTTGTCCTATCAACAACAATCATAGAAAGGCCCAAACCACAAGCGACACTACAGGAAATTAAATAACTAAATCAGTGTCACCACAGCAAGCATTGAATACCTCCAGGGAGAATAAGCCACTCAATTACACACCTGATAACATGCATACCCTCTAATATATCAACCTTTTTGGGAATCGAAGAAGACCTATCATGGAAGATGACTCACATCAGTGATGGTTAAAAAAAATACTAGAAGGAAAAGGACAGATACTTCTTAGTAAAAAGGAGCAAGGAATCATTGTTGACATCAAAAGAGGGGGGACACGTACTTTTGTCCATCAGGGCCATATCCAAGCTCACCATACACAGCATGTCCCCAACTTATACATGAATCGTCAGCACCACAGAAATGGTGCATGGAGCCTGAATCAATGCAACGTATATTCCAGCCACTGGTGACAAATTATTCAGAAAATAAGTGAGCAACAATATGAATACAGTTATCTTTTCTTTGAACATTATTACAAGTGTTCAACTTTATATAGTATCTGACAAATGGAACACAGGACTTGGCATCAACCAGTCTTTTATAAGTACTGGAAATATAGGTGGCTATCAGAAACTCTCTCTTTCTCCTGAGATTTTTTTTTAAAGATAAATTTTTTCAGGAGTTTATCAAATATTACTGGTTATCTTCCACTTATTATGTCTTTGTTTTCATTTAGCTGCAAACATTTGATTCATGTAACAGGAGAAAGATTTCCCATTCCTCAGCCAGAAAGATACGCAGCCATGAAAGAGGGATTAAGTCGAACAGAATCTTCAAGAGTATGTCAAAACATTACTGGTTTTCCTGCACTTAATATGTTTTTGTTTTCATTTAACTGCAATGTTTTTCCCTTTTTTTGGGTTTTTTTTATTTGTTGGGGGGGGGGGGGGGGAGGTTGGTACTGTTTAACTGCAATGTCAATCCTCAGAAAATGCACTAAATCTGCAACTAACATGCCTGTTTACCAGTTTGTGTTCATTTGTAACCAACAAAAAGAATAACTAATCAAGGATAGAAGACGGCAATCATTAGCAAGAAGGTAAAGTATGTCTGTAAGGCACAACCTTAAATCCATTAGAGGCTTTGGATACATCCAATCATCGCCTGTAGTCTTTATCTTGCCCCACATATACAACTGCCCTCCACCTGGAAAAGAAAACAAAAATAAGAAACATCACCAGTCAGGCTGGAAACCTACTCTTTCACACATACACACACACACACATAAATGGAGACTTAATTATTTTCCTTTTCATTTATAACATAAGGGAAAAGGCTAGGCAAACCGCTGGTGTACTGTAAGCTAGCACCCACTGTGTCTATCTCTCTCTTCCGGCCTTTAAAATGGCTCCCTTACCCCTCCTGTATGATACCCCATCCCGCACCCAATTGGTACTGCCCGCTAGTTTACCACACACGGGCGGTGTGCCTATCCCTCTCCCTAAATATAAACACCTTTTCAAAAGGATAACAATCAATTTGTTAAAACGGAACACCAAAACAAAACACAAGAGTTTAAACGCAGTAAAGGAAAAGCAGATAAAAAGCCAGAAGCAAAAAAATATGAAAAATTGCCCCTCCCTAAAATGGAAGACTCAACCCAAATGCAAAAAATCATCATGCTTTACATTCCAAGTCTTTCAAGGGTGTAAGCAATTTGCATTTCCATTCCAATGAGATGTAAGGAAGAGGCAACAGCATGAACTTGTCTGATCATGTGCAAAAATCTCCAAGCCCGGACATTCCACAAAACAAGAAATATCCGTAAACCTCTTGGCATTTTGAATGTTATATTTTGTTCCCACAATTGTGTGACACAACTCCATAACATCTAGTTACAATAAAACAGCCGAGACACTCTTGATACAAAATGATAATTTCATTACTTTCATCAGTTTACCAATATTTAAAATTTCAAATGAAGCACTACAGATCATTCAGATCATAAAAAAGATTTCAATGAGTTTCACTGATCATTACAATAGGATTCATAACCCCTTATAAGAACTCCAACGCTTATTAAGTTCCTGCCATAGATCATTTAACTAAAATGTCCTTCACCCAAAGCTTAAAAAACCTAGTTATAATTTCCAGTGATATTTCTTACCATTATGGTTCTTCGCGATTACTTAGGACATGATACATATTACTGATAACAAACCCATTTATGGATAAGGCAACAGCTTGTATATAAATTATACGTTCCTCAGCAGACGCAAGAAAAACTATGAGGTTACCCTTCTATCTTTATTCCTAACCTCTAGTTCGAATTTTAAAAGGGAGGATATTTTATATCTTAACTCAGTAAGTTCTTGTTTTAAAGAAAAACATTAGATGCTTCAACTGACTAAAATGCCAGCAAACCCACAGGATTGAAATAGAAGTAATTTCAAAGATAGGAAGACATGGAAACTAAGACTTTTCTTTTATTTTTTGCGTGTGTGGGAGGGGGGAGATAGAAGAAGTGGATAGCAAGTAATGTCATCAAATTTACAATGCTTGATAAGCCAGATTTTTTTTAACTTCAATAAACCATACAAGAGGCTGTACTGCCCGCTAATCCGCTAAAAGTCTAAAAGTAAGTTTAGGGTTTCTTTCCCACTATCTTTAGGCTTGTCCCTAGTCCCCAGATTTTAAAAACATCTGAACTGGCACTTAAAGAAAACGAGGACAGATTGTTCTCCTTCCCCTCTTTCCCCATTATTTCAGAAGAGTCAAAGAAAACAAGAAGTTGGTCAGAAGTAGCAAAGAAAAAGATCCCTAAAGACCAAACCCAAACAAAATAAAAGAAACATATATCAAGAAATTTTCATCATAAAGCCTTCGCATTGAATGCAATATAGTGGACCAACAAATACCAGCAGTGCATGCAGAATTAACAGAACCAGCTGAAACCAAGGCATTAGGAGGTAGAACATTGTTTCTTGAAAAGACTTCAACGCGACGAGGAACCCATTCATCCTTCTGCTCTCTATGTCCAAGCCTATATGGCCAACGCAAGCAGTTGCAAACAGAACATCAGCACAACCATGAACAAATTCAAACAGTTAATTGGAAGGAAACCATATTTTTTAACTTCCCTCCTTTATCTGGCATTTTCTTCTTGAGGGGTAGGAGGGGGGCCAAAATAACATGCATAAAAAGTGACATACAAAACAGCAGTTGCTGACATTCCAACCTTCCATAGCCACCAAATCCCCACCTGAATATGCATCAGAACAAGAAAGAGGCTTACGTCATACAATAATACAAAATATATCTTCTGGGAAACCTTTCACTAGAAAAAAGATGAAATAATATTACAGCAACAGAAGAAGTACATACGTATAAACGAAGCCTTTTGAGTCCACAGCAACTGGAAATGGCAAATTATAGGTATCAATACTATAACAGTATGAAAAAAACAAACCATGTACAGCAAGAAGCCATAACAGAACATAGGAAGGGAAGATGTTCCAGTTAACCTGTATGATTTGTGCCACATGCAACTTTTACAATAGTGTCTCCAGCAAGCGAAGCTATAGCTTTCGGGCGAGGCTGGGGCTCATAAGCAAGTCTCACTGAACTTTCTTTAGTATTGTACTGCAAGGTATCCAACATTCTTTCAAGATTCTAGGCAAAATCCAGCATTCAAGTAAAAAGGATCAAACCTTTCTAGAAAATACCTCATTGTCTGTTCCATGTCCAAGTTGACCATATTGTGGAAGACCAGCAGTTCTGATAACCAACAAGCAGAATAGCAGATACATCAGCAAGAGACAGACAATATGAAGAGGCATAAGGCAGCCATCTAGGCCACCACAAAGATGCAAAGTAATCAACACATTCAGAATTAAGGAAATATGAAAATAGCAAATCTGCAAACCATACAATATCGACGATCCTTCAACAGAAGATAGCCACACAGTAAAGTCAGCCCCACAAACAGCATTTGTGACATCAGAAACCAGACAGCGGACTGGGGATAGCTCAAATTCTACAGAAATTTGAATGAAGATGTTATTAAATTACCCGAAGAATGTTCCCATGCAAATAAATTTACCATGGTTACGAAATTCTACAGAAATAGATGTTCAGCAAGAACAACTGAAACAATAAAAAACGCATCCTCCAGTCACTTCGCAATATTTGTTTAAAGAATTGTCAGAATCCACTTAAACTGAGATGACAGGTTTACATCTTCTCAGGGTTAGGATCTGGCATAAACCAGTTCACTTTAAAATCATAGAAATGATAGAAAGATGAGAAATGTTGAAGTCCTTGAAATGGAGATGTAAATTATAAATTAGAGATTTAAGAAAAAATTGTAAAAAGACACTAGAACAGACCAATTCCTCAGGTAAATGCAAAACACAAGGAATTCTTAGCCACATATAATGTACATGTGATGAAAAAGGTTACAACGAGTATGAAGTGACAAGTAAACGAAGAACATTCAAGACAATAGTGGTCCGACAAAATGAACCTCAAGCATAATGCTTCCAGAGAGGAGACTCAAAGGCAATTGATAGCAAGCTTGCACAAAATAGGAATGATGTTGAATACAATGTCCTTGTAACGAAAAAGGTTACATCAAATACAGAAATGAAAACAGTGAACATAGATATGCAAATACAATTTGATCTACAACCTCAAAACCAAAATAGAAACTGTAACATCTGCAACCTCACAACCTCAGTCCCCAAAAATTTAATCTACTGTCCTACAATTTAATTGTCACTTGTTGATTTAAGATGAATTCTTTAAGAGAACCAATGAATGGAAGCAGGTCCAAAATCAAACTTGCCCTCATTTATTCAAAATAAATAGAGAAAGAAGGGTTATTTGCCACCTGCATATCTACATCACAGGTCTCATGCATGTTTCTTCCAAGCAGAGAAAGACAATAACAAGCAAACATAGACATAACATTAGCAAATAACAGACATTTTGTCCTACCTAGCCACGATCACCAATGCTCTCATCCAGAATGCATGCCTAAGAAATTGCAGGAGTCAATGGTCATATAAGGAAACACTGATGAAAACTCCAAAAGATGACTTACCATTCTTTACTGAACCAGAACCCAACTGCCCATGCTTGTTCCATCCAAAAGAGAAGGAGTTGCCATCTTCAGTTACAACCACGACATGGCCCCTACCAGCACCTGCTCTAATGATTTTGTGTCTACACCGAACAGCATCATATAATTCAGATTTTCACTAGCATAAATCAACCAGGCAATTAGTTAACTGTATACCTTCACATGGAATCAGAAGAAGCCAACTAGGAAACAAAAATGATCAAGTTGCAGCTTAATATAAAGTAAATGCAAGTTCCCTATCTAACTTGACATATGATTCTTAAGAGACAAAATGTTCAACAACTTATTCCTAATCAGATATAAAATTGTTAATAAATTGCATCCAACACAAAATGATGCTGGGTTATTAGAGCTTGGGAATACTAGTTCAAGTTTGTCTGGCATAATAGTCCAACACAAAATGATGCAATTGTGAATAAATGCATCCAACACAACTACATGGGCATTGCATATGATCTGGCTTACTAGAGCTTGGGAATAATAGTTCAAGTTCGTTAATTTATGTTTAAAATACAATGCTTGAACCAAGAGAAATGCAAATTACTTCAATAGGTCCGACACGACTGTAGGCCTATCGCGCTGAAGGTAATCTCCATGTCCCAGCTGTCCCTTCTGCAAACCCTTAAGTCATTAGTACAAGATTATATCACTTTAAAAACAAAACAAAAAAAGTGTACGTATTGTTATACCTCATTCCGACCCCAAGTATAGCAGCGACCTTCAACATCTAACGCCACACAATGACAAGAAGCTACATGGGCATTGACAGAGAAAACCATACACAAGAACTCTATTAGGACCTCTTGCAAGGAAATGAACGTAGACAAAATACATGGAAAAGCACTATTGAACCTCAATACATTTCGATGATCATTAGTAGCCGTGTAAGCTAATGACTAGAACAGTTTAGTGGCATAAGCAACTATCCAACTGATCAAACCAGTAGTAGTTCAAGCAAATGAATGAACTTACTGCAACCCGAAGCAACGAAACAAATGTCGATGCCAACGAGTGGACGCAAGCGAGTTGGGGAGACCAAGTTTGATTCAACCGGAGCTCCTCGACGGCCGATAGAATCCCAGTTGGTTGCTCCACAGAACAACAACTCTCCACCCACCTTCACCGTCGTTTTTTCCTCCTCCGGCTTTTTATCCGTTTCCACAGCCGACATCTCTGGTCAGTGAGAACTAAGAAAACCCACAAAAAAAAAGGAATCAATCCGATAAACTAACTACTGGAACCAAGAAGGAGGTGAAGAGCAGGGAAGGTAATGGGAGGTTGGGTTTAACGGCTAGTCGAGGGAAGCGGATTTGGCCCTAGATCTGAAAGAGGGAAAGAAAAAAAAAACGAAACTTCAACCCCTGTTGAAACAAAAAAAGTTGGAAACAGCGGAAATAGAAAATAGAAAATGTGAGAGATTGATTTCCTTCGCTTCCTCGATTTATTATTTGTTAGATTCTTGGGAATGGACCAACTCACTCTAACTAGTCACTACTTTATGGCCAATGGGTATTTGGGTTTTTTGCTTTAGAATTCAAAACGGCATTACCAATCCCCTCCACATTACCCTCCCTCCTTTTTTGAATTTTCTTACATCTCTCTTTTTTCCAATTTTTTTGGACGGTTTTGTTCTTCATATGCTTTGGTGAATCTTCCAATTCAAATTAGAATCAGCTGTGCTTGATTTCGAATCTAGATTGATTTTTTTTTAACAAATCTTTTGAATTGACGGCAAATCATGTTTGATTTTAGGGGCGATGTTTTCTGTGCTGCAGCGTAGTCTGCTCCCCGTTGCGGCACAAAGAACATTCTCCCTTGATTTTAATATTTGTTCATTAATTTTCTTTTTTAATTAAAATAGCAAAAAATTAATGAAACTTACCTCTTGTAGTAAAATCCCCGAGGTACTCCCAAATTTTGTGAAATAGGGTTTCAACAAATTTTATTCGATTCCAAAATAAGTATCCTCTATATAAAAGAGCGATTTATCTCAATTGAATTTAACTGTCAAATATAAAGTTGTCAAAGTTGAATTTACAACAAAATAATATATAACGTCATATCTACAAATGAGAAAATAGCATTAAGCTGAAATTGACCAAACAAATAAAGGATGACATCTGGGATTAACACATAAAACTTTATATCTTTCTTTCATATGACTTCTCTAAAACGTATTTGGGTAGCTGTGTGGCTGGAATTAAAAATTGAGTACCTCCATGGATCTTCCATCCTTGATGTTGTAAGGAATTTTATAAAATCACTCTTAATATCTAAAACTCGTTGTTTTAATTTCCTTACCATATTTGCCATTACTTGCTACTTTTTGTGGATTGAAAGAAACCGAAGTATATGGTTTGTGTCCTCTCCTAACTCACAAAACATCGTAAAGAATATTAACGGTTGGTTAAAATATTTGAAAAAAAAAAAACTTCTTCGATTGTTTTGGATCTAGGGCATTTTAGCTGGACTAAGCACCGAGGTCTTTTCCCACCTAATACTTGTATTCTCATGTGTGCTGGAAATGTAGATCTTAATTCTGGTGAGGTTGAGTGAGTGTTCATATGCGTTGTTAATAGAACTTTTCAATGTGTAACTTTAAACTTTGGTTTTTCAGAGAACGAGGAACTACCAAAAGCAAGAGGTATACTCAAAGGTTTGCAAAAAGCTTGGTAGTTAAATCTCACTAACCTCACCATTTGGACTGACAAGTATGGAGATGGTAAAGCTTCTACATCATGACTTGGAACAATGGCCATGCGAACCATTTTCCTTTTTGTTGGAAATTAAATCTATGTGTGCTCATTTTAAGACAATTAATGTTGTGAACCAGGATTGCTCTCTGATGTTTTTAGCTTATGGTCTGATGTCCAAGTTTCTCTCATACCCATGGGTTGCTAAGCTTGGATTGATGACCGGGGAAGCTATTCTTCTTTTTCATTTTTTTTTTGGGGTAAAAGGACATCTATTGATAAGTTTGGGCAGTACACGTGTTGGAGGAACTGTAGTTTTCAATCAACTACGGCGTGGAATTTGGTCATATTGTCGTACACGGCATTGACAGAGCCTTCCGTGCTAAGGTGTCAACCACTAAATTGACTTTCCTAGGAATAAAAGAGAATCTACAATCTAAGACACAAGTGCTCAGATATTTGATATCCTCAATGATAGGCTCCAAAGATAAAGGAGGCAGCTTCGGTTTGGCTTGGAGATAGGATATAACAGTGCTGCTATCAGATTCCACCATCAGTTGGTCCACAGCTAGACCAATACCCTCCAAAAGCCCATCCCTGATGGCAATTGCTTCTCCTTCCTCAAATGTAAGAACCATAAAGCTCGCTAGGCACTCTCGGTTGCGACCATCAGATTTGTTGTTCTTGTAGAGAGAAGCCCAATGTTGGATCCAGTCCGAAAGCTTTAGAGAAGAGCTATTTGGCAATCTAACAGAGAGGGGGCAGCCGAACCAGGCTGCTTGAGAGAAAGGGCAGAGGAAGCTATTCTTCTTAACGACTGTCCATACTACCAATTGTGCAATAAGATTTTGAGGCATTCAGCCTCTAGGCTAATCAGTCAATCTTTCATTTGTGTATTCAAAGTGTTCTACTTGTTGGGTTTGTGTCTTTTATCTTTAATGTTGGATGGATTTGAGTCAATGCTCTCAATGGATTGTCTATTAGGGTTTTCTAATAGTGATTGAGTGGAATCTTCCAAGATGGTGGAGTTTTTCAAAAGTGGAATCTTCCAAGGATTAAGTAGTCTGAAACAAAAAGAGAGAGAATGAGAGGAAAGAGAATAGTGTAAAAGAGAGTGTTCCAATCTGAAAATTAAATCCCAAAGATTGTACTATATTTCTTCTCTTTATCTTAATGAAAAATGGGATTTCACTCGATGAATGTAGCTGATATTATCAAACCACGTAAATCCAATCTGGCTCTCCTGCAGCAGTGGTGGAAAATTAAGGGGTGTTTGGATCATTTAATAAGTGGGTCTCCCTGTGAAATGACCAAACCCCTTGTTTTTACTGGGCTGGATCCTCCATCTCCCGCCATGGTTGGAGGAGAGCCAAGTCCTCTCATGTCTCTTTGTGTGTATGTTTTTTTTTGTTTTGTTCATTTACCCCAACACTAGTGCTGTTGAGCTAGAAATGAGAGCCTAAGCAAATGGCAATGAACATTTTCTTTTGTGTCTAGAATGTGAAGACAGGAAAACCGAAAACATGAGTGGGATGAGGACATCAACAATCCCACTCATGGCTGCTTGAAGAAAAACTTTAGTTTATTTAGTAGTGCTTGTAACTAAAACATCCTTTCACCAAGTAACAGACTAAAACACCCTCATGATGCATTTCTTTTGCCTAGTTTGGTCTACAGGCATAATCAACATATTTGATTTTCTCTCCCAGGCTTCGAGATTTTGTTTTGCTCCCCAACCAAGTTGATCCAAAAGATCTTATACCTTATCGATATTCTGACCCATCTCTCTCTCTCTTAGTTATGTTTGGAAGCCAAGAAAAGAAAAGAAAAGAAAATGGGAAATTTACACATACCACCCTTGAGGTTTGACGAAAAGATATTCACCCCCCAACTTTGGAAAATTCTGCGTACCCCCCCTGAGGTTGCAAATGGTAACAAATAAGCCCATTCCGTTAGTTCATGACTAACACTGTTAAAAATTAGACTTGAATTGACAGAATTGCCCTTCTAAGAAGAACCCAGAAAAAAAAAGAGATGAATGGACAAAATGACCCTTACAAAGGAAGGAAAAAAAAAACGAAAGGGGTTTAGGGTTTAGGGTTTCAAGTTTTGGGGAAATTGGGAAAGATGAGGGTTGTCTGTTTCTGTGACCTTGAAGATCCCAAGAGCCGCTTAAGCCATCGTTTCCAAAAAGGAAAATGAAAAACCTGCAATCTCAGCAGAGAAATGGTCATAATTAAGCCATCGTTTCCTCATTAGAGACTTATCAATTTTCAAAATAGATTGCAATCTCGTAAACAAAACCAAACAAACAAAGAGGGCAAAAAAAGAACAAATTTGCAATCTCAGTTGATAAAAGGTCATATACAGAATAGATTGCAACAAAACTTTAAAATTATAAGAAGAAACCGGAAAACATTAATTTTGTTTTTGTTTCTTCACTTGCTTTGATTTCTCCTATGAATTAATTTTCTTTTTTCCATTTTTTTTCCCACCTGAACAAATCGACGCGGTTTGGGAGAAACCCTTATTAGAGCTTCTTCTGTCCAACTCATCTTTGATTTTACACATACCACCAAGGTAGCCTTGCGGATTGATTTCTCAGGAATACCGTTACCAAAATAGGACATTGGAACTTCTATTTCATTCATTTCCTTCTTCAGAAGATCAACATCACAACGATTCAACGTGGTGAGCCTCTGGAAAGCCCTGATTCATACTTCACACCTTCTTCTGTTAAAGCAATGAATGAGAGGATTCTTTCTGTATTGGATGTTTCAGACTCTGGTAGGGTGGATTTGGGCATGCTCCTACAAGACGCAAGAGGCCGGTTTGTCTTTGATACTGGAACTCCATGGAGAAGCGGATGTCACCAGTCTCCTTTTCAGAGTTCCTCGAGATGTAAGAGAGTGGTTAGGTATTGGGGTTAGGATTTGTTGGGAAGAAAGAAGAGGCTAATGGGGAAGAAGAAGATGGAAGAGGAATTGGGGTTAGGGTTTTCATGACCGACTCTTTCTTTCTTTCTTTCCAACAAACCTGAAAATTCAGAAACATTACCTCATTTACAAAATTAAGTACAATACCTGAAATTTTACAAGGAAACAAAGCATTTGTAAGGAAATATTCATGGACGGATCAATTCAAAAACTTGAAATTCAAAAACACTTTCTAAATTGAGCGGACGGAGAGAAAAAGAGAGGATGAGACCAGCTTTTACCTTCAACGTTTTATGATTTTGGTGCCATTAATTGATCGATTAGGGTTGTCCTACCCGACAAGGTGTGAAGTATGAATCCAAGTTGATGGTTTTGAAACCTGCAACTCATCTTCCCCAATTCGATTGGGGAAGATGAGTTGTAGATTTTTTATTTTTTTTTCCCTTTGTAGGGTAATTTTGTCCATTCACCTTCTTTTTTTTTGGGTTCTTCTTAGAAGGGCAGTTCTGTCAATTCAAGTCTAATTTTTAACAGTGTTAGTCATGAACTGACGGAATGAGCTCATTTGTTACTATTTGCAAACCTCAGGGGGGTATGCAGAATTTTCCAAAATTGGGGGGTAAAAATATTCTTTCGTCAAACCTCAGGGGTGGTATGTGTAAATTTCCCAAAGAAAATTTTCCCAAAAAAATTGAATTTGAGGAGAGAGACACATAAACCAATGATTGTATCATCATATTTTTCGTCTTATTATATTTTTTCTTTTTTTAGCTTCCAAACATATCCGTATAGAAATCCCTTCAATCTCATTGCATTTGTATTCTTATAATTCTACCCAAAAAATATATATATTCCTATAAAATAGCGAGAGAGAGAGGCAAAAAGAAAAAAAAATTGGAAAAAGAGTAAATCATTGAAGTAACGAAGTTTTTTTCTCCATGAATAGACACACGTGGCATAAAGAAACCGTAGTTGGGAAGGATCCAAACTTGAGTAAGTATAAGGGAGTGAGAAATTTTCCCTATATATACATAGAAAGAATGCTGCTTTTCTTACCTAAATTTTTGAAAGTAACAAAATCTTGGGCTGGAGATCGATGCTTGGCTATGTAATCTTACGCTAACGCGGCAGCTAATGAGAGCATACACAAAAGCAGCAACATAGATGGGATTTTAATTTCAAGAGAGGTTGAAAAATAATTTGTCATGCTCGTGTGTGACATAGGAGATGTGACCAAGCAATGTTCTTTTTCCCTTAAATCTTATGGGAGAGTTTTTTATTCAAGAGCGTGACCCTATGCCAGCACAAGGGCAGATGGGAGTGCGTCTAAACTCTAAAGGCATCAACACGATCGAAAAGATCATTTCATGGGGACTGTGTCTGAGAGCCAGAACAGACTCCTTTTTCCCTAAAATCTCAATCCCATATTACAGGGTCGCATGCCTGGATTCTTTCAAGGACGGCACGGGCAATGAAAGGACTGGCATTCACTTCACCCTGTGATGATTCCCTTGCTTTCCTCCCATGATGTCAAGCTTCCCACCAAATGGGTCCCCTTTCCTCCGTAATGATGGCAAGGGCTGCATCTACCTGAGGAAGCTTTTCATGCTTAGCTTTCAGAAGAATCCTGTGAGTTTGTCAGTTAAGTCAAATCGTTAATTCTGAAATCTGATAACTTTTCTTTAGAGAGGACTCTCATCTTCTTGAATCACTAATCCTGGATTTAGCTGCAGCTAACGGAAATCTGATAACTTTTCTTTAGAGAGGACTCTCATCTTCTTGAATCACTAATCCTGGATTTAGCTGCAGCTAACGGATCACGAGGTCACTGAATGGCTCGACACCCAGTCCAGGAAGAGGCAGTCAGTTTCACTCACTAGATCTCATCCTCCGTAAATACTATGTAATCTGTGATTAGTGTGTGTAGCCGCAGCTCTGCAAAACCATTGAATGGCCCCACAAACTTCAAATATTCAGAATTTCCATGACCCTGTATGGGGTATGTACTGTTAGGTTGTAGTAACAAGAAGCCTGATATAGAGGGTGATTTTGGGTTGAGTGAAACAGAGGATCCTAATATTTGCAGAGCTGCATATCTTACGCATAACCCCTACATGAAGCACACAACCCCTACATGAAGCACACAACAATGAATTAAAAGTTCCCACTCCCCACTTTTCAAGTCAAGTCCCCTAGTCCTCCAATGTGCAAGTGAAAGCCTTGTTTACTAGCACAGGGGATTGGGATATTTTTAAGCTTAATTCTATCTTTAGTGACCCCAGAAATTTGTGCTATATTGTTAATATCTATTTGAGTCGCAGGCTGGTCAGAAATATAAACTGGTATAGCCATTAACAATGGTGATTTGATGACTAAAGGCTGTGTTTGAAATGCATTCTTGGAATAGATTATCGATCTAACATAACCACACAACCGATTCTTCTCTATTTTCTCACTTCAGAATGAGTTCTAGACCCAGAATCTATTACAAGAATTCATGCCAAACACAGTCTAAATCTACTTATGATAATAATGCCAATCAATTTAGAATATCAACAATTTACATGTAACTTGAAATTACATATTGGATTCGGCACAAACAAACAAAGCTGAAGAAGAACAAGAAACCATTTTATATATAGTAAAAAGTTTGGATGGTAGTCTTCCCTAAGAACAAAAGGAAGGGGGGTGGGGGGGGGGGGGGCGCAATTAATTAACTCTCCCCACATTTAGACCAATCAACAACACTTACAATGGAAATTAAATTTGACCCTACAATGTGATGGAACGAAAAATGGAGATATTAAGTATACATAAATAAGAATATATCCCTTATATGACTTCATACTACCCCGAGATGGAGGGAACAGGGCTAGCCCATAAAAAAGATGAACTGGTAGAATCCCCATTCAAGTCATTACCTGCGAGTGCACACCTTAACAGACACAGGCGGTGATTCAACGGAGGACAGAAGCCAGACTGAATCTCACGATTAATAGAGCAGACAATTTTAACTGATAGCTTAATAAATCCACTTCCCCTCAGCCTACTGGTTCAATTCTTTCTTTGCCGTTCAGTTGGTGGGCTGCTGCTGTTTCTGGGTCTGTGGCTGTGCCTGATTTTGCTGATGCGGTGGCTGTTGATTATGCTGCTGTTGCTGCTGCTGCAACTGATAAAGGTTGAGCTGCTGATTCTGGAATTGGAATATCTGAGGATTTACAGATAACTGCTGAGGCAAGCAATTAGAAGGATGAACCTCCCCACCCAATTCTGCAGTAGCCAACTTCAGGCGCTGAACTTCCGTAGTCAATGTCTCGTTCAGGGCTGCCATGTTTTCAAACAGTTTAAAACTTCCTTTTTTTTTTGAGCTAAACAAATCCGATCGCAGTGAATAGAAAGATATTACATGATGTCACTTGGAAAAAGTGAAGGGCTGACTGTGGTGCCAAGGACTGATATAAATGAAGCAATAACAGGAAAGACTAGAATTTATCAGAGCAATTACCAGAAACAGGAAGAAAAAAAAAAGTACACAGGGCAACAAAACAGAAATGAGATTCCAAGCATGTGTGTCAAGGACAATATTAACATCTTAACCACACATACACAAAGGAAAAAGTAAAGTAGAATCAGCAGGAACAAGCAGATATCAGATTCACTTCAAAGAAGAACAAATATTATTGAGCTCTCTTCCCATGGTTAGAATAAGAAAATATCAGAACGTACATAGATGTAATTGGAGGCATTACAACAAAGATTACAGGAAAGGAGGACAAAAACGATATAGGAAGGCAGAGAAAATGGTACAGAAGTTGACCTGGATGCAATTTAGGAAATTATAATGGACTTAAACTATTAGCCCGACTATGTAGACAGTATTTTTCCTTATTGTGATTAGGAAACTTACACGTAAAACTGTAGAGCTGAGAAAACCCACACCACACACAGACCCCCCCCCCCCAACACACACCCCACGAAAAACAAAAACAAAATCTATGGTGATGTAAAACCTGGCCAAATCTCTAATTAATCCACCAACAGTAACACAAACGAATGTGTGTACTCAAGTAGGTCATCAATACACCAAAGTCGTTTGATCAGTTTTGGATGTTGCAGTCTTGCAATGACTCATCTTTCTAGAGACAAGTCCAAGGGCCATCGATTTTTATCTACCATGCAGCCTACAGAAGATACCATGAACACATCTGGAGCCACATACAAAGGTCAGGCAGAAATAACATGTCACATTTCCAAAGGATCGGGACCTATACATATCAAAGCACACAGGGCAATGAAATCACTCAGGTAAGGCAGCACAACAGGCCACAGCATTATGATTATGCATATCATACCAGCATGTTCGGAACTATATCTAAATTCTTTGACTGTTCCAATGAAATCATTCATTCGTGATATTATAAATCTAATCTATCTCTCAAAAGGGACCGATAGCCACCCTTTTAGTCATGTGGAGGGCAGGGCTCCATAAACAACGGGTAGTACCAAATTTGGGTCCATCTCAACGTACACCCAGCAAATTTTCAGCTTTAAGCCTTTTTCACCAGTTAATTAATGTAATACTGATTTACAAGATTAAAACAGTACCAAAACAGAATCGAAAAACAGAGAACAAAATTCCTCCCAAAATTCAGGTTGAGTTCTGTTCTTAGGAAGGGGAATCTTCACTAAAAATTTCAGACTGATCCAACGAATGGATCTGGAAATATAAAGGAACCCTAGTGGTACTAGAAGAAGGGTAAATCTGTCAAATTATGATTAAAGAACACATTGCAGACTTAATAAAACCAACAGAATCAATATGCAGTATTAATTTCAAATCAATCAAACCAGCAGATAGGTTAAATCGATTCTCAGAATTAGGGTCCTTAAATGCAGCCCTACTTGGAATAGGACTGTATCAATTAAATAGCAGAATCTGAAATTGAAGACAGGATATGATAGTAAATAATGTCAACAGAATATTCCTGAAATCAGAAGTGAAATCAGCCACATACAACTCTCAAAATCAAGCAATTCTAGTAAGAATAGGACTGCAGTAACTAGCCACCAGATTCAGGTTCTGAAAAAAGATTATGAGAGACAATAATGTCGAGGAGAGAATCATAAATCAGAACAGAGATCAGACTATAGACTCTGTGATGCAGACCGCTCAACAATAATTTGTCCCCCCATTGAACCAATATTTTTGGAGATATTCCTCAGATTTAGTGGGTCTCATGGTCAGTTACGTGGAGATAACCTTTGAAAGCAAGTGACCGCCTAAGTGGGTCCCATGGCCAGCTCGCATGAAAGAGGATATGGATGAGAATTGTCAGCTTCATTAATCATAGAGTTTAGGGAGATTTTAAGCTATTGCTTGGAGGACTTGTTAGGATTAGTTTTAGATAGATATTTGTTTCTATTTAGGTTTAATTTCAGTTATTTAACAACAGCTGCCTAGCGCAGCTGGTGAGCTGTGGTGCGCTTCATGCCCATGCTCACAAGGAGGTCTCGAGTTCGAGTCTCTTGGCTGTTACCTTCCCGGCTTCCCCCTCTCCAGCCCCCCCCCACCTTTAAAGAAATATATATATATAAGCTCCCAATTCCCAAAAAAAATCAGTTATTTGATGTAATTAGAGATGGAGACAATTTAGGAATTAGTTGCTGATACATCCAAAAATAACCAACCACCAAGCAGGAGACACGTGGCAGAATCTTATTGGCCTACCAGAAGGAAGGACAGCATGACATGTAAGCACAATGATTCCCTTGAGGGCCAAGAAACTGACTCGTGACACGTCCCAAGCACAGTTGGAATCATCCATCGCGCTAGAGGAGATTCCGTTCCCCACTAGCCCCACTAGGGTACATGCCCCCTGATCACACTTATCTGTGCTCCGAACTGACTTAGGCATCGGAGAGTCCCCCCTCGGAGTCCACTTCGGGCCTCTTCTGTGTCCATCTCCCTTTTGCAGATCATCCACATCACCAGGAGACTTTTCAGCAGCAACAGTTTCCAATTAATATTTAGAGTTTTATTTGTTTCTGGAAACTGCTTAGGATGAATTTGATTGGTTTATAAATAAAAGGAAAGGCTGAAACAAACCAAGTCAAGTTTGAGAAAAAAGAATGAGTTTCGTTAAAACGATCTTGTGAGATACCCAAGGGAGAGAGTGAGAGGCTAAATAAAATTTATCTAATCCATTTCTATCTTCTCTATTTTCCGTTTTATTTTTCAATCAATCTGTGTGGAAATCTGAAGATTATTCAAAGGAGTAAATCTGCTGCTGAACAAGGTGATTGATCTCCTATTCTGTCCAACAATTGAATATCAACTTTTGAGGATCAATTCTACACCTAATTGGAAGATATGAGCCATCGAAGCACCTTAAAGTCTATTCTGGATGTCTTAGATTTTACCCTATTTTCTGCCATATCAGATTTGGTTATGAAAAATTTCTGTAATTTGTTACTTATTTCTGAATTTATTGATCGTGTTTAAGATTCTGCCTGGGGTTAGGTCATTTGTGATCCAACTCTACATTACTCAAGGTGTTTGGTTGGATCAAACACCAGTCAAACCTTAATCACACACAAGGATAGAGCATACCACGAGGAAACACTTGATAACAATTAAAATAAAGAAATAAAGACATGTACTTAACTAATTCTGTATGGCCAGCCTCTACCCATATTATAGGCCCATAAAAGTGACCCATTACAATGAAAACCCACTTGATCAAAGGCCCAACACATATATACTCAAGGTGTTTGGTCCAATCAAAACACCAGTCAAACCTTAATCACACACAAGGAAAGAGCATACCACGAGGAAACACTTAATCACAATTAAAATAAAGAAATAAAGACATGTACTTAACTAATTCTGTATGGCCAGCCTCTACCCATATTATAGGCCCATAAAAGTGACCCATTACAATGAAAGCCCACTGGATCAAAGACCCAACACATATATAACCCAACCCGAAGCTTATTTCTAATAAAATAAGCCCATTTAAATGATTTTTCTGCATCACTAATACTCCTAACACATTCAAGTTTTCAACAGTTTTTCAAAGCTTTATATCTCCAAAGTGGATAATGGGTGGTCTGAAACTTATCTAATAGATAGATGGTACCATAGTAACATAGACAACATGTCCACAAAATTTGAGCTCAAAAAGCTAGTGTAGTATATGCTATGGAAGTTAAGGGAAGCTTCTTTTAACCGGACAACGTAAAGACATTGTTCTATTCTTATTATTATTATCATCATCTTCACCATCATCATTATTATTTTTTGAACATATTTTTCATAAATAAACTGCTTTATAAAAAATTGGGAAGGCCTTGCTGAGGCACTCATTGGATTTTGACTTTTCAAAATTGTCAGTTGCCTTTCTTTGCTTCACCAGTTCATCAATCTTATCAAAGTCCTTTCACCAAGTGTAAATGAAGATGGGCCAAAGTCTAAGTACTAGACATCATAAGGACAAGCAATTCTATTTTCAAACAAATAAGTGAATTTAAGTAGCCAAGGCAATAAACCATCAACAAAAGACTACATGAAAGATCTAATGTGACGGATACACCAATTGACAGGAACATAATGAATATGTCAGCCATACTTATGTAAGCAGTATGTAAACAGTATAAGCATACTTGCAGCGCACAGATTCAAGTATAAATGTTTCTGCCCATTAGCACATGATACATGATAATCAATGATATCAATCATGTAATAAGACGGGGCAAACGATTAAAGAGGACAAAAAAGATGCATACCATCTCTGAGTTGAGCCTGTTGTTCCATGGCTTGAAGACGGAACTTCAACTCATTGTTCTGGCTTGTAAGCCCAGCAGAATCCCTCTGAAAAACACAAGAGAAACCATTAGTCAAGTCTTCTTTTTCTTCTTTTTGTTTTGGGAAATGGAATTTCAGTCCGAGTCATTTTAACTGAAAATTAAACAGGAAAAACTTAGCATGCCAGGTTCCAACCTGTAACAGAGTCAACTGTGCAGACAATGTGGTGGCTTCTGTCTGCAGAGTTTGCACCTTGTGTTCCAGTTCTGAGATGTATCGCATTTTCCTCTCCTTGGACCGAGCAGCGGATTGTCGATTTGCCAAAATCCTGGGATGAACAGATGAAGCATTAGGGGACATATTATTTCTTGACCAATAACAACTTTGACTATCTAATAGATTTTGAAGATTTCAACACCTTTTGGCACGTTTGGGGTCTGACAATGCAATCTCAGCAAGTTTTTCATTGGCCATAATCTTCTTCAGCTCAGCCCCACTGAACTCGCCATTACCAAAATCTGAACTGAATGTAGAGTTCCCGTCCATTGAATTGCTGTGTGAGTGTTGAACTGCCAGGTTTCCAGAGGAAGGTGGTAATTTTGGCGACTCATCGCCGAAGCTATGCATCTTTCCCATGAAGCTATCCATAGAAACACTTCTATGGTGACGGGTGGTCGGAGCAATGTCCCCCCCTGCACTCCTTTTGGTCCCTTCCTTCCTCTCAGTAGAGGAACTTGGGTTCGGGCGACTCATGCTGTTGCTGCTCTCATTTATGCTGCTTTCTGCTTCATTATCACTGCTATCAGCCCCATTCGTTTTTGTGCCACTTGCTCTGCTATCTAAATCCTCGCGGTTCTCATGACGGTGTTTGTCCTCAGTTCCAGATGAATTCAGCGAATCCATGTTGTCCCAGTTCATGTAAGCGGACAAAAAGTCATCTACAACTTCACCTTCGGATTTTCTCTCCCCCATTCCTTCTGCATTACTATCACCATCTCTATCCCAGTCCGATTCCCGTTTCACCAACTGAACCGGATTAATCATTCCCGAATTCTCTCTTGACGCTGTTGATCGGTCCAAAACACCAGCCTGACCCCTAAGCGGGATGAATGGAGGCGAAGATTGGACCATTGTATTGAACCCAAATGGAATATCACTGCTAGAGCGTCTGTGCGCTTTACGAGGGGGAAGGCTCTCACTGACACGGCCAGAATTACATCTCGTGAAAGGTGATGGAGGAGGGTGTGCTTGTGACTGGGAGCTCCCATCTCGGTCTTCCATTGAAACATCAGCAGAAACTGTGTCAGATAGCGATTGTGATGAGGAGTCACGGTAAGGTGAAGGGCTCAGGGGAGGTAAGTTATCGAGAGAGAAAAATGCTGGTTGTGACAGAGATCTTGAATGGGAAGGACCGCTAAAATTCTGAGAACCCAGTTGCTGAGTAGCTGTTCGAGAGACTGGGATCTGTGCATAGGGAGAGACGGGAGGGAAGTGCGGGTGTGATGGAGGTATACCAGGCCTCTTATTGTTATCCGGACTGAAATTCTGCGAGAAATGTCTGAGCGGAGCAGGAACCATGTTAGTGTTCAAATGGGGAAGGTCGAATCGTTTGGTCGACAATGGTTGTTTCGGTAGAGAAGACGAAGTCCCAAACGACGACTGAAGTCTCTGCATCACATCATTGCGAGCTTCTTCTGTTTCTTTCATTTCCTCGTACACGCTACTTTGGAGCTCTCCAAGTCAATTGGTCAAAACCTAACGAAAAAACGAATGATCAAACCCAAAAACATCGAAAACCAGAACAAAACAGAATGTCGAACAGTCCGTACCTTACCACCATTACAAAAGCTTAACCAGAGCAATGCTGGTTGATCGACGAAACTACCACTAAATTCTCCGCCGGATTTTAGCAGCGATTCGTCTGTGAATCTAAAACACAAAAAATCCGTCAAAACAGAATAAATAGAATCACTATAAGTTCATCTACGGAATGGATGAAGTCACCCGCACGCGGACACACGAAGAACTCTCTTTGCCTTTCTTCCGACCGTCGGAGACTAGTACTCTCTCTCTCTCTCTCTCTCTCTCTCTCTCTCTCTCTCACAATTCTAAATTCTTAATTCGGCGTGAATTTAAGGAGGGTTTCATTTAACATCAATTTTGAATTTGCATTTGAAGTGAATTTGAATTTCATTCCGACTGGTCATTTCTTTTGTTCTCACGAACTTGCCTCAATCACTCCTCGATCTCCGCAGGTGATCCAGGCTGCAAGTTTCCATGTATTACAGTATTAGTCTTAAAACGCCTTCACCTTTTATTGAAATGACATATGTATCTTTATTTCGATTACTACGATGCTAGAGTACAATTTCTCAATCAACAATCAAAGGGAAGAAATTGAATCGTCCAATGGGGATGGATTTTAATGAGAAGAGAGATTGTGAAATCCATAGATGAAATGAGTTGAGATCCCATTCCCGTACGCTTGCGAGGCGCATAGATGGATCTAGATCTTTTACTGTCGAGCTATTAGGTAGGACAAAACTGCCGAGACACAGCAAGGTGGAGAATGACCACCTTACCTTTGTCGAGCACCTTGCCCAAACAGGGGTAAGGCGGTCATTCACCGCTTCACTGTGTCTTGACAGCACGGTCTTGTCGAACAGCTCGGCAATAGAGGATCCAAACTATGCCATAGATGCATTCACCTGTACAAAAATGGGATCCTGTCTCAAGAGAGCTTGCGCAAAACCTGCACATTGATATCGTGACAATTCTTTTTCCCTTCATTTCTTTCCTTTATAATTGTTATAGGGGATATAGTTTTCTTAAAAGTGATCTACATAAGCACTCCCATGTATCTATCTTTCTTCTTTTCCAAACAAAATAGTAGAGATCTTTTCATACGGGGAGGAAAGAGAGACTCTCGCATGATATTTCCCTTATTATGGAGATAGTTCCCCACATTGGATTCCTCAAGTATAGCGCCACATCAATGGTGGGATAAAAAATGATATTATTCATATGGGTCTACAAAATCCAGGGAAGAATGAGAAGAAAATAAATATGGGAAATTTTTTTCCCAATTTGGAGCATTGTTTTGTGCCTAAGAGCACACGGGGGCGCAGTCACATGGGGTGGGGGCATCGTGTTCGTTTCGATCATTAGGGGGCAAAGTGGTCCTTTCGCCCACCCCATGTGTTTAAATGCATCCAACGTACCTAGAGAACATTTTCCCTCACAATTTTTATTGAATCTTTTTAGATAATCGATATTATATTAAAATCCTCTCCAATTCCCTAATAAAAGTGTTTGGGGCTGAGATCTCAAATTTGATAGGGTACTAAGGTTCATAAAGTTTGAGAAAATTGTTTTTTTTTTTGGTAAATGTATGAGCAAATTGTTTATATTCTTTTGGGACATGCATTTGACTGATCTACAAAATACATCAAATATTTATTACATGATAACTTTGTCGGGCCCTTTTTAGTAGATAGATAGACCCCAAAATACCCTACATATATGTATACTTTCAATCAAATTGGAAAGACCAAGCGGCAAAGTAAACCATTAAAACGTGTAGGACCATGAAGAGAATGCATGGAACTATAAGGGGAATCATGGACGTACATGAGAGAGCTAGTTATGCCATTACATGGGAGGGTAAATGATTGAATTAAAATTTAAATTTGAGAAATAACTAATTTAAACTTCTACATGTCTATTTAAGATGGTGAGATTTTTCCTTCAGCATGGGTAAGGAAAACCATGATCAGACAGATACATATACTTCCCTTACAAAACCATAGCTCAAAAATGCTCATACCCTCGTTATGATCCTCATCCAACCCCATTAGTACCTACGGTGAAAGAATATCTCATTTATCTAACAACTAAAAAAATAAAAAAAAAAGAATGTTAACCGGTTGCATCGTTCTTACGCACACATGGACTCATGAATGTACAAAAATATAGTTCAGCCCCAGTGACCTAAATAACTAATAAATTCCATCAATTAAATCGTCCTGACTCAGTTCTTGTCGACCCCTGTATTGGGATTGAGCTCCTCTCCCACGCAGCACGGTGTGCAACGCACATCGGGCGGCTAGGGAGGCCTCGATCCACACGCCAATGCACAGGGATGTGTGCTACCGTGTGGATCAGAGCTCCCCAGTTGCACAATGTGCACTGCACGTTGTGCCACGCACAAGTGCGTTGGAGAGTAGGGGTGTAAATGAATAGCCAAAATCCATTTTCGTATCCGTTTAGCATTATCTGAATTCATCCAAAAGCTAAACGAATGCGGATACGGATAAACTATATGTTAGAAATCTGAACAAAAAAGGAGAGGACAGAAAGAAGGCCTGAGTCGAACGAAATCGTTCTGTCCTTAAGACAGTATTTGCACCCTCCTAATCCTGCAAAGGGTTGCAGCAAACCTGCCTCCCAAGATAAATCAGGCGGACTGTTACTGGTTGCAGGGACAGTAACACTGTGAAGCTATCAGAGATTTTTTGATCATCCGGACTGAGAGAATTCGTGGCCCATTTATAGGCCCACAAGGCCTGTTCGGATGGGTCACACCTATTAAGGCCTGTTCGGATGGGTCACACCCATTGGCTCATATGGCTTGATCTGACAGGTCATGACTATTGGGCTGAGCTCCCTTGGCTGTTCGTGTGGGCTGCAACTCTTGGGGTCAATGTTAAACCAAGGGTTGCACTCCCTCTTTGATCAGCCACCGATCCAACGGTCGGATCGATCCTAAGCACCCTTTGATCAGACACCGTCGATCCCGAAAAGATTAAGGCGACATACTGCGACGATACGCACGTGCGAAGTGCAAAGTGCGCCATCAAAGCGTCACATTGCGCCTCATGCACGCGCACGCATACGTGCTCGAACGGGTACCATCCTCGCTCGCAAGTGCACCGTACAATCTCTTCTAGCATTACATGTGATAATAATAATTACTTACTACTAACACATATAAATCCAATGAGCTTTCCTTTCATAGCCGATGTGGGATTAAAAGTCCACATCAATATTTTGAAAAATTCCAACACTATAATTATCTGAAAAGCTATATTTACATGTAAACAGATAAAATATTCAATCTATATTTGTGTCCATATCCGTTTAGTATTATCCGAATTCACTCGATAGCTAATCGACTGTAGATACAAATATAGCACTATCCAAGTCAAATCCAATCCATTTACAACTAGAGAGGAGTCGGATCCCCGGTACTAGTCCGGGTGCTATGTGACTAGACAACAATCTCTTGCCCCAAAAAATAAACAATTGAATTTGTTAACATCATATTGAAAATAAGGACGTTTGCTTTATAGGTTGGTGAACCCTGACATTACACATTGTAGAGAGTGGCAGAAAGATTGAGATTGTCCCATCACTTTTTTAACCTGTTTCCTTGTACTCAAAATTCCTATTTGGTGTACTCACGTAGTCCTTTTTTTTTTGGTTTCCTTGTAAAAACAGTGTACTCATGTACCCATGTTACGTGTCTAGAGAAAAATAGTAAACTAAGTTGAAACGATCTAGTTGGGTACTTGGCAAGTACAAAAATAAGTTGAGTAACCCTCTTTGGTAAACAATCACTTGCTTTCTAACTTCACCAAAAGACGAACTTTAATCCGCCACTGTAACTGCAGCGTTGCTGTATTTATCGTGCGATGCTTCAAGTACCATGTATGCATAATACGTTCTACATGATACACATGACATCTACAATGTTGCATGATGAATACAACAACGCTGCAGTTATTAGATAAAAATCCACCAAAAGACTATTTATCACCTTCAATTTCTTCAATTCTTCTAATAGAGGGGAGTAGACCCCATCTTGGGCATTGTTTTCAGGTAGGGATAGGATGGTCATTTCAACGTCATGTGAGGAACTAGAGGAATTGAAAAGAACAACGAATCGGAAGGGATAACGATTCAGAATAATGTTTCAAACAAATACTCTAAAAACAACTATTTCACATTCTCGGATAATAAAAATAAGAGACTATTTTATCATCCAAGAATGTAAAATCGACTTGAAATGCTTTCCAAGAATGCATACTAAACACTGCCTAAGTAAATAATTTAAAAGAATCATTTCTACAAATTGTGTAGCCAAATTTTAAGATAGAACCAATAGATCAGACAATAGGCGTAACTTATTCAACAAGTAAACAATTTAGAAGACACGCAAATACAATTGCTTAACTAAATAAATGGAAAAACTTTCCCACTAGAATACTATTTCTCTCACAAAGAATTTTTTATTATTTTTTACTCTAATCTTGTGGGACCCAAGTGAATGATTTTGTTATCTACACAACCGTTGGCGTGGTGTCCATATTCTTCCCCTCAATGGCATCGTGGAGAACTCTCTCCCTTAAATGAATACTTCTAGTCAAATCTCTTAGTTCTTTATAGATATGATATGGTTCCAAAAGTTTGAGTAAAATTTTGTTTTTCTTATAAATATTTTGTCGGTTGCTATCTAGTCTTAACTACCTCCATTAATTTAATTTTTTCCTTTTTGATTTCTTTACTAAATTACTATAATTTTTAGTCAACATAATGAAATCCCATAAACCAATATATGTCACAATTGTAGCAAGATTGTTTTAGAATTACAAATCATTTCGATGCATAATTGTTCATTTCCTCAAAAAGATGTGGGATGAAGAGGAAAATATGAACATACATTACAATGAAATGCAAGCCATGTAGTTGATTTTTTCCTACCCACACCCTCTCCAAAAGTTTTCTAAAATGACGGAGAAGGGTACTCGATCATTCTTTTTCTCTCTCTCATAAAATGATCTCTCTGCCCTCCTATGTATGAAACCGTTCTATTATGTTAAAGAATTACATAGTTGCAGGATAATGTGTTTGCAATGGTTTCATGGTTGGTCCAATAGCTTGGCCTTCCATCTAAGGCAGCAAGTGACAACTCAACTTTAATCATAAACCTTGTATAAGTCCAAAGCAAATTGGAGACTTCTATGGATCAAGGGCTTTGAAGGGTTATTCATCAAAGACCAGAAGAAGACTTCTCTAGACTTAGGATTTTATCTTATAATTGTGAATCATGTAAATCCTATGTAAGATGTTCACACTGCACACTTTGGACACCATAACCAAAAGATCTAAAATGAACATTATTGGCATAGCTTTATGGGTTCTTTTGGTACTTTGCCTTGGGAAAATCTTTAACTTGTGTAGGTGGTTTTTGACTTAAAAGTCATGCTCATATTATGGCAGATCAGTTTCCAACCGGTTGGTTTGTCGCAAAAGCCCTCAATCTCCGGTCTGAAGAATCGACCTATCAGTTACAATCGGTCGGAAAGATCCAAGAGGATGCTTGCACAACAATCTATGCAAGCGATCGGAAGCTTGTGCACCGGCCTGCCGGCAACCGAGCGGTTGCCAACAACGGTGGAAAAAAAAAAATGGCTATATTTGACCGACGGTCACTTTGAAGTGGCAGCTGGTTGGGCAGTTATTTGCTTGTTAGTCCTCATTTTGACCATAAATTTTGAGCCCCATTGAAGTGCTATTTAAGGAGGATGCAGGAGCAAGTCTCTTTTGTGTCCATCTGGTGAGAATCATTATTGTGTTCTATATTTGTACACCTACCTAATTATTGGTTTTTAACATTGTGTTTTGAATTGTTGTATCTTGGCTATTGAGCCCTTTCATTTTCTGTTGTTGGGTTGTAAGTGATGAGCCTAGTAACACCATTAGTTTATTTTTTGGGTAATAAACCACTAGGTTTAAGTGTTGCGCTTGAAACACTTGTTGTATGAGAGTTTGAGTTATTGGCATTCAAGTGTAAAAGATCAATTGGGAAAGAAGTAAACAAGTTGCTGAACCACTACAAATCTTTGTATCTTAATTGTCTCCCATCTTTTTACAAATTTCATTTGCGCACTCTATTTTACATCATCTCTCCCTTTGAATCATATTTTCTTTGCATATATTCAACTTGCAAAAAAATTTTAGTAACCCATTTCAATCCCCGGTTTCCTTCCCCCTCCTCCCTCTTTTGTTACTATGAGTTGAACTAGTTGCACCTCGGGGTGTCTATGCCTCCTGTTCAGAAAACTCTCTCCATTTTTTAAAATTGAAAGTTGAAAGAACTGATTTTTTATTTTTTTTTTAACAAAATAGAGCATAGAATAGCACAATGAGTGATTCTCATATGAACCTTAGAAGAACGAGTTTTCAAATCTCATCTATCAGCAAGATTAGTTCAACAAATGGATAACCATGAAAGAACGAATCACATCATAAAGAAGAAAAAAAAGGAATGCCACCCGGTCCTGCATCTGGGCATGTACCTGCACCAGACACAAGCGAGTGCAAAATGACCGACATGTCCCCATGAAAAGGTAGGATATGCAGGTCATTTCATGCCTGACTGTGTTTGGCTGCAAGTACACACCTAGACACACGATTGAGTGGCATTCTTTCTCCCTAAAGAAAATAATTAAAAAAAAGATTTGGCATGGGTCATCCAATGGAGCCATATGTGGGTCAAAAGATGAACACAAAAACCCCGGTTTCTTGTGTATAGTTTTGGTCCACGAAACCACCAAGATTTGATCAACAAATGGATAAACATGAAAGAATGAATCACATCATAAAGAAAATAATTAAAAGAAGATTTGGCATGGGTCATTCAATGGAGCCATATGTGGGTCAAAAGGTGAACACAAAAAACCCGGTTTCTTGTGTGTAGTTTTGGTCTACGAAACCACCCTATGAACTCCACCCACCATAAGGATATAGAGGGTTGCGCTTAAGTTGGCTAAATCTCTCGTTGTCTTTGAAGCATGTGAAACACATACTAAATGCGAGAAAATTTGATACACATACCAAAAGTGTTAGACTAATGCTTAAGTTGGTTATTCTCCAAAAGCTCTCCACTGCAATAGTGAAGGACCCAAAAAAAAGTCAATTAAACATGCAATCAAAAGTTTTGTTTTTTAATTTGTAATCTTATTTTTTTATCCTTTTAGTATGACATGTTTTTTTTTTAAATGATAAATCATATAGTTTCATACGTATGTATACTTGAAAAATGTGCAAAATAGGATATTGTTTGATAATGACATAATGATAAACACTTTCAAATTATTTCTAAAAACCTTTTCTACCCTCACTTAAAGAACTTATGAGAATAATACAAGGGGCAATCAAAAGAATGTGTCAAGTTCTAAATACACATATAGAGAATCTACTCTCTGTATGGTCGAACAGTGACTGACCCTACCAGTATGCACAGCCACAGGGCAGGCACATTGTTTCATTTAAACAATTCTATACATAAACGTTTTGCCATAGTGATGGTATTTGAACGTGAGTAGGAGGGGGGTCCAGGAGGTGTACTTAGGGGCAATCAAAAGAATGTGTCAAGTTCTAAATACACCTATAGAGGTGTAATTTAAATAGTCCTATACATAAATGGTGCAGATGAATAAATACAAAGGGCAATCAAAAGAATTTGCCAAGTCCTTGACTTTTTTTACTATATTCACATGTATGTAATGTGCATTGCTGGCACAATTAGTGATACCTTGCAAGTAGGTTGCAAGGAGAATAATTATTACCTTCAATTCGCGGGTACCTCCAATTCCTCTAATAGGGGGGGAGTGGACCCTACCTTAGGCAGTGTTTTCGGGCAGGGGATAGGGTGGTCACTTCCGCCCCCACGTGAGGAATTGAAAGAATTGGAGGGAACGGCAAATTGGAGGGGATAATGATTTGGAGGGCCCTAGAATGTCATGGGATAGATTCTCCTGCTTTATCAAGAAAATGGGGTGATTGGGGGAGGTCAAGGTTCAACTCTTCTATCTTCACCTTGTGCCTTGAGAAACCCCCAATCCTCCCTCCCCCATTTGTAACACTTGACAGATATGCAAATTGCTTAGGAAAACCCTAACCTCATAAGAAACCTAGCTCCAAAGCTTCATGAGTTCCAATTTGTGATATTTTTATTTGGACAAAGTTTTCCTTTCTTATAATCTTATTTAAGGGGATTCGTGATGCATAGAGTCGCAGTGCTTGTATTGGAATTGGAAGGAACATCAATCAAGTTATACAAGAAAGATACATTAATTCTGCAACTTTACCTCCCCTAATCCTTCCTCCTCAGGTGTTTACCAAAAAAATTCCTCACTCCTTCCCCGGATAAAGGCGAGATTTAATCCTTTTTCTTTGAAATTAGAGGAACCCCATTAGCACAAAACTCAATAAAATGGTCAATCTGTATCCAAATTTCGATGCAATGCTTTAGGGTTGAAATTTGCAGCAAGTCAGGTTCCAATTTAGTTGGAGTTGGGATTTGAGTAGAAGTTTCAAAAGACTCAAACGAAGCAAATTAAAATTGTTTTACGGATGAACTGAAACTAGAGCTCGAATCTGTGGCGTTTCTGACCTTTACTAGAAGGTATCTACAACCTAAAACGTAGAGAATAGAAGTCGAATTACCAAATGGTTAACGATCGCCGCTAAAAGGATTCCTTGACAATCCATTCATCTTCATTGTCCAAGTCCAAGCTACCATAACGCGTCGCCTCACTCTGCATTGTCTCCTTCCCTTCCTCCTCCTTGCCCTCATCAGCAATAGAAGCTGCTGAAGCTCCACACGAGTCTCCTGTTGTGCTATCCTGCACCAGATCCTTCGCCTGAGCCATTACGGTTTCCTTTGATGATGACTTCGTCAGTACCGCGCCTTCTTCAATTTCTTTTTCTACGTCAGGATCAGTATGAGTATCAGTACCATCATGATGCGCTTGCTCGTCAACTGCCAAAGTTAAGGCATTGCAATCTCTCCTTTCACTATCAACCATTTTGGGTTTCTCTGGTTGGGAGGGAGGAGAACATTGCTCCAGCTGTTCATGAGTCGACTCAGCTTGTTCCATCTCCAATATCTCTTCCTTCGTCTCTGTGTGCTGCTGCTGTTGCTGTTCTTGCTTGGAAGGTTTCCGTTGTTGATGGAGATGAGCGGTGGAGGTTTTGTAGAAGAGAAGGGCAAAGAAGACGCAAATGATCCATATAGAAAAGGGGAAAGCAATAATCACCGAAGCATAACAGACGGTCCAGTGGAAATCACGGTGGTATCGACCGTATAAGTACCATTCGCTTACCATGGCGAGGCCTAGGGAGAAGCTAGCGATGCTACTGATGATCAAGAGTCGCAAGATTCCTGGATTCGGTACTTGGAAGAAGAAATCGTGGAGACGAGACACCCGAGTCTGACTCTCTTGTGCTTGCGCTTCATCACTTCCATTCATGTTGATCAGATTCGCATTAGCAACAAGGGAGACCCAAATCTTTCAGATTAGCGGAAGGGCAAGAGAAGGATCCGATCTACAGAAGAGAAATGGACGGAAGCTCGATCGATAATTGGGTATTCGATTGCGTTTTTGCGATAGATGAGATCAAAGTAACAAACTCAAACAAGTTGGTAGGTATCCCAATTCCCAACTGTGAAGAGTCCAACAGACGCTGGGACTCGGGTCTACTCCTGCGGATGAGAGGGAAAAGGATTTAATTTGAACCAAAAGAAAGAGAGACAGAGAGACAGAGTGTGAGTGTGTGTGTGAAAGTGCAATTCGGCTTTCTAAGCAGGCCATGGTTCTCCCTTGTGGCATATTAGATATCACACGTGGCTGTAACTTTGTGTACAGGTGGACCCCCATCCCAAAACTCTGGTTTTTAGTCACACAAGCCCATTTTATACTTCCTCAAGCAGAATAGATATAACCCAAAAGATTACAAACACATCTCCTGCCATCATGTTCAATCTCTGTCAAATATGCACATTTAACTTGTAAGCTACTTGATGGTAATGTAGCGATTTGTCCCATGTTTGGCCCAATGGTGCTTGAGATCAAGGGGTGTAGACAAGTCATGGCCCTCCGAAGCCAAGCGGCTAAGCAATTTTGTAAAGACACTCCCGGTCATCTTACGTCCACCAACGCGGGCATGGCGCCTGTTAGGTAATGCAGGAAGTGGATACATAGACAAGGTAGTTGTGCAGCAGGCAGACTGCCAACCACCATTCCCCCATTTGTAGCACTGCTGGAGGACTCCAGTGCATGAGCAAACTGGCACTGGCATGGTTGAGTCGTCGAATGTGACCTGGTTCAATCCCAGGTCATGACCCTTCCAATCAGGCTTTAACAATACAATCTGTTTCTTCCGATCCTCAACTCCACCACCAATATCATGACCATTCCTCCATTCATGTGTCTTGGCAATAGTGACCTTGTTCAAGTCTTCACCCTTCTTAATACCCTTCCTCGGTGACTTTGATGACTCTTTCAATAACACAGTCTTGATTTCCTTCCGCATTCGCTTGGCACGCAGTGGCTTGACATCCTCAGAAGCAGCGGTTTCTGATACAGGTATGGCTTCAGCTACGTGATTCTGCCTTGCATGGTAAGGAGATTCTGCCAAGTGAGGTTGATGGTGATGGTGATGGCGCATGTGTTTTCTCCCACGCTGACCACTGCATCCTGGTGAACATGGTGCACCACTACCATTCATGACATTTTCCCGATATTCAAGAGCAGACAAGGCATTATCCCTTTCCATTATGGCACTGTTCCGCTCTGCAATCGCTGCATCTCTCTGCAAGATAGCCATGTCTCGTGCGGCCACAGCTACCTTTCTTTCAGCAATGGCCAAATTCCTTTCTTGGATTGCAGCATCCCTCTCAGCCACAATGGCCATCATCTGATGTTGGGGAATCATCCACTGCATTATCACATACAAGGATTGTGAGCAGAGAAAGAAAATTATGAAGAACAATGATTTTATTAACTTTTTTACACATGGTTCTGAGATAACACCAGTAACTAGGACTTTGTGCCTTCTCAACATAAACATTATGGAGATCGATACCTGTGAGTGAACTGCTTTGTATTGATCCGATTTTTGTCTTCCATTTTCACGTTGGCCACCATCACCCATTTTGCATTCACCTTTTGAAGTAATCATACGGATCAGTTTCTAGCCTCCACACTATGCTGAAAATCCAACTGATATTCCAAATCTTCTCTGGGGAAGAGGAAAACAGTAAAGCCATTAAAGCTGTCTTTAGCCGACTAGAAGGCACAGTTACATAATGGAGAACATTGGGAAGATGTTAGTTTTCTCAGGCAAGAAAAAACTCAATTTTGCACCCAATTGGTTGTCTATAACAGAAATGTGCACCTCAAAAGTTTTTTCTTTCTTCCTTACTTTTTAATTTCCTCTTTCCTGCCAATTCTATCATATTTGACCCTCTTCCTTAGGAAAATGTAAATTCTATTATGGGCAGTGGTAACAAGGGACAAAGCATCTCATTGAAATGTAAACTCTATGAGCAGCAGTAATAAGAGGAAGCCTCCCCTTCATTTTCCATCAGATTTTCAGACCATTTTCTAGACAACCAAATTCTATGAGTGGTGATACTTTCCATTTAGTTTACTAGACAATCAAATTCTATGAGTGGTGGTACTTTTTCCATCTAGTTTTTTAGCCAACAAATTTTCCATAGCAAAGCACACAGCTTTCTTTTTTACTTGTTTTGTTTTCTCACAACCCGTTTTATTTTCCAATCCACTCGTGGAGAACCACATAAAGCCTTACAAGCAATCAATAAGAAAGACAAACCAATTTTTTAATGAATAAAATAAGATAACAGATCATGAGCAACAACAGGAAAAAGACTGCACACCAATTTTTTGATGAATAAAAATAAGATTTCATTAAGAGTAAACAGAAAATTACAAACAGTCCTGGAAGAAATAATAGAACAGTAATAAAAGAGACACACCCCTTTAGAAGCCTCACATCTTGTCATCAAATATTACATGGCTGTCCCATCCCACCCAAACACCCACCAGAAGAAAAAGAATTACTTCCTATTAAAAAACAACACAATGAACAAAAATTAAACAAATTGCAGTCCAAAAGCCCCTCAAGTGCAGTGTTGGCATTGATGAAAATCTAAAAAGACACTAGAATATCATTTGACTAGGATGACATTCCTCAAACTGATATACACACGCAGACAGCAAAACCACGCCAAAAATAGTCACAGAGGCAGAGTCTTCCTGCATCACAGGGAGGTGACATTTCTAATCTTCTCGGCAGCATAAACCAATCAGAATCTTGCTATAAATCTTTTGTCCCAGAACAGAACAAGCATCCAGATACCATAAACTGCCACAAAGAAAAAATAAATTTCTAAATTAATCATGCATTCAAGAAATACTATCTTGATGATTACCCACTCAAAACACCGTTGAGCTCAACCCCAAGAGCTAACCTAAAGGCTAAAGCCATGGTAATTCAGTGCTAGCAATAATCAAGTTCAGATAATAAATAGATTAATAGGAAGGAATCTTTCTTGCTTTCAGTTCACCATCACTGAGGGTTGGGGGGAACCCTATGATATTACTCTCTCTCAGGTATCAACTGCATCTTCTCTATCTATATTGCTAAGTCTCAAAGCCTTAACTAACATCTATACCTGGCCTAAACGTAGATACGAAACTCGAACCTGTAAGATGAAGAAGTGACAAGAAGTTGTAATGTCATTAGGAATAGGGTGCACTGTCAAAGAACAAGTCTAAAAGTGAGGTTAAGACTGTGTATGCCCTGATTCAGAGGCAAGCCACAGCATAGTAGTAAAACAAACAAGGCAAGCCTTCAAGCAGATCACAGCTTGGAGAACAGCATACACTGCCCTGGAAGAATCAATGACTTTCAAGACTAAGACGATGACTTCAAGATAAACAGCAAAAAGCTCAACGCATAGCCAAACAAAGGTTGCAAAATGGAACCATTAAAATTTAAACCCGCTTCCAGTAAGGTTGGGAGACCATATCTGGTCCATTTGTGACTTTTTTTTTAGGGGTGAGGGGCAGGGGAGGAGGTAAGGGCAAGTACATAACTAGTAACTCTTTATTTACCCGAGCATTTGCCCTTGGACATGTCTATCACAAGCATGTGTGAATTTCTCAAAATACTTTAACCCTTCACATGCAACACCCATCATACACAAAGCTGGTCTTCTTTGGGAAGCATCAAACTGGAAACTCTTCTTTCTTTGGGCACCAAATTCGTTAAGTTGTTAAGGGCAGGAGCACCATAAGAAACTACACATTTACTGGATCACTTTCTCTTTGACAAGTCAAACACCCAGAATATTAGATCTTTTTTTAAGTTCTTTTTATTCTTCTTCTTTCCACAGAACATCGGAGAAGATGTTGACTTCCTAAAAATCATGCTAGGATTTTGATAATAATATCATTAGGCCAGTTGGCCTCAACAAACCCAGTATTAGAGATGCACAGTGCCATATGTATGGCCCAGAAACCCCATGGATGCCCACAGAACTCCACTAACCGAAATGCCCGTACACCAACCATGGACCATGAGAAATAACCCCTCCCCAGAGTTGCCCTTGACAACAGACTGCACCAATTAACCAAGCATCTTGGATGAGTTCATTTTTCGTACTCTTGTTAACTGAGCAGCACAACTTCGAGGACTGGGATCCCTCAGCATTGATGGCCAAACACTTGACCAAAAACAGATCTTCTTAACCTATCACAACAGAGATGGCAATGCATTGCCCCTTAACTTGCTCCATTCCCCTCTGCTCCCAGGTGATTAACTGGCACCAGGAAAAACGTTCACCAATTTTCTACAAATGGCAAATTTGCAGTGTAGAAAGTTAGAACTTGATGGCGGCACAAAGCCAGAACACGACAAATTAATGGAAATTTCCAATCTGGACTGGGTTCAACCAGATCTAAATTTGAACCATGTATGTAGTCTTCAAGGCATGGAACTTTCTCTTCAAAGAACTCTAGTGGCATGACGATCTCTGGTAGCTTCCTTTTTCTTTTCTAAATAAGAAAGGCCTAACCCAATCCTTAACTAATAAGGTATCCTAAATTGACTAGGAAAATCAAATAATAAAGAAAACAGACTCAAAATAGGACTATAACTAAACTAATGAAGCAAATTCCGTTTTCCTACTTTCTACCCATACTTTAGGCTCATTAAATTGGCCAATTACAAAGTAAACCCATGGGATCAAAAGCCCAACACATACATAACCCAACCTAAGGCTTATTCCCAATAAAATAAACCCTCTAAGTGACTTATCTGCATCATTTATGATATGATGATTTGGAAGTTCCAGAACCTACATTTCTTTGTCAGTTCAAATAATGTACAGATTTACTTATCTTTGTTTGTAATACATCTGTTAAATGGGTCCAACAGTCGGTGTCTAACGCAAGAGAAACTTGAGAATTATATTTGAAATGTTTATCTGAGTCTTCAGAGTAGTTCTGTGGAGTCTTTATTATATTTCTTGGCCAACAAAATAACTTAGAAGTTGATTCCACTGAAGTTAAAAATGTTGTGCAATTGGGAGAAGTTTTGGGTTGGCCAATCACCACAGCAATTAAGAAAATTTACACTGTATTGTGAGAAAAAACTTTTACATGGAATAAAAATTTTAATTAGATGCAAACCTAGTTCCCTCCCTGTGTTAGTAAAGAACAAAACTTGGAAGGCAGAGACCTTCCCCTGTAACTTATCGGGATCTGATTTAAGATCTAGGATAAGACATAAAATGTACAGCATACAAATATATAAAACTAATAATATTTGTATCATTTTTTAGGGGATCACAGATTAGATAGTACTTTTGCATTGTATAATCAACTCAAAAGTAAATTATGTAAATCTAAGAAAAAAAAATAAGACATCTTGATCATGGTATTAGGTATCGGTATTGGCTGTGAAAGACGGTGTTTTTTGAATTTTCAGCAGATTCTGACCGATACTGTCCGATATGTGACCGACACTGGATCCAATACTGTGAACCAAATCCTTGATCATAGTTTTTTTCTTCTACCCCATTGTCCAAAACCGATTTTGCACAACTTTTCTAAAACCCCGAGCATGGGTTTAGTCATATTCGAAGCATGATGCTTGCTGCCAGCATCTTCATTATAGATTTGAAATGTTAGATTACCACTACGCCAGGAAACCTCATTAAACCTCATTAGAGGTCTTTCAGAAATGTCTGTATTAGTAATGGTGAAATACACATTTCAACACAACAACCAAACATGATAACTTCTAATGAACAAGTAGATTTCAAAATGCCTTAAGATGCGCAGAAACAATACTCGAAATGAAACTTTGCAGGAACGGAACAAACGAAGAAGATCAATAATAAGTAACTAAGAAAACCAGAAGCAGCTTAGAAAAAAATCAAGCTGAAGGCAAAGCATTTTCACCCACTAGATGATTACAAAATCAGTTCAACAAAACATGCAGGAGGAAGAAACCCGCCAATAATAAGCATATAAATCAAAGAGTCCTAAACCCATCAAAGCTAGGGTTTTTTAGAATGTAGAAGCGTCAATCTAAAGCAAAATAAAACACGAAAAAGCCACTGCGTACAAGAAAATGCTGGTATAATTTGCTCAGATGACATACTTCTCCCTACCAGCAAACAGAATCAACCCCATTGACAGAAGAAAAAACAGAGAAGATAAATAAAGGAAAAAGGGTGGTCGATCAAATGAGAGGAAAGGTTTTGAGAAATTTAAGGTTACCTCCAAAGTTGAGAGACGAAGTACACGAAATTTGTGGATATTAATCGAAAAAATAGCTTGTTTGATAATCTCTTTAAGGACGCGAAGCAATTTTTACGTCTCTCTACCACTGCTGCTACAGTTCTACTAAGGACTGAAGAATCCCTGCAATCCTTCTTCGAAAAAGTAGACAATAGAGTTCGGATATGGAATTAGGAGTTCTGATTTTGTACACCGCGATTTATCAGTTTAAAATGTGGTAGGATTCGCTGGTTCGGTGTCTCGTTGATCTCTTTTCCATTATTGGCGATTCAGATTTCAGACATCGTGATTGATGATTTCAGTCCCACCCAAACGAAAAGAATGCAATCGCCTTATCAGCCAATGATTTCATGCTTCCCAAGTCAGATACCGATCGTGTGGTAGCTGTGCAAAAATATACTACATATACTATCCTATATATGCAACTCTTTTATAGTAATAATATGTACGAATTGACTCAATGATCTAATTGAAAGTTGAATTCCAACCGAATATATATATATTTTTTGGGTAGATTAGTTTTCGAACGGATCCAGATAGCTGATTTTTTTTAATATGGATCATGAATATGAATCAAATGTGGATTTTCGAGTATCCATCTACATTCTTAGTAGAGATTGGAGAGTCGAGTTGTGAGTTTGGAGAGAAAAGTGTTGTAGTCTTAGTGTTTGAGTTGTACAATGAGGAATTGAAGAAGACAAAAATTTGAGAAAATGATAAGGTAGGGCTCAATCTACAACCCCACTAGGATTAGTGTTGAGGTGTCATATCTAAATTACATAGATGTCCAAATAATATTGTGGCAAAAGAATGCTATTTGGTCGCATGGCTCGAGTGAACACAAAAACGAACGAAAGTACCTCGTTGCCCCCATGGTAAGGTAGAAATCCCACCTAGGGCGATGCTTACGTGTGCGCTCCCATTGGTCTACGTGCGTACATGCTCTATAGGCCCAGACAATGATCTCTATGGGGGAGTTTGGCCCCTGTGTGCACCGAGGCTAATAGAAGTGCACACAACAATGTCAATAGGGTGGTCATTAACGCCATTCATGGGGGGCGAGGCGGTTATCTCACCCCCCCTCTATGTTTTGGCGCAAGGCGCACAATCCCCCACATAAAACTTCTTTTTTTTTTTTATTTAGTTTCTTGTTTAAGTACTTGTAATATACCTTAAATTGATAAAGGTATTTTAGCATTATAAAATAGTAGTTACAAAACTATTATTTAATCCATTCGAAAGCTAATTAGATGTGAATATAAATATTTCACTTCAAACAGACGGGATTAAAACGCGTCTACCGTTTTTTAAATTGAAAAAAAAAACAGTTTTGTAATAAAGTTTAAACTTAAGTAATGGGATCCAATTGGTTCTTACCATCAATAGATTAAACACTACTCATGCCCAAAACCCATAAAACATCGAAAGATACTTTTTATTGAGTCTTGGACTCTCTTTTTTAGTTTTAACAATTTTTATTCAAGTCCACCACCACTGATGTTGGATTAAAAATGTTCTCTTGATAGCACTTTTACAAGCAGCAGCTCCTATGTCTCCTAAATCTCCTCTTTTTTTCCTAAAATCTCTTTATGGCTTTTTTTATTTTTTATTTTTGATGGAATTAGAGAGTTTTATAGGGGGATAGGGGATGCAGATAGGCCCCGAGGTGGTTTGAACTCATGATCTTTTTTTTTTTATATCAAATTTGAGTGCACAATGGTCCGATCTTGTCTGATACGGGCGATCCATATCAATATTGGTCCATTACTGATATTGTGAATTAAATCTTTGCATGCAATACGGTACTAAACCCGACTCATTGGTTTGGTTAGTGGATCTAGCCCAGCCCAGTGGGTATAACCTTTTGTTCTCTACTCATTTTCTTGTTTTTTTTTTTTTTAAAAATGGAGTGGTGTGGGTGGATTATAGGCTAGATGAGGAATAGGAGGTCTCGAACTCGAAACCTTTTGGGGGCTAGGTTCAAGTGTTTCACTTCACTAGCCTCAAGCCATTGCGCTAACAATTGTCCTCATCCTTTAGTCCATTTGTTTGTTCTTCCTCAATGGGCTATGGCACTGTCACACTTTTCCCATTCCAGTCTTTGCTAATGTCAAAGAATCTACGAGACATTTCTCATTCACTCTCAAATCAAAAAGTGAATCAAAATTTTAGAACGAAAAAGGAAAAAAAATCTCTGAGCAAGCAGCACAAAGGAAACACACCAATGAGGTAAGATGAAATGATATCATACATTAGAGGTCAATGAGGTTATTTCATGCAAGGAGAAGAGAGATACACACAAAGGGGCTATGTATCCACTCAATACTTCAATAAAATCAATTTGGATCCTCTACTGCAGAGCTGCCCGACAGGACCATGCTGCCCAGACACGATGAGGTGCGCAATGACCGCCTCACCCCTGCCCGAGCACCTTGCCCGAGTGAGGATAAGGCGATCATTGCGCACCTCATCGTGTTTGCGCAGCATGGTCCTGCCGGGCAGCTCGGCAATAGAGGATCTGGATCCTAGGATGAACTAAAGTGTTTGGGTTGGATGAAAGACATGTCATAATTTTTTCTATGGCCCAGTTACGCCATTATCAATTTTCATGCCTCATAAGTATTGTCAATTTCCCAAATCTGTTATGGATTTTAAATCCTAGGTTCCTAAGGATCTTCTACTGCTTTCTATTTTTGGAGGCTTAATAAAATTTTCCCCCCACCATGGGTTTGCATTAATCCAATTAAGCACAACTTTACTCCCCTCCACCCCCACCAATGGTAACAACTATTATTGGCTTAGATCATAACCATACAAAAAAGTTTAAAAACAATTTAAGTTCTCCATGAAAAAAAAAACATAAGATAGTAGGGCCACTGCAATATGCAATATGTGGTTCAAATCTCTTGCAAACATGGTGGTCATCATCAATAAAAAATGACTTGACTATCTAATGAATTATCCCCAAAAAAAAAAATTTGTTGCTTTTCCACTTCATGTTTTTTTTTACGGGTGTACTATGGATTTGGCTCCTCTCCAGCGCACATGTGCACCGCATGGCGTGCAATGCACATTGTGTGATTGGGGAGTCCCGATCCACACGCCAACACATCGACAGGACAGGAGCCCAATCCATGTACTACCCCATGTGTAATGTTTGCATAGTACCATTAAGCCATTTGCACAAAGATGATTACCACGCTAACGAAAACCCTTATTTTTATATGTAATACAATATTTCCAATTCAACAACTATTTTATGGTTATATCTTGTTGACATTCATTAAGGTATTAAATAATTTATAATCATATTTATTTCGAAGAGGGTAAATCTTGTTATTTTCGCATGTATAATAAAAAGGGTGTAAGATAACCTAAATCCATTTTTTGTTTCAATGAGGCCATGAGGGTACATCCTATTATTTTTACATGTATAATAAAAAAAATGTGCAAAATAACAAAAACCTTTGATGATAACATAATGATAAATCGCTTTCACATTATTTTTGAAAATCCTTCTTAACTATGACTTAAAAGAACATTTAGAAATAAGACAAGAAAAAATCAAATGAAGGTGTCATGTTCTAAAAATATCTATAAAGGATTCATTTAGACAGTCCCTATATTTATTTATTCATGCTTCAACACTAACGATGCTAAATATAACTAGGAAGCAACAAAACATTAGATCACATGAAACAAAAGAGGGAAAAGATGATGAATTTCCTATCACTAGGAAACAATAGAACACTATGATCAAATTGAAGAAGCATGAGATAGTAAAAGAGAGAAAAAAAAAGATGTTTTATATATCATTGTCATAGAATAACTAGTTGGGGCATTGTATAAAAAATACTTAATATTATGCAAGAATAAATAAAACAAATAAAATACACATTGTTCTTGTATAATTATGATTCCAGTGGTTAAAAAAAGTACAGTATTTGCGGAAAGATGCTTCGTCTCTATAATCTATGCACCTGGTTGGGAGTCCATAAATTTTCACTGTTTTATTCATGGCAAACTCGTTTTGGATTGAAACTTAACATGTAATATATGGGTCTTCGAGATCTATTCAACCAACAAATTTTAGCCTCAACTGACTTGCCATTTGCTGTGACTGAGTGTACCACTAAGATAATTCGCAATAATTGGTCTAACCAAAGAACCGCACACAATTTCATTTGATCAATCGTGAGAAAATTATGAATGATCTGTAGGTCCATAATGCATAGTACTTTGTTTCGTGAAGTAGCTAAAATAGATTGGTTATTCATTATATACCAAGATAATTATTTCATTACAACCATCTGATACTATTTATAGAACGATTGGATATAATCCAGTTAACAAATAGATCTTTTGTTACAACAAGTTTATTAAGATGTTTTAAACCATTTTTTGTATTAGTATACCCAAATTTATTTTAAACCCAAATAAAAAATAGTTAATGTATAACAAACAAAAAGAAACTAATAAAACAAAGGAAGATGGGATCTAATAGGTGCAATGGCATTATATAAACAAGATTAAAAAGATATATAGTAATTGGAGATAACCCAAGTTAACACACACTATTATCATTATTATAAAGAGTTTTGCAACAACATAAAATTTTTCCCTTTTATGGTTAACTCAAGGAAAAATTATTTTAAATCAACAATAGCCCATGTAAAATAAATAAAAAAGAAGCAAATGAAATATAAGAAAAGCAAGGTTTCCCACTTCCCACCATGGGTTGAAGTATCCGTATCATATCGGTCATATCAGTATCATCGAAGATCAATACAAATACAGATCAATGGTATCAACCAAAAAATAGTATATATATATTTTTTTGGAATTTGTCCGATATCCCCCCTCCCCGTAAACCTACCATCTGCTCATTGACACGATTGGCGAGAGCTATCGATAGAACAACCACCATAACCATCGGAAAAGGGCTCCCGAAACAAAAAACCCCCTTTGGTTGTTTCATAAGCTACCCAGAAGAACCTGCCCCGACCAGACAGAGAAACCTTTCTTTTGCGAGCCAATGCCTACCAATTAAATCGATATTGCTTCATACCAATCAAATAAGAATGGATCAATATCAATATCAATATCACTGAAACCGATATGTTATTCCATACCAATACCAGAAGGGCTAAAAAAAATTAACAGAAACCATAGCCATTTTAACTCATAATTATATATCTAGAATCATTGAAGTTTGCTCTTCAATCTAGAGAAATTATCATGTAGAGAAACAAATTAGCATCAAAGAAAGAAGGGCACAAATTAGTTAAGAAAACACAACCCTTGCAAACAAGGGCATGATCCTCATGACCCTTTCTTTGATTTCTTATTGGACTTGTTTCAAGAGAGTAGAAAAACAAGCATATCCATCAAATCTGGCACCAAAAGCTTTAATAAAATAACGTCAAGATTACCTTCCACATGAACGGTCACGATCTTATTATCTCACCAAAAGATTACGATCCGTGTGAGACTAAATTGACCAATCACAGCTCGCTTTCTCATTCTGCACCAAACCTGGGCCCTCCGTATAAATAGCGACAACTCTAGCGTTCGAAGGCATCGTTAGAAGTAAAGCCTCTTGCGTTTTAGTCCCTTTCTGTTTGCGTCGTAATCTCATCGTGATATCAATGGCTGGTGAAGGTGAAACGGTGGCCGTAGCGGCTGAGTTGCCGCCGGTGGAGCCCTCGACCGCAGAACAGCAGGAGAAGCCTGAGAAGCTGGTGAAGGAGAAGAAGGCGAAGGCTCCGAAAGAGAAGAAGCCTAAATCGACCAAGGCTTCTCAACCCGCTCATCCTCCTTATTTCCAGGTAATATACAATTAATTGTGAAGATCTTGAGAACGTAGGTCTTTTTTTTTTTCATGAATTTTATGATTCGCTTGTAGAATTCGATAGATTTTGATTCCTTATTGTTGAACGATGTAGATGATTAAGGAGGCGTTATTGGCACTCCATGACAAGAGTGGTTCGAGTCCATATGCCATAGCTAAGCATATGGAGGATAAGCACAAGGCCGTCTTGCCTGCAAATTTCAGGAAAATTTTGGCTCTTCAATTGAAGAATTGTGTAGTGAAGGGGAAGCTAATCAAGATCAAGGCTTCTTATAAGCTGTCAGAATCAGGGAAGAAGGATAACATGGTGAAGGGTGCAAAGAGCGTTACAGGGAAGACGTCTAAAGTTGCTAAACCCAAGACAGGTGTTACGGCTCCTAAAGTTTCTAAAACAGTGAAGAAAACAGCTACTCCGAAGAAAAAGAAGGCCACGAAGCCTGTGAAGAAGGTTGCTCCGAAGAAGACGAAGAGATCAACTCCAGCAAAACCCAAACAACCCAAGTCGATAAAATCACCTGCGGCAAAGAAAGCAAAGAAAGCCACAGCTGCTTGATGTAATGACCGAATGAAATAATCCATTTACCGACAGATGAAAGATGCTTGTATATAAGGCAGGACAGATAGGCTTTTACTTTAGTTTAGTGTTTTTTTTTCTTTTTCCTTTTTTTGTTCCTTTTCTGGTGGGGAGATAATATTCGGTGATGTTGAAAGATGTGGTTAGAGGTTATGAAGAATAAAGTCGAAAATCGTAATGAGATCTTTAGTTTCAGATAACTCTTTACTGTGAAAATCATAACTATATTGTGTTTTCTGAACCTCTCCCATAAGGGATTAAAAGGTTAAAATTGCTGGGCTGAACTCTGAAGAATGTTCTGACCACAAAATCTATTCTTTCAGAGAGGAAATTTTGGCAATATTCTCTGTAGTGTACAGGTGGGTGGGGGTGGGGGTTGGATTTGGCCGATCTGCCGGTTGGGCGGTGGAGCACATCCGACGGCACAGAAGAGACCCAAGTGGCACACATGGCCTCTGCTGTCCGCCGGATGTGCATAGCTGCCCGACCGATATTGCATAGGATTTTAATTGGATCTGGATCGATGTTGGTACATTGGTGAGCCACGGTGCGTTTCATGTCTATCTCTCCAAGAGGTCCCGAGATCGGGTCTGGTATCTTATCCCCTCCCTATTCGATCCCCCTTCTCTCAACTGATCCCCCTTCTCTCAACTATATATGTAATAGCTCCCAATTAATCAAAAAACAATAAAATTCATTTTTATTAAAAAATAGGGGCAATTTTGTCTGATCTTGATCTGGTGAAAAAAATTAATTTTTTAAGAAAACTAGGGGTGAAATATTTTGTTTTGGGTTTCAGGTTGATCTGTAACGGACTAAGATATCTCCACTTAAACCTATCGGTATTGTATCAGCATAACTAAGATATCTCCACTTAAACCTATCGGTATTGTATCAGCATAGTTCTACTGCACGGTATTGGATTGGGTATCGGTCATTTGTAAAATTGACACGATATTGATATGGTATTGGAATGGATCGTCTGTATTGGATAAAATTACCCCTTGTTTGCATAGTGTTACCGATAGGATATCGATATAGTATTGAAATCAGTGAGTTTTTTTTTTTTTTTTTTTGGGTAATTGGGAGTTTTACATATATAGTTGATAGAAGAGGGGGGGGGATCGAACCGGGGAGGGGATAAGATATTAGCTAAGAGACTCGAACTCGAGATCTCTTGGTGAGCATGGGCATGAAGCACATCACGGCTCACCAAATGAGCTAAGTAGTTGTTGGTATGTCTCTTTGAGTTTGGTTGCATGTACTACAAGTCTGGGACAATCAATTAGTCACCTATCCTATTTTTGATAGTGGATTCCATTTGACCGGTCTAGAGGACTTGGACGGTACTTATACAAGGATATGATTCGCTTCGTGATCCTCTCATTTAAAAACCCTAAGTGGCACCTTAAGGGTGGTGGACTAGCATTCTCTATTTTTAATTGTTTCAAAAATTGAAACCGGATTAGTTGAATCAATTTGGTTCTAAATCGGCTATGATTGATCCACGCCAATACCTGTCAATTTTCCTTCGTTTCTGGTCTATTCTATGCTTTACCAGAAAACAAAAAAAGGTGTATTCTAAGGCTGATTTGGATTTGAATTGGTAATGACTGATTTGATCCCCAATTATGCTTTTCAAAACCTTGCTTTATCTTTCTCTCCTACCCAACCCTCTTGGCCTCTTATGTAATGTTAAATTATTTTGTCACATCTTATTGGTGTACTATTTGTGCCATTTTGCAAAAGTTAGCTAATCAATTTTCATCTTATTTTTAATATTTATTACTTAAGAATACGAAAAAGTTATCATTATGTCATTGTAAAAATATCGATACATATTTACAATGCAATAGATATGTATATCATTTAATAAACAAAATAGTATAACATGTACATTATGATTTTATCAAAAAGAATCATCACTAACTGAAATAAACACAATATAATTATTGAGTACTTAATCTCCGATTACATCCCATAAGATAATCACTACTAAGGTATTTTGTCTATGATGTTTTAACTAGAAAATTGAGATATAGGACAACACTTTTGATAAGAATATGAAAATGATATAAAATTCTTTAGCGGTGCAACTTGATGCTCCTAATTTAAATATCACTTAGATTGAAGTATGATCCAAAGTGATGATTTGATTTAACTATTGTGTTCAAGATTTATATGTAAATAAGTGAAATAGAATGCAAAACAAAATGTAAATCGCAAGGATTTGATTTATCACTAGATCGGCACAGATATAATGGGAACTTTTATATGGAGGAAGTAACTATTGATTTGTTTAGCTACTGATTCTACATACTTTGTGTGTATGTGTTGCGCGTGAGAGAGAGAGAGAGAGAGAGAGAACTGATTTTACTCGCGATGATTAGTTTGGTGATTATAGTCAAATCACCAAGGTCTGAGAGATGAAGAAAGAGAAGAAGAGTTTGCACTTTGCAACGATATAACTATAGGGGTGAAGAGAGGTTTGGAGGACCTAATTTTATATTTATACTTTAGACACTAGTGACTCATCAATTGCTACGAAGGGGAGCTCAAGTTGAAGGGTTTGATGCAATGGGTTTTAGATGGCATAAAACATGTATATTACGCATTTAATACGGAATAGTATAAAATGTGTTTACTTTTCACTCTTTGGAAATATATATTTTTGATCTCAAATAAGAGGATGCATATAATTAGCACATCAAACGCGTATGGTTAGAGGCTGGTGTGACACCCTTTCTCTATCGCCTTCACTTTTTCAAGCCAACATAATTACAACTATCAAGGGGGGAGGGGAAGGATGCCCTTTTAATGACAAAATGTGACCAAGAGAGTCAAACCCATAACCTAATAGGGGGCAAGCACTTCAACTATCAAACCTCCAACCAACGGGGAGCAAGTGATAGAGAATAAACATGACAAGTGACAAAAGAAATGTAAAGGTCTAACAATTTTAAGCCCCTATACATAGAATTTCCAATTAAATGTGCTAAGGTAAGAACTACCTCCCTTTTTTTTTTTTATGGATTGTTTGAAAATCGATATAGAATCACGCATTTAGGTATTGGTTTGTTATTGCTTGTATTGGTATCAGTTGCTAGACTAATACGGTATCAGTGAATCGATTAAAATATGAAAATTTTATGATAAAAAGTTTTTTTCTTACCTAGAATTGTTTTGATATTGACAAATTTAACTTACTTGTTTTGTAATTTTTTTTTTTATTTTATGAAATTAGAATTTTTGGTTTTTTTTTTTTCATTTAAATCTAGTGGATCTCTGATACAGAGTATGCAAACCTTGATGAGAATTAAGAAGCATATAGAACCTTCTAAGTTCTAAATGGATCACTTGATAAATTCTACGTAGGAGATACCCCCTTCCCACTCCCACACCCCACCCTCCCCACCCCCCAATAAACCAAAACAAAAAAAAACACAGGACGGTGATTGTCAACGTGAAAATACATACGATATCGATCCGTGTCTCATCGAATGAACCAATCAGAGTAAAGCACACGGATCGTGTGCTTTTTCCAAAACTCTCAAGAGTCCACTGGTCCTCTTCCCCGAGAAAACCAAAACCATCCTTTCCACGCATATATAACCCAGCCGTTGGCCTTATCCTTCCACGATTTCCTTTGTAGCGTGCTTTGTGTCTCCTTCAACGTTCAAACCCTAATTTCCGACCCTTGTCTTTTTCTATCATTACGTCCTTCGATAGGTAAAGATTCATGGCTACTCTAGTTTTACTTTTTTTCGTATTTCCTTGTTCGATTACGATAGAGATTTTGAGTAAGATAGAAAGGTTCTAGATCTGATTCTTTTTCTTTGGTTATAATTTGCAGACATTTTTTGTCATCGTTTGATTTGTAAGAGTTATGGCTCGTACGAAGCAAACCGCACGCAAGTCTACTGGAGGCAAAGCCCCAAGGAAGCAGCTCGCTACAAAGGTTTGTGTACATGGATTTTCTGTTGGATCTTTCTGTAAACACGCTGTGTCGTTTCAAAGATGCATATATGATTTCTAGGTTTCTGAAATTTCGTTTTCTTAATTCCTGTGAAGGCTGCAAGGAAATCTGCTCCAACAACTGGTGGAGTCAAGAAGCCTCACCGGTACCGCCCGGGAACTGTCGCCCTCAGGTTTGTCGTCCGACCAGGATCTTCGATTTGGTCAATTTTGTCTTTCAATGTTCGTCAAAGCCCTAATCTCTTTAATCCCACAGGGAAATTCGCAAGTACCAGAAGAGTACTGAGCTTTTGATACGTAAGCTCCCATTCCAACGTCTGGTTCGTGAAATTGCCCAGGACTTCAAGGTAACCATCATGGAAATTGTATTTTCTCTCTTATTATTCAATTTTTTGTTGGGATTTCTGATTTTAGTTGTCTTTATTTTTTCTCAGACTGATTTGAGGTTCCAGAGCCACGCAGTGCTTGCACTTCAGGAGGCTGCTGAGGCGTATCTTGTGGGATTGTTTGAAGACACCAATCTCTGTGCCATCCATGCTAAGAGAGTGACAATAATGCCGAAAGACATTCAACTCGCAAGGCGAATCCGTGGGGAACGGGCGTAGTCATTACAATGCAAGAATTTGAATTATTAAGATCCTAGGTCCTTTTTTTTGTTTGTAGGGGTTGGCTTTCATTTTGTTATGGTTTGGTACTTCGATTCAGCCCACAAGTTTTGTATATACTTGTCTTCTTTGTGGTAAAGCTTCTTGAATGACAATTTATATTCTTGGTGATAATTCACTGTGTTATGAAACAATCTGAATTTTATTAGGGTTTTAAACGATCTTGGTGGTGAGTGAAATACCGTATTGTTTTATGCAATTGCTGTCAAAGCTCCTCTCTTCCGTAGAGACATCTCCCCCAATTCTCCTCTTCGCTAAACAAACCACGGTGCTATGTTTGATTTAACTAAATAATATTTTTTGAATACTTCTAAGTTTTTTCCATGGCTGGATGATATTCTCCAGAGGGTAACTTTAATGTGGTGTATACGGAACAATCTCATCTTCTTGAAAGGCATCTGAATCCTTCTCTTTTGGCTGGCCTGGTTAATTGGGGATCAAGCTCATCATATTGATTGATCCAATTCTTCCAAATTCCATCAATTTTTGTGGTTTTTTTTTTTGTTTATTTACTCCCCCCCTCCCCTCGATTATGCTCTAATGACAAACCCTTCCCTTGGGTTTTGAGTAATGACTCTCTCCTCCCCTGCATTCCCAAGATTCTATCAATTGTCCCCATTTTGTTACAAAGGGCTGTGAAGTGATTGAAAAAGACTATATTACCCTCTAATATTTTAGTATTATAAAAAGACCATATTACCCTCTAGAGTTAAGTAGTGTTAAAACATTATAGGGATCCGACATTCTTCTTTCTCCTTTCCATATCGTCTTCAACCCTTGGAAACGAGAAAATTAAAGATAAGGAGCTGAAACCACTTGCAACTCACCTCGGCTTGAACCTGCAACTCTCACCTCGGCTTGGACCTGCAACTCCCGTAGTGGCTCGGACCTGCAACTTCTTTCTCATATCCGTTTGAACTTGCAACTCCCATCCCATCTCAGCTTCGACTTGCGACTCTCATCTCGGCTCGGTTTGACTTGCAACTACCATCTAGGCGATCAGGGTTCTTCTCTTACTCCCATCAATCTCAGATTTTTATACCTTAGATTAGGGTTATTCAATCAGGGGTGGGATTGGACTGGAATCCACTCAAGTGATGGGTTTTTAGAAGCCTAACAGGAGTATTTGGTTAAGAAAATCATTCAAAAAACATAACGGCTATAATGTTTAGAAGAATACAAGATCAAGCTCAGTGTAACCTCAAAGGATGTAAAGATTACAATTTAAATTGGAAGTTCTTACCTAACCGTGTGTAGTAGTAAGAGATTTTTTCACATTTGAAGTATAGAATGTAGAAATTTCATTCTGAATTGAAACAACAAAGTCCCCAAAAATTATGGTTACTTGATGGACTTTAAAAAATCCTATAAAACATCTAAAATAAAAATAGAGAAAACCTTACCTTCAACAACTTGGTGGTAGAAAAATAGTGCCGGAGTGTTCGATCGAAACGAAGAAGAAGCTCTCTTCCGCTAGAGCGTTCAACGAGAGGAAAAAGAGGAGAACATAACTTCTTGAAGTTCTTTGGTTCCGCCAGGGTGCTTGAACGAAAGAAATAAGATTTATAATCTTTGATATCACCGGAGTGGTCGAACGAAATGAAGAATATCTTCGCTGGTTCCGCCAGAGTGTTCGAATGGAAGGAAGAAGAAGAGATTTTAGGTTATTTATTATTAGGGGGTATTATTGGTATATCACGGGGGGTATTATTGGTATATCAGAATAATAAAGACATTTTGGGGTTTAAATGAAAATATTTTGGGTGATGTCATCACTTAACAGCCTTTTTTAATAAAATGGATACGGTTGGTTGATAGAATCTTGGGAATGCAAGGGAGGGGAGAGTCATTACTCAAAACCTAGGGGAGGGATTTGTCATTAGAGCATAATCGAGGAGAGGGGGGAGTAATTTACTGTTTTTTTTTTTTTTAAAAACTATGCAAAATGTTCATAATAAACCATTTAACTCAAACATTTATCAAACCATTTAATACCAAATCTTTGAAATTGAATCTCAAATTACAATAAATTACTTCAATCGTTAAGGAGAAAATTATCTTTAAGTTTAAACTATTATTTAAAAGAATAAAAAGGCCCTTCAGTACTCCATTATGCATCCACATGCTCCTCATAATCCTCATCGTTCTCTCCTTCACTTAGTTCGATTTCCAGCCACACCATGCTCCAACGGTCTCCTCCAGAAGTCCTCCAATACCTCTTCTTCTTTTGGCTATAGATCTCCTTCATTGACAAAAAAACCCCATAGGTCGAAGCTCTCCTTCTCTTTCCTCTCTTTCTCACGAATATTGCCATTTTCATTTACTACTAAAGTTTTTATTTTCTGATGGGGGCTTTGCCGGCTTGGAAAATGATCTAATATTGGTATGGGCCTTATTTTTAGAGATGACGAGTTATCTTTTGTTGCTGCTAAAGCTTTTGTTTTGACCACGGAAGTGAGTCTCAAAGGGACGACATCATTTTGGTTCAAAGCCTATTTGTTAGGTAATTGATTGATATGCCAAAAGTTCTAGAGCTGATGGAACCATAACAGACCATCATTTTCAAGCGGCTTCATTCTGTTCTAAGGTTTTTTTTCCTTGACAATAGGTAGTTTTTTCTTGATGCCTTTCATTCTACTCCAGGTAATTAATAGTAGCTCTTTCCGTGACTCAAACCGTGATGTGATTACTATCTTTGATACTAAATGTTAGGAATTTGACCGATATGTCAAAAACCCTTTCATCAATCTCATACTAGACTGGCCCAATGTAACACCGATACAGTAGAGTAGGCCTATTAGGCACATAACAGTCTCTCCAAAACATTAAACATTTGCTGTTTTTTCAGAGTTTGTGTTGATTGGGTCTGGTGCTTCCTTGGATTGGGCAGTGGCCAATGTGGTAGATGATATTAAACTGTGTAGGGTTTTACTACTGTTTTTTCAGTAAGGGGATTTTAGTGTTTTATCATTGTTAGCTTTTACTTTATTTGGAAACAGTCTCTGCAAAAGCAGGGGTAATGCTGTGTATATTATGACCCTCCCCAACAGTCCAATGGTTGGAGCCTCGTGCATTGGATGCACCTTTTATTTTGTTTGCAAACATAGAAAATAGTTGAATTCAGGCCAAATTATTGGAATTCGATCGTGGGATCAACATTAGTAGAGTGCTCTATTTGATATTATTAGTTGCACAGGTCCGCGATGTGGGTTGAAATTTGGAAGGAGTTTAATTTGAGTAAAGCCCTGCTAAACGCGGGAGTCTTGTGCACTGAGTATGGCTTTTTTTTAACTTGAGTAAAGCCCATGATAGTTGACAAAAATGGGCTGCAACTCCAACTAAACCTTGGCTTGATGGTTTCTGTGTTGGGTCTGGCCCAACTAGTAGGCGGTCCTATTCTATTATGTAGGCCTTACCCCAACCCACCTGAAAACTGGGCTGTGCTGGACAGTGAAAAAAAAGCATATATCAAGAATTTCTACAGAAACAAAGAGTTTTCATTTCTTAGAAGACATAATGTCGGTCCATTTCTGATTTAAAGCTGCTTGTGAGACTAGGTCACCTACTCTCAGTAGGATTGCATTTCAAGGGCTGTGTTGTATTGGCCAATATCAACCAAATTTTTTTGTTTTGAAAAGGACCAATATCAACCAAATTCGTTTGGATAGTATTAGCAGGAGAAAAGTTTTTGGGAAAAAGTTGAATACTTGATGGTGCTCGAGGCAGATGCATGGGTGGCGAAATGACTACTACCCGGACCCCCTTATTTGTTATTTTGCAATGCATGGGTTAGTTCGTGTGATAGAGGATCCCACATACATCTCAATATACATCTCATTAATGGTCAAATTTTATTGTAAAGTAAACAAGGAAAATTACTAAAACTCAGATTCAAAATTTGAATAAAATTACCAAAATGCTATCAAATTGGAGATGAATAATTTTTAACTACTTCCTCTGCTCATTGTACTAATGAGATTTTTGCCTGTTCCTCTCACATAGATTAATCCATGTCTTACCATGTATCAAATAATGAAACATTATATTTCACTAGACATGGTGGCAAGGAAGGAAGAATAATCCTAATAATGGAAAAGTCTCTCTAAGTTGAGTGGCGTAGCTTATGCCATTCACATGCTTTTTTATAAACTTTTTTGATAAAAGAAAAATAAATCTGTGTGAGAAGTGTAGGCTACCCTACATGCTCGGAGAAACTCACCTTATAGTAAAGAGAACAAGAGAGTTTACTAAAAAAAAAAAAAAGACATCGGCCTCGAAGTCAAGTTGTTTTGAAAATACGTTGCTGTCTTTTCAGTAGGTCAAAAGGTCGATTTACATAAGAAACATGCCCTAGAATACTGGAGGACTTGAACCCAATAATACCCTCTATTAGGTATATATATAGGGTTGATGTTCTCCGTGCCGTAGTGCAGGCTGCGTCCAGACACATGGATTTGTCACTCAGGAGGGCAGGGTGGTCATTGCATCCATCCTTATGTGTCACAGTCTGCACCCTCGACACAGAGAATATTTTTCCATATATATATATATATATATGGGAAGGGCTCTCTAAACAAGCGACATAGAGGAGCACACCGTTAAAGTGCATTAAAAGGGTATCATATATGGGAAGGCAGCAAGGTCATTTTATGTTTAGAGGAGAGAGATAAACACAGAAAGTGCTAGTGTATCCTGCCTCCTCAACTCAAAGAACCTTTTCCCACTTAAATTAGGGAAAAAGAATGCTGTCTATGCTTCGTGGCACCTGTGCCTAGACACAGTAGTGTGCAGAATTACTATTCTACCCCTCGTAAAATAAAAAATCTCATCCATGTTGATACCTTTGCATGTATTCTTATTGTCACTACACCTAGACACAGGAGTATACAAAATTACCACTCTGCCCCTATAAAATAAAAAAATTCGATTCCATCCATGTTGATGCACCTATGTACTCTCTCATTGACCCCGCTCTAATGCATGAGCCACATGACAAGGCAGTGATCTCTTGCCCATTAAATTACCGCGGAGAAGCATTAAACTAATAAGACCCGATTCAAGATTATAGTAAAAAAGAATGAACTAGATCACAAATTCTTACGGGTCCCCCTCTAGGTGTTATATATATTATTAGATGGCAAAAGTTGCTTTTAGACTACAAGACCATGGGCGCGTGTTGCATGCTAGACCAGCCATGGTCGGGCATGGCCGCATGGGAGCTAGCTATTTAGTCCTCCTGTTCAAACACTACAAACAGTAACCTATGCTTCCATGCCGGTCGGGAAACTATGATTGAATCAACTTGTCTCAGGTCAACCAGCTCTCGTCCATATTTTAAAATTAAAATGTTAAAGATCGAATTTTCCTTCATTGTAAAGAATCTCAAGTTAGGGTGGTTGGATGGAACTCAAAAAAGGGTATCCTTTGAACACATGTTCAGAAGAATCTAGAGTCCTTTGGTGAAGTTTTCCCTCAAGATTTCTCAATTAGGTTTAACCTAATTGAAAATGTTAGGGAAAATGTTCTCTGTCTTAGAGCGCTGGCATAGGTTTTATCTCGCTTCCCCTATGAAATGGCATCTCTATTTTTATTGAAAGAGGAGAGAGATAGACTCAGGGAGCGTTGGCATAAGCCACACTTGTAGATTGAAAACTTCATCCTAAGAGTAAAATAAATTATTTTTAATGGTTGTTAGGCAGGCTCCAAATTTATTGACAAGTGAGATGCAACTTCTCTTAGGGGGGCTAGAGGCTTATCCACCTTACCTGTCCAACTGCCTTACTTGACCCTTATTTGGCTGGTAAGGGTAAGAACCTTATTTCAACCTCCCCTCTCTTTTTTTAACCTTATACAGGGATTTGGGATTCAAACAAAAAAGTTCTGAGTACAGATTGACGGATGAATACCGACTTACTAATTAGCTACCGGAACGAATAGAAAGAACGAAAGATTCAATGAAACCCACAAAACTACTACTACTAGGTGCCCGTCCGTCAGTAATAGTACTTCTAACGAGCTGCCTACACAGGGAAAGTGAGACAAGCGTTATAGGCAGACACGTGGCACGGAACGTGTATCCACCATTCATGAATGAACGTTGTTTCGAAATCAAAGAAGGAACGATTTTACAATAATAATAGGAGAGGGCTCTCTAAGCGAGTGGGAAAGAGGAGCACACCAATGAAGGGCAATGGAACGATTTAGTAATAGGGAACAGGGAGGTCATTTCAAGTGAAGAAGGCAGAGATAGAGAAAGGGTGCTAGCATACCCTCCCCGGCTTGCTCAGAGAACCTTTTTCCACAATAATAATACACAAATAATATATGATATACAATACAAATATTAATTAGCCTATTCACTACATAGAAATATTAGGTCCAACACTCCCCATTCCAAGCCCAGTTGTAAATTTTGCATGCCTTATAGCGGTTTGTGAATTCTAGGATGATGTGGTGGACCATCATCGCGCGGTGAATAAGAAAAACTTTCTCCATTTTTCTTTATTAGGGAAAATTGCGGCCTTTAAGCTCCCTATTGTGGTACATTTCATGAAAGTTATTCAAAGAGAGAAAAATAAAAGACAAATGATGACAAGGAAGATATGATTGTTCAAAAATATTTTGCAGTTTAAAGGGTATAAACCATTGTAATTTTTGATGCAGTTGTTGGTCTAGACAAGAAGAAGAATCATGCATTCACCTCTAGCCTAGTTACCTGTAGTAATAATCATGTCTTCTAATCCTGTTTGTGTCTTTGTGGTGCTTTTCCATAGCTAGGTTTATGACACCACAGTACTTATATTAAATTGAAATAACACATTTTTATATGCTTCAAAATTCTATATCTCTAGTTCTAGGAAAAGTGAATTTCTCTATTAATTAACATGATTTTTCATCATTGGAATAAATTTTTTGTTTCTGAATTTTCTGATTTATTTATTTTAAATTATTTTATTTCTTGGGCTTTGGTACTCATTTAAATTTGAAACAAGGGTTCAAGAGAGTTTTGAAATTTAATTAATGCATATGAAAGTAGATTTCTAGAAATTTTGGATTACATGGATTAATTTAAGTTGTGTTTGATATGCATTCATGAAATGTATTCTAAGACTAAAACGCATTCTAAAGCTAAAAATAGAGAACAATGAGACTTCAGAATACATTCTAGACCCAAAATCTATTTCGAAAAAATTACCAAACATAAACTTAGAATCCATTTTAGACTGTATTCCAAGAATGCACACGAAACACAGCCTAGACCGATAATGCATTCCAAGAAATCATATACCAAACACATCCTTATTTTTAAAAAGTCCACTATACGATTCTAAACACTTTCAAAGTATAGTTGTATTATAGTTTATTCTCTTTAACTTGGCTCTTCAAAGGGTTGGGATGCCCGAGACCCACAAAATGTTGAGATTGAGAAGATGTGATGACAAATATATGTTAAAAAATAGTGAGTCCAGACGTTTAAAATCATGGATGAAAGACTCAGGCTGCGTTTGGTATGATTTCTTGGTATGTATATCAAATGCAGCCTTTGGTAGTGTTTGGTATACATTCTTGGAATGCATTCTAGGTCGATTTCGCATTCTTGGATGATAAAAATAGTTGTTTTTATCGCCCGAAAATGTGAAAGAGACCTAAAATTCATTCCAAGAATGCATACCAAACACAACCTTAGTGTTCTAATGAACAGACAGAGAGAGAGAGAGAGAGAGAGAGAGAGAGAGAGAGAGAGAGAGAGACTCACTCACTCAGTTCCACCATTACCAACTAGCCGTTTTAAGCATTTGATGAGAGAGAGAGAGATTTTTCTTCCACACATCCATAACAATAATTTTACAAAATTATAGGTTCTAAAGCATCGAAAAATAGAGATTTGATGAACAAAGAAAAAAAATAAAAATAACAACACACCTTCCAGTCTCCAATCTGCACTTAGTCCCTCTTTATCTTCAACCCATCCATACCTTCTCCATTATCTCTTCATTTGTCAAATACACAAATTCCAATGTCACAGTCTGCATCAGAACTCAATAACCCATTTAACTTATTCCCTTCCTCACTTGTACTCTGCAACAGAAGCAAAGCCATATCTGAATTCTGATTATCTCCAAAGCTTGATATCCCTTCACCATCATATCTATCTTCTTGACTCAATTGGGAAGCAACAAACTTGTCTAAAGCCCTCCAATCTGTTACTTTCTCTGTGTCATTATTGCACCCTCTTCCACCCTCTTCATCTTCTTTGTTATTTTCAGATGACATCATTGATATCAGATTTGGCTTCTTTATTAATGGTAGAGTTGGGCTCTCAAGCTGAGGAAGTTGTACAAAACTATGGGAACGCAAGAAGTTCAAATTATCTGCTTCGATCTCTTGCTTACACAGGAAATTATGAGGCTGCCTTGGAATGTAATCCATGGGATCAACAATGGAACTTATAACACTTTGTTCTTCGTAAAAATAACTTGAGTCCCATCCTTCATTGCCTCTTGTTTGGCAGTTGGTTCGTTTCTTGAATGCTCGGCAAACCACCCATCCTTCTTCCTGTAAACCAAACACAGAAAAAAAAAGGAATGATCATGAGTTGCTGTACCAAGAAGAAGAAGAAGAAAGAGTTTGGGTGTCTTTCTTTCATGGGGAGAGAGTATTGGGGACGGGGTAGGATTGTTATTGGTGAAGCCTGATCTAATTCAGGAAGGAAGAGTTTGGGTTTCTTGCTTTCATGGGGAGAGACAATTTTGTACTTTCGGGGATTAGGGTTTCTCTATATTGTACTTTGTCAGACGCTATATATAGGGTGTTATCTCGTAAGGATGGGTGTGTGTGTGTGTGATTATCAGTAGGCCTGTTCTATTGCATTATTAATTCTTAACAAGGATGTCTTGTATTCTGTCACATGGGTTTAGGGTTATATGGTATTTTGGTAAATTTTACCTATATATGTTTCTCTATGATTTTTTAACGAGAGAGCTCAAAACAAGAGGAGGTGTGAAGACAAGTGGTTGTAACCCTATATCTTCATTGTTAGTGAAACAGTTCTCATCTCACCATGGACGTATGCAACCTTGTTGAACCATGTAAATCTTTGTGTTTCGACTGTATGATTGTTTTTCTTTCAATCGCGTGTTTGTTTTCTTGCATCTTGATTAGGTTTCAAGAACTAAGAAATCAGTCTTTTTTGTTTTGTAGTCTCTGTCTCTTCCTCCCTTATCTTTACTTTCTTAGTTGTTAAAACTTTTTGTTTGATAAAGAGTAAAGAGTAGAAGTGTAGAAGCATTGCTTAAATTAAAGGTATTGAACTCAAAAAAACTAAGAGAGAATAATTAGAAGTTTTATTTGGAGGATATGGTTGTTATAGAAGAAGATAGCTAGGGATGAGCTAGTGACAATATAGGAAAGCATCTCATCATATAAACTTGGACAAACTCTTATCAACAAAATAATTGAATAAAAGCACTTCAACAATGCCTAAATAGTGTTAATTAAAATATCACAAAGAAAAGTTGTCTTTTGAGATGGTGTGAGTTAATTTTTCTAAAATAGTAAAAAGAAAATTTGATAACTTCATTTCTTGTATTGGTTAACTAGAAATTAAAGTGATTCCGTGTTAGATTACCCCAAAGCTGATAATGAGACCATAACAATTAGTATCCAGAAATAAGCAAAAAATCAATAATATGATATTGCTTTCTCAACATTAGAGATAGGGTTCAATTATTCATATGAACCAAAACTAATGCATTCAAGAGAGAGAGAGAGAGAGAGAGAGAGAAGCAAATTAAAACTATAAACATTTTAGGGTTTTCTTTGAGCTAAAGAGAGAAAATTAAAGATGATACTATATCTGAAAATCTGAAAAGGCTTAGTTCTTGATCTGTTAATTGTTATAGCAAGTGAGTTGTGAAGTAAACTGTAAAAGTTTGAGTTGCTTGCCTGAGGAGGACCATTTTCTTCGGATTCAAGCCTGTATTCATGCATGATCCAGTCACTTTTCTGTCCATTAGGAGCCCTTCCTTTATAGAAGACGAGAGTCTTCCTCATGCCAATGAGTTTCATCTTATCATACACAGCTTTATCCCTTCCAGTTGCCTTCCAAAACCCAGCCATGGTCGCCCGATTCGTCCTTGTTCCTGTTGGATACTTCTTGTCCTTGTGGCTAAAGAAATACCACTCGTTCCTCTCTTCATACCCTATTCTGCATCTCTCTGTTACAAAATTCAAACAAGGTCAAATCTTGATCTATCTATGAGTGCATCAGACGGTGCACCTCACTTGTGCATTTGATTTTTATCCTCTCAAGTGCCAGTCGCCACCATGCACCACACTTGAGAGGATGAAATTCCAGATTTATCAGTGGTTGTGGTCATGTCATTTGGCAATAAGACTCATGATTTACTGACGGTTTGATCCAATTTCGATCCATGGATTCAGGAGATATGTTATCCTCTCTTCACGAGTGATTATCAATAAAGTGTTAATTCTACCTTAAAAAAAAAAAAAAAAAAAAAAAACTGAGATCAAAACCCTAAATCTGTTATATGTATACCTTGGAGGTCCCATGGTTCGATTCTGTACAGATCGACGTCTCTAATAACGTCGAGATCAATCTTCTGAGATGCCACCTTCTTCCTTAGATAATATCCAACAAGCTCTTCGTCCGTGGGATGAAACCTGAAACCTGGTGGAACGCAGGATTCCATCGTCTCCATTACCAGTGATTCGAACACGAAGAACTCAAAGAAGAAGAAGACGAGAGATCAAGGCCACACCACCAGCAGAAGAAGTAGAAGTACTGCAACAAATTTATCAACACAATTCTTTGTTTCATCATCTTTAAATCATAACAAAGACAAAGAGAGAAGAGAAAACCCAAAACCAGAAGGAAAGGAAGAAAAGAGAGAAAAAGGTCAAAAAAAGAAAAGAAGAAGAAGAAGAGAGAAGGTGAGAGAAGAAGGTTGGCAAATGCAGACACGACATCTGGTGTGAAAGATAATCATAATCATAAGGTGATGACCGACCGACACTCACCATTTATATCTAAAAGGAAATAAGCGCGTGTTTATTTTTTTAGGTACAACAGAAGAGAAGAGGGAGAGGAAGAAAACAGAATCATGAGATGTGGGTTTTTTGATAAAATCCAAGTAGAGGTTGGAAAGCTTAGAGAGGGTCTTGTGTTGCAGGACTGGAGAAACAGACAAGCAGCTGTCCTTCTTAATAATGTTGTCTTTGTGAAGGTGAATGGTGTAAATGATTCATCATCAGAGGATAAGAAGGATATATTAATATATATTTAACCTTACACCCTTTTAACCCTAATTTCTACTACTCCTTGGTAAAGGGGAAGCATCAGGAACCTCTCTACTCTGATATCATATTCGCTAATGTTTCACCTAAAAGCTCGAACTATTGGTACACCATCAATCGTGTCATCTCCGAGAAAGTAAATAACTAAATGTAAAATTTAAACTGAGTAACAACATTGACATATAAATATTCCTTGAATTTGAGATTTGATTTTTATCAAACCAAGAGAGAGAGAGAGAGAGAGAGAGAGAGAGAGAGAGAGAGAGAGAGGGACCAAACTAAAACGCTGGTTTGTATGAATTAGGAAATTGTGGAAGAGGGTGACGTGAGCAGAAATTAGCACGCGTTTCTTGGAGGTGAAAAGGTTGAGAGGCAAAACAAGAAAAAAAAGAGAGGAAGAAAGTGACCTTTTCATTGGAGAGCAAGCCTGCAGCTCAGAAACCGAAAAGGAATTAAGGGAAAAAAGTAGGAGGAGGGAGAGGGAGGGATGATTCTTCCAGTCTCTTAGAATGAATGAATGGCAGCTCCAGCAGGAGAATGTTTCTGACATTTCTGTCTGTTTGTCGAGAATTTCCATGGCAATGTCTGACCTTTTTCTTTCATTCAAATACTAATGTCTGAAAATGCCAGACTTCATTGAAAGGAAATTTCGGGAAGAGTTCCTTCGATCCATTACTTTGTTATCATTAAATAATTAATCTCTCATTGATCAGTTTGAGTCTAGGTTTTGTGAGTTTATACAGAGAAAGAAAGAGAGAGAGAGAGAGAGAGAGAGAGAGAGAGAGAGAGAGAGAGAGAGAGAGAGATCTAAGAATATGTTGTTAGACTCTGGAGAGCTGCGCTCCATACTTCAGATCATCTAGAGGAACTGAAAATTAGCAAGATCGGAAATTGGTGAAGAAAGCAAATCATTTGTCCGCAAATTTACCCCATACATCTCCGGATACTATTACATCTTCATTTTATGAACTCAAATGCAGATGCATACGTTAGAGCAAGCTAGCAATCAAGAGAGAGAGAGAGAGAGAGAGAATTTGATGTTATGTATTGTTATCAGATTTGTGTGTGACTGATCTGTTTCAATATTAGCAGACGATTCAACTGTTACATCCGATCAAAAGCATGAATGCATCTGAAGAAGAAAAGCATAAGAATTCTTTTGTTTTTAGAATAAAATGAGAAAAATAGAAAAAAGAGACGGGAAGAGGTTTTGATAAAAAATGAATGCTGTAATTAATGAAAGTTTATTTGGTCCAAAAAGGTTCTGAATGAAGATCAACCTGTGGATCAAGACAAGACAAGACACAAGAGAAGCGAGATCTAGTTCTTATGTGTCTGTGTAACACCAGAGCTTTTTTTTTTTTTTTTTGGTTTTTAAGATGATCACTTACTCCATGACGCTTCTATACCTGAGAGAGTGAGAGAAAGAAACTGTATCGCGCACTGTTCGCTCGTTTGGCTGCTGCAGAAGATGACGAAGAAGAAGAAGAAGGAGATGGACTCCTAAAGAAAGAAAGAAAGAAATATTAAGAAGAAGAAGAAGACAACGAAGTAGAAAGCAAGAGAGAGAGAGAGAGAGAGAGAGAGAGGGAGAGAAAGATGAGAGGTATAAAAAGACAGTCCTGTGGGTGTGAGGTCTGCTTGATTACGCGTGGGTCGAGGGAATGAAGGACCCCCACTGGATGACGTCACCCCCCTCATTTCCCTACTTCTTCTTCTCTCTTCTTACAAAGAATGATATTTATTACCTTATACATTAATTAATGGCCAAGAACTTCCGTCCTTAATTAATAATGTGTAATAAAATTTTATACATCAGCATTTTATTGGATGTACGTACACATAAAAAGGTGGATCAGGATCATCTTTAGGGAGCTCAGCGTTCAGGGGATATCCAACGGTTGAGTTGTACCGCATATATTTTGGTGCATGTCTACGGATGTGTGCGATACAGTTTAATAGCTGACAGCCCCCTAGGCGTGCTGGACCCCCTGGAGACGAGCTAAATTCTAGAAAGGCATTTAAGTATTTCAATCTATCGCTACAATATTACCTGTGATCTACCATCGCTCGTTTGACTTCACCTTCTCTCTCCATCATGAATGGCACCCTACACATCTCTCTCTATCCCTAGATTTTTATCTTCTTAAGTGTGGTGCACTACCCAGTACACCACCACACTTAAGATTCCAACCGTCCATTCAACACTTGATAAAAATCCTCTATCCCCCGCTTGTCGTTGCAATCCGTTTCCTTAAAATGTTATTATCATGTAGCGCTCCGTTGTGATAATTATAGTGAAGATACTATAACTGCAGCTTCTTACCATTCCTTCTCGTGTATAAATCTTCTCTTCTCATTTCTCTACTTCACAGAAATGTCCATGTGTCTCTTTGTACAAAGGTCAAGTTGTAGGCAGTGCGGGAGTGCCAAATCAAATTTCTACAATGGAGTTTTCCTCTAGGCATTAGGACAGTAATATTAAAAAAAAAAAAAAAAAAAACCTAAAAATAGTGTTCTAGGTTTACCTCCTTGTATTACAATTGCATTGCCTCCAAATGAATATGTCATTTGAACACTCAACCCTTTTGCAAACTAAGTATGTTCCCGCACATTCAACTATTGACAAAGAAATTGAGCAGCGGAATAATTCCTTAGACACTACGGTTCATAACTCTAATATCACAAAAAATAGACAAAATGTACGTGAGAAGAGGAGAGAGAGGGAGGGTACTAGTAATATACCTTTTCCCTACGCAAACTCTCTATTTATAAAATATGAATCTAATCTGTTAAAGAAAATACATTCCAAGTGGTAAGATTCTATTGAGTGAGCCAATTTTGGTTATCATATATGAATTGGATTTAACAAATGTAAATAAAAATTAATTACCTAAAAGTCTCACTTTTAAGTTGGTATTGAAATTTTGTAGATGCATTGCCCGCATAAATATTTATCTTATGTGAAAATGGTTCCTACCATACCTAATGTGGTTATTATTACAATTGGATAGAGAGGTCATGGAGGCCATATGTCAAATTTCAAATCCTAATTGAACCAGGGTAAAGGCTGGGCACAACGCCATTGTCTCTCTCCTATACCCTATGGTAATGACCTCCCTTCCTTCCCCTTCCCACCCTCTTCATTGGGCACGTCCGCTAGCTCCAGGAAAGCCTAAAGGCTGGGCACAACGCCATTGTCGCTCTCCTATACCCTATGGAAATGAGCTCCCTACTCTCTCCCTCCCACCCTCTTTATTGGGCACGTCTGCTAGCTCCAGGAAAGCCGGTGGCCTGCCCAACCTTCTCCTTTGATTCAAATAATGTTTTTGTATCAGCATGCATTCCCATATATGTTCATTCACGCTTATACTACTCGAAGCATTATTGCTATGCACTCTCCCATAGCTCCTGTTTTGTCAAAGCTTAATCCGGCACATGGCAAACTCTAGTTTTATTAAAACTTGACATGTGAACATGGGACTTAGGATTTACCAGCCCTTGTGGTAGTTGTTGTCATTTTAAGGTGGGTGTGTGGGAAAGGTTCCTACCATAGCTGTGTACGTAGGGACTAAGCTCCCTTATCTTACATATCAAAAATGCAATTTTTCCACATGAAATGGCCCTTATATTAAACATGCTATTCATGGCTGGTTAGAGTAGATCCATCCTAACCCACAGTTCCAGGTATTGGGATCGGAACAGTCATGATCGATACCGATACTTAATTGATACCATATTGGTAGCGGAAAAAAGGAGAGCAAAATGATAAAAAATAAATAAAAAAACCCGTATTTTGAGGGGCAAAACGGTCTCATCCAATTAGTATTGACGGCAACCGAAACCGATGCTAATACTATGTACTAAAACCCTGCCTTCACCTTAATTCAAAATGTTGGATCACATATATATCTTCGTTTAAATTTGGCAATGTAAAAGATGTATATTTGTTTAGGAAAAAGAACGTTAACTGGTTGAAATTACTGCTCAGTCCCCAATGAATTAAAATATAAATAAAGATTGAGAAAAAGAACTCTTCCCGGTAACAAAGTGCCTGCACCTAAACACAAGGTAAGGCGAAATGACCGCCCCACCAACCATGAAAGTCCTTGATGCTTCAGCGTATGCTCACATTGGCCCTTGCGCTGATGCAGCGACCAGGGCAGAAAATTTTCCCCCATAAAGATTACAAAAGACTGTTGTGATTACTCAAGCTGTGAAGCAGTCAGTACCCTCTTCTTCAACCGTGTGCTTCACTGCTTCCCCACCACCACAACACCCCCACCACCACCACCACCACCACCACCAAAAGAAAAAAAAAAACGTGTGTTTTCGCCAATGCCCTCAAGAGGGTCTGGCCCAAGCCCGGAATAAGGGTAAGGGCATGTTGGAAATAATTCTACTTCGGTTGAGTTTGAGACCTTGGTTGATTTGCTAGTGTCTTGGTCCTGATTAGGCCTAATCTGTCCCCCAAATTTAAGGTCCTACATCATTTTAGTTAATCAGACCTCATGGGTTAGGCATGGACACACCCCCACAAATTTAAGGCACTGGACTATTACCGCATCATTTTAGTTAATCGGACCTCATAGTTAGGCATGGACACATTTATATTCAATCAGCCCATAATCATGGTTAATTGAGCTTATATAATTGGTTTTTAAGGGGGTTAATTACTATAAACGGGCTGTAAATATGACATAAACAAGTTGGTCAAGCTATAAATGGGCTAATCGGGCTCTAAACGATTAGTCTTGATTGATTATCTGTGTCGGGCTACAACCAAACACCATGAACGCCCTAATAATATTTGCCTTGAGCCAATGGGTGCTCGATTGGGATTGACCGACACCAGTAACCAATTGGGATCGACCGCTTATACCGATTGTTCCATTAATAACTCGATCAACTGACATGAATCATTTATCAACAGGTCGTTTGATTTCGGGCTTTAGTTCAGAATTCAGATAACCTTATCAATGTGGACCAATATTCTTTAATTGGGAAAAAGTTGTCCGGAAGTGTGGCAACACTCCCTTGAGTCTATCTCTCTCCTCTCTATATGAAAGGATGCCTATGACCCCTTATTTTGAGGAGGAGAGAAATAGATACATGAGAGTGCTAGTATAGACCACACTCTCCTGACAGAATATTACTTCCTTTATTTTAAACTCCACCAAACCCCCTTCAAAAGAGAAAAAAAAATCTTCATATACTTAAGGGAATTAGTTTTCTGTCGATTATGCGACACTCTCATGTGTTTATCTCTCTCCTTCTCAAAATAACAGGGCAAAGATATCTTTTCATATGAAGAGGAAAAAGATAGACCCATACGAAGGAATACTGGCATAGGCCACACTGCGGAAGAGAGAGTTTTCTCTCTATACTTAATTGAGCTTTCGCAATTTTGGGGTTTGAGGCCAACATGATATGAGAGTTTCGATGTCGGAGGGGAGGAAGGGTCTCTGACACGCACATGCCACGTTGGCTGCCTTTAGACCCTCCACCTGTCACCGCCAAACAAATCCCCTCCATACTCATAGGCTTTTTCACCCTAGTCGGCTGTCGAATTTACTGAAAACTTCCCAATCTTAACGCTTATGACAAATGGACGGAAACGTAACAACTAACGCAGCTGTTATGCGTAAAACAAACCTCTCCCAACTCCCAAGTCCACTGTTCCTGTAAAATGACCATAATAACCTCATCAATCAGAACTGTTGTGGTGCAAGGTTCAGGGTGTTTTACGTCCTTTAAATTGGTATCATAATGATTTCTCGACAGTATTGTGGAGAAAGAACAGGAGAGCAAGTGTGGGGACGGAAACACGTGTAAGCCAACGGTTGGTGGAGGAAACGTAGAACTTTACGTAGAAGATAAACAAAGGGGAATAATAATACTTGATAATAAGGGTGGTGGACCGGTGGTGGCTAAAGTTAAATATCCTTAAACCCACCGTTTCATTGTGGAAAAGAGACAAAAGGTGGGCCCTCACTTTCATCAGAAGTGTGTTTCTTTTGTTCTCAAATCTGATTGGACACCAAACTCCTTCCCTCAAGCCTCGAACCTTTCTGTAGTTTTTTTTTGGGTAATTGGGAGCTTTACATATATATTTGATAGAAAAAGGGGGGGATCGAATCGGAGAGGGGATAAGATATCAGCCAAGAGACTCGAACTCGAGACCTCTTGGTGAGCATGGGCATGAAGCGCACCATGGCTCACCAACTAAGCTAAGTAGTTATTGATTTCTGTAGTTTTTGTTATGGGGGTCTTAAACTCTTAATGCTTTGGTTTCGATTTGGCAAAATGGTTTCATACCATACCATACATTGTCACTGTCCTTAAGATTGTATTCACCCCTAATGGTGTAAGACGGTTCTTGTGAATCAATTCCCAAGATGAAACAATCATGAGCGCTTATAGTTAGTGTTGTACTTATTTACTAGGCCGTGTTAGAACACTCTCAAGTTGTCCTCGATCAATCATCCAAAATAATGGAAAAAAATAGACAAAAAATGAAATAGAGAGGGGTAATAGAGCACTTAGCATCTATATTTAAAGTGCTATGGCCATCCTCAATTTATAGAGGAGCGATGCCCCTTGGAAACACATGTCTAAGGAGGCCAAAGAATGTCTCTCTAGGACCCCGATTGTTTGCTGGATAAAAAAAGATGGGAAACTTGTGAGGGTGGATTCCACATGTTGTGGATTGGGTTGACAAGGAAAGAAAAAGAAAGGAAATAATGAGATATACATTTTGTAGTGGGGTAAGATTTAATGGGAGAGAAGAAATGGATATGAGCTTATGAGGTGGGGTTCCATGGAAAAGAAAGGAAATAGGAAAAGGAGAGAGATAAATCCAAAAGTAATTTTTTCATGAATAGTGTCAAAGTCTTACCAATTTTGGTAGGACTTAGAAAGTGATTCGGGTGGGAAAAAGAGGGGTGCCACCTCACCAGACAAGAATAAATGCATTTAATAAACTTGTTTGAAAGTTTTCCACCTCATGTATCCAAACACACACATCTTTGGTATTTTGTGGAAAAATAGTATATTTTTCCCACTTATTTTTGCCTATCCCAATTTATTTGGCAAACAAACGGGCTCTAAGAGAATAGACAGAGAAAATTAGTAGTGATAGGCGTCCAAAGTATTTTGAACGACACACAATGAGAGACTGCCAACATTGGCGACACGTCGAATGACGCCAACAAAACCCCGTTCAACGCCGGAAAGAATGGAGTTCATGTTGGAAAGGTTCATGACAAGCCCCGACTTTGAGTACATTATGGCCAATGCTCAACAATTCAAATCAATGTCAGGAAAACCTCATCCTACAGCAAACAGTACATATTCGATGTCCGTAAAAAGAAAATCAATGCAATTCTGATTCAGAGCAAAAAGAAAATTCAATCACACTAAGGCCTTGCCTTGCCACAAACTAATTTGATACGTGTGCGCACATGTATGAAAATAAACCGTCAACAAAACCCCTGAGATAAGAGAGAATAGGGAGCTTCTCTTCCATAGAATACTATCCTTATACTTCCCATAATATTATATGAATGACACTCTATTCTCTTCCATAAACAATGTGAGACTAAACAATGGTTCAAACCTTATAGGAAACAAAATCAAGGAAATACAAAAGAGTTATTTTGAAACTTCTTCTCATTTGTAAATCACCCTTCCACATGGAAGACCTGGTCAAAACTCAAATTCTAATTCGATCATTCCTAGTACTTCCAATCATACATAATGCATTCCAAGAAATCACACCAAATGTAACCTTAAATTTTAAAAGTTCAATATATGATTCCAAATCCCCAATGAGGTATCCAACGGGGATGGGCTGCTGGGTGCGTCAGGATGCGCACGACCTGCTACACACTGTGGGGAGTGCATAGTGTATTAAATAAAAGATTAAATTGAAAAGAAAAGAAAAGTAGGATAAAAAGGTTAGCGTAAGCAGCAAAAGGGAAATCCTTGAGGGGTCCAAAGAGGATCTTGGTCCTTGACATAGACTGGTCTCCAGACTCCCTCAAACCCGCCTCTCTCTCTCTCTCTCTCTCTCTCTCTCTCTCTACCCAATCTTAAAGTCTCAAAGAAGAATGCTTTGACCCTTTAAATTTTCATGTTAGTTAAGGTTGTTTTATTTTATTGTTAATGGTGGTTGGTGAAGCCAAATTATAAAGAATGAATCGATTGGTTTAACCGCAATCTTCCATTTCTCTCTCTCACAAAACTTTCAATGTCTACTTCCAAACCTTTTTTAGTAACAAAGCCCAAAGGTGTGAACTACAATTCTCTTTCTAAAGCCCATGAAGTATCATTGCTCCCACCCCTTCTAGCCTCTAGGAATTGATTGGAGAAAACTCCATTTCCTTTCCCTACAAAAATCCCTCCACGGGTTGTGTGTGTAGGGTCCATCATCCATGGGCCCCTTGTTTCTCTACCTCGTGCCAGCTCAGCCGTAGAAAATACAAGAAATAAGATTCAAAAGAAAGATGAAAAAGAGGAGAGAGAGATTTATTTGAACACCTCAATATGGATGGTTTGTGAATGAAGGACCATGATGGGAGAGAAAAAGAAGGAAAAGCAATGTGAGAGCTACAGGATGGGATGAAATTTTATGGGCCAGTGATACACTGCAGTCTCCAGCGAGAAACTTTCGGACAAATGGCAGGATGTGTAGAGGAGAGATTGAGAAAGAATGGAATGGAACAGATGCACTAATGGGTACAGGGTGAGCTGAGGTGTTCATTGAGAGCTATTCTTGGGTTTCAGTGGAGGGGTCCAATTCATTTCATGTAGATGATGATGATGATGATGATGATGATGGGCCTGGGAATTGGAATTGACAAGCTCACTATGTTTTTTGTTGATTAGAGGCAATTTAGTGAGCAATTTTAGATATGTACATGTATATATCAATTATCAAGGCAGGCCCTATCTAAAAAATCCAATTTATATGAACCTTCCCCAGCTTATTGGATGAGAGCACTAAAGTAGCACAGCACAGATGCAATCATATTGGCAACAGTAATTCCATCACAACCACAAAATCATGTTCATGTACACTAATTTCTTCTCAACATAAATGAAATGTTTTGTTTACTTGGATCCTTGGGGGTGGTGATTGAAGTATTGAATTCCTTTATAGCTATTATACAGTGATAATGGAATGATGGCCAAAAATGTTTTTTGTCAGTTTTAGTTAAAACCCCATTTTTATGCTGAATATACATAGGTCGGTGGTCCAAGCAGTCAGCTTGTCGTTCAGCCACCCATGCTGATGGCTCAACCAAGTTGTAGAGAGGCTAGGCTGGCTAATCAGTCAGCACCACATGCTTTCTTTTACTTTCTCAAAAGTTGAACAGTAGAAGGAAGATGAGAAAAATTACCAAAGAGAAATTGAACTGAGTCTGTCAAGGAGGCCCTTTAATTCAGTGTTTCACCATCGCAAATCCCAACAACACGAGATACGGCCAAGTGTTGGGACCCAACTTCCCTAACGCGTAATCTTTGTCTCTAGTTCTCTGTTCTCAAACATACCACATGAGGATGAGCATTCAAGTGCAGGATCCATGTTTCATCACTTAAAGCTGAAACCTTGACAAAAGCGATGCAGGTCAGAATAATATCATTGCAAGACACGAAACCCATCTAAGTTCGAGGAGGGTAGAGTTCCCACAGTGCCACTGTGGTGTCTTCTGAAGAGGAGGCCATAAGCTTGCAATCAGTGGAGAATGATACAGCATTACACTGTCAAAAATGATATCTGTCAATAAATACTCTTGAGTTGACCCTGAATAGAAATGGAATAAAGCTAGCTAAACCAGAAAGCCAAAATGTTGTGAATTCCAGAAAAGGAATAAATAAGTTGGGAAAATACTACTGAAAACAATGGGTAGACATTGGAAGCACGATGCTGGTGGGCTAGACTTTGCTAGCCAACAATTGTTCAGGCCACAAAATTAAACTAGGGCTAGACTTTGCTAGTGCACAAAATGTATGCAAGGCCTGGCTCTCTGTTTGAATTTATTGTGAAATACTACTTCCCCCCCCCCCCCCCTGAAGATGTGCAGAGAAAATTTGAAGCATTAATTTTTAATAGCTTTCAAGTTTAGAGATCATATACCTGTAAAGGGTGTTGAAAAGGATGTTGACAGTTATGAATAAAAATATAAAAAGGTAAAAATAGATGGACATAATGTTTCTCTCTTATTCTCTATCGGATGTTGGGCATTCAAGCTAACGTAGACTTGAGTCCGGTCGAGCACATTGAGATGAATATGGTGAGAACATAAAGTGTAGAATCAGAAAAGAATGCATTTTCTAGAACAAAGGAGCAGCATCGTCCATATATGAGAAGAAATGGCCCTGGAGTGGGGATGGCAGAACAGGACCAAACAACTTGTGACGAGGGTTTTATCAACATCAGTTGAGGTAATAGAAGAGACAAACATGTCTGGGTATGAAAGTGTTTGTGTGTGTGAGCATTGGGGGAGAGGATGTAGGGTTGTCTATATCTCCCTTTTTTTTTTTTGGGGGGGGGGGGGCAGGGCGGTTTGAGTTGGGAGGCGGATCCCACTAAAGCCTTCGTTCTTAGATAATTAGAAAAAATAATATAAAATAAAAATATGAAATTTGAAAATTGGTCTTGAAACATTAGAATTAAGTACTTGCATACCGTGGCACTGTGATACTTTAAGATGGCTAAAGGACTTCCTTTACGATAATTGTATATTCTTAGCCTGACAACAAAACAAAACATTAAAATAAAAAAAAGGAAAAAGAACAAAAATAATTTTACAATCTGATCATACACCATTATAATCAAGTTATTCATTTTCCAGCACAGGAAATGGTAGAAACAATTTCCTTTCTAAAATTCCTCCAACCTCCCAGGACCTCTGTTGTTTATTAGCATAGGCTCACTAATCAACCTTAAAATATCTACAAGAAACACCCATAAGAAATTTCATGAACAATCTTACCATCAGTATTTGACTGTCCCTGAAAATTTTCTGCTCTTTCATTTTCATGTCATGTAAAGAAACTCAAACTAGAATATGGAGCAGTAGAAGATAATCAGGAAATGATTTCACAGTGATCAATCCAACCAATCTCCTGTCATGCATTTTTTGAAATTTTTTTTTGCTTTAACCTTTTACCTGGTTATGTTCATTGCTAAACTCTTTTGAGTTATAAAACGTCAGTTATCTTTGGATGATGACAACTGGTAAACTATTACATTAGTAAAATCATCACCCAATTCACTTTTATCACTTATGTCTCCTTCTTTGACAATATAAGATCAAATATTTTTTCTTTTTAATTTTGGGGGTGAGATACTAGGCACATAAGTTCAGAGATTTGTTTGTATTCCTGTTCTTTTCATAGATCCTTAATAGTTAATCTTCAACAGTTTCTACCAACCCAACCCACCCTAAAACAGGGAAAAAGATTCATATATGCCTTTTCTCTATGGTCCTAGAGGATGAAATAAAGCATTGATTTTACTCACAAAATTTCATTCTAAGTGGGTTTATTTGTATTCCTTTTTTAAAAAAAAAATATGAATAGCATATAGAGGTAGGCATCCCATTATGGATGATCTTACTGTTTTGGCATATAGTATTGCACCAAACAAGTTCACTTCAGAATTGTCTAGTTTGGCATTAATTGAATTGTGAAGGAGTTTTCGTTTTTTTTTTTTTCCATTTTTATTAGAGAATTGTAAAGGAGTTAACAGTTAAACAAAGCAACCATCACCATGAGTCCACAACATATTAGGTTGTGTATTCCTATTCTACAAGTTTGGCCTACCTACAAAAGAACGTCAGCTTTGATTGTTTTCCAAAGAAGTGGTTTAAGAGTTGGTCCCACCAAAAGAGATCTCTAATTTCAGTGCATGTTGAATGACTTGAAACTAGTTTAAATGTTTTGTTTGATTTCAAATTTCAGAAAAGAGGAAATTTTGAAAACTCAAGCCAAGAAAGGGTATTGGCTTATTGTACAATACGCATTTATCTAACCAATATTTTATCTGTTTGAATATTATCATTATCACATTGAGAGACCAACATTCGGTTTCACTGCAAATTCTTTCAGAAGCAGTTTAACATGCTCAGTTTAAAACAATATACAAATTACAAAGAAAAACTTCGAGGAGTGCACAAAGGCATAAATCTGGTTATTTATTTAGGAAGCAAACACATCCAAGCATTTTTAAGTCTGCAAAAGAAAACACCCCCGGTTCCTAAACTCTTTTAATAAAACCACAGAAGATTTTCCAATAAGGGAAAACAAAGCAGTTATCTAAAGAATGGCATCCCCAATATATTCAATTTCTAGTCTTCCAAAACCATGAGTGGTCATTGGAGTGTTAACATTTGTATTTGTCATCCAGATTTTGAATGACTCATGAACCCTGTCATTCATTCAGTTTCAACTAAGACAGACAATTTTCCAGACCAACCAAAGAGAGAATAACAAGAGCCATTGGCCCAAATCTTCTCAGGGATATCTTTTTGATCTTCCTCGGGGAATTGTGAAGCACTAAAAAAATACAAGAAAGTAAAGCTGCAATTTCTATGCTCTTCATGTGGACAATCAACCGAGCAACAGGAAGTAGCAAAAGTTGAAATATATTGTCTCATTGGATATTCATAATGCATCTTATGTATTCAGATCCACAAAAAAAACTACACCAGCAAGATTACTATCCTTTTTTTTGTGGCAACTGAGCAATGATGATGAAACAGTCTGTGAAACAAAAATCAACATAGAGAAGGACATGCAGCACCAAGACAATAGAACAAAGTGAATTGATGAAAGCATGAACCTGTGATCCCAGCCAGCAGTTGCAGCAATTTTGTTATCTGTTCGAATGGAAGTGGCTGCTATGCCAGGATGTTGCAAACTGATTTCTTTCTTGACCAGACAACAACCCTATGCCAAACAAAGAATTAAATTAAGTTGAGACCACAGGAAATAAAATCCGAAATTCCAAGAAGGAAAGTGAATGCATGAGCCTACTCCCTCCCCTCTACCCCTACCCTTTTAATTTCTAACTCAACAATTTCGGTTTTTGACCCAATTGGACTGCTTCGGAGTGGAACTAATTTGGGAATTCTCATCTTGAAAAAAAAAAAACTCTGTACACATTAAGTTGTTCTATATTATCACTATAGCTGATGAAGGATAGTCAAGGTTACTAGATGAACTAGATAGCACAACAGATTTTATGTAGGATCTTGAAAGTTAAGGTTCATAAAAAAAAAGGGCAGACACAGTGCACGAGGCTCCCACCACTGCGGGGTCTGGGGAGGGTCCTTATGTACACAGCCTAAACCCCGTTTTTGCGGAGAGGCTGTTTCCTGACTTGAACCCCCGACCACTAGGTCGCAATGGAGCAACCTTACTGTTGCACTGAGGTCCACCCTCGAGCAAGTTAGTAAGCCATTGAATAGCCATAAAACATATTTCTTCGACTGGCCAGATCAGGTTGAATTTTGAAGGCTAGAGTGCTCGGTGCAATGGTAAGGTTGTTCCATTGTGACCTAGTGGTCGTGGGTTCAAGTTGGGAAACCTCCCTGCGAAGTGGAGGTAAGGCTGAGTACATTATGACCCTTCCCAAACCCCGCAGTGGCGGGAGCCTCGTGCACTGGGTATGCCCTTTTTTAGGGTAATTCAGCAATCAGATCTTGCTCCCCACAACAATATTGATACAATGATGGAAGATTTTAATGCAAGAAGCTAGGGAGAAGTAAGGGTTTAGCCACTGGTGTGAAATTCCAGCAGTGCGGGGCTAGGTTTCAATGTTGGCATTTAGTGAAGGTCAGCTATGATTGGTGGTTAGGCTTTAGGGTCTAGAAAAATCTATGTTAGGCATCACAGTGGAACTTTAGTTGAACAGCAGAGCATAGTAACACAGTTACTAATGCAACAAGAAGGGAAGATCTGAACATGGTTAACAATGGTGCAAATTGAAAGCAATCATACTTTCAAGTTGAAAAGAATCTAAAAGATTTGCTGGGAAGGTCAACCACACAAATCTTATTGTTATGGTTCCACAAATCCATTTTTTCCAAGATCCATTTCTGTATTTTCTGAATTCCTGATAAATCATGAATCATCAGATCCTCTCTCACTGCCATGAGAAGGATTTAAACCTCGCTATTGCAGACCAGATTGGACACCACCGATCCCAATCTGGCCTGATATAGGCTGATCTTGGAGGGAATAACAGTATTTATCAGCCAGTACTGACTGGATTGGTGTCCGCGGATACCGATCCAGAGCAGTTGATTTGCCTGATCTAATCCCAATTCCCAAGACTTAAAATCTTGGAGCTGACCGTTATACTCTCTTGCTTTCTCCTTTTCCTTTAGAGCCTTCAACGCCCAATACTGTTTCTTCTGCATAATTTGTTCATTCAGAGCTTTCATGGACCATTAGGCCTGTTATTTGGACCATGTCTGGATAGTCTGGACCATCAACTACCAACCCTGAATGGTATGTTCTAACCCAAGATCAGAAGTCATAAAAAAACCACTAACTCGTCATCAGACTACCTGTACAAATGGTTAGATCATTTAGACCCTTCACGTTGGACGATCAGAAGGCAAGGCATTGGCCATTTGTTGTTGTTACAGGTAGAGATTCTGTAGGAAATGTATGCATTTGAAATCAAACTCAAGACCACATGCCATAGTTGTCAAGGCACCGCCTAGGCATCCAAGCGGATTTCTAGGTGCCCAGCTGCTGCCTTATTGTAGGGCGCTTTGCATTGGTTTAATTGGTATCGAATCAGGTTCTGACACTTATTTATGCCAAGTATCGTTTAAGTAAATGTTTTTAGATTTGTTAAGATATCATTCATAAATAAGCAAATACCCCCTATTTGATCCAATAAAAATAGTTAAAAAATCAAATTCTAAAAGGATAAAAAGTCAACCCCCCCCCCCCCCCCCAAAGTTCAAGAACAAAAATTGGATTTTTGGCTAGGTGAAATTTTCAACTTTCTAATGCTGGGGTTTTTCTCAAATCTAAAAATTCCATATATCTTAATATGGTAAAACATTGTTGAAAACCAAGTGCTGTAAAATATTCATTTGTTTTGATATCTAAAAAAATATTTTCATTCAGATTGATTTTGACAGCATTCGAGCACACCAAATAAGGTTTGATCGGAATATAACTCCTTCAATATAAACCAGATTTAAGCAATCTTAGATTTGTTGGAAAGCTGGTTTTGTGCTCTACCTAATACAAAACGTCTCATGTAAAAATAAAATCATTTGATCAATCAAATTTCTTAGAGAACAAGAACATTTCTCTAAATCGAGAGTAGGTTAATTACTTATTGATAACATCATATTTTCTAAGAACAGTATCAACCAAATGTGTGACTAGGTATACCTGAAAATGAACATATAAACCAAATATGTGTTTTGATTGTTTCACACATATAACTGATATATTAAAAAATTAATACTGGGATGCGATTTAGGGTGCCTAGGATCGCCTAGCGCCTTGACAGCTTTGCCACATGCTCTGCAAACAACAAAATCACTACACCAAGTCTGTGGGATATGTATACAATCGAAACCAAACTCAAGACCACATGATCAAAATCACCACACCAAGGCCTGTAGTCTCATATGCCATTTTCTTTGGTAAAGTGTGAAAATTCACAAATAAACAAATTAAAAATATCCCATTTCCCAGTCAATTCCCAAAGACTAGATGAAACTTGCAACTTTTTTACCTTTTATGAATTATTTGCAAGCAAAATGATGGACCACTACAACGGTGCTAAAAAATGTTGACTAATAATTCAGCAAGGTCAATACTGGATATAACGATGAGAAGCTTTCAGTAACAGGAACGATGGCCTGGGCAGCAAGGATATGGCAGTGATGAGGTAGTAGGGTTGTGATTGTACTTGAAACCTCTTCCAACTAGGCTGCCCTGACTTGGGAGGAGGATGCGCTGCTAATCTCAGCAAGCACAAACTGTTCCTTCTCTATTACCCTAGGCCAAACCTTTTACAGATGTCTCATGCTCAGTGGTAAAAGGGGAAGATGGATAGTTTGCGATGGAGAGAGAGAGAGAGAGTTTCCTTTTTCTTTTTAAGGGGAGAGTGTGTTCACTTTGGGACTTGGGGTATGTGGATCTAAAGAGAGTAAACTAATCGTAGAAAGATAAATAGAGGTTCCTAAATTAAAATACCATTACATACAATGATACAATTGCTTGATTAATAATCTAAAAGATAACAATCATATTGGTCTAGCCTAATTTTTTTTGTTGAAACTTGTCAGTAATGAGACAAATGCATAGATTAGCAAAATTATATAGACTGATATGTAATTTATGTACTATTTGTACGTTATTATGATCCGATAATTGATTAATTATGCGGAAACAGGAATGCATAATATAGGGCCATTAGCCAGTGCTGGTCCCGCCTATGCAGGGTTCCTTGGAGAGGTATTTTTGGACTCGGTCCTAAATATCTATGTCCAAATTTCTAGTAAAAATTCTCAAAGAATAAATGTATAACATGGGAACATTTCCATTTCCAATTCCAATTTTTTGACATCTGCATTTTTTTTTAACTGTTTTATCCTATTTTGCTCTTCTGAAACTGAACAATACAGGAATGTATACCCTACTGTATTTTTGCCATCTTTAAATTTACTATGGTCGTAACTCGTAAGTGCGATGTATATAAATTGATTATAAGTTCTCTAGTCCTACTTCCCTTGACAATCAGACTATCTAGACTATAGGACTGGAAGGTCAAACTGTCAGACCACCAATCCCCAGGCCAGAACAGTAGTAACATTAATTTTGTTTTAAACAAGGCAATCATTGGTCTTTTTTCTTTCATCTTGTCAGCCACTAGCACTATCACTATGTTTCCATGAATGCATTCATTTCTATTTTGTCCAATCTAGTTTTGCCGCTCATCCACATCTGAGATACACTCATTTTATGGCTGTGATGTTCCTTAACTGCCAACAGTTAGTTATATAAAGCATGGGTGGGTTACAGCAATCTTATGAAAATTTCTATTACTATCATTAGTAGGTGTCAAACACACAGCAATGGAAAACACTTTTCCACATCATCCACCCTATTCAAATCTTGAGGGCAAAAAACTTTTCAATGAGTCTAAATGATTCAACCAAGTTAATGAACATGTTATATTGATTTACTACTCTATCCCTATTTCAACTAAAGTTGCACGCTATATATTCCTAGATTGTTCTATTTACCATTACACAGTCTTACTCATGTGACTGAAAATTACATCACATGAAACCATCTTTCCCAGTCGTAGTATGCTGAGACTAGGAGAATTTTTTTGAAGGAAAAATATGAGTTATTAAACAGCAATAATTTTGGCACTAGGCAAGACATGATGTACTAAGTTAAAGTAATTATGATGAGCTTAACAAGTAAGGAGTAAGAGATACCGTTTGATGATCTAGTGTAAAAAGCACAATTTTGTCATCCGCAGCTCCAGATATCCCACCAGTGCATGGCTCATCAACACTCAGGGTTAGAACTGCACAGAGAAAACACAACTAACATTCCTTGGATGTTGAAGAAAGAATAATTAAAATTCACATTGGCAGGCAAGAGTGATGCAGTAATGATTTATTGGACTGGCCCGAACCTGATTGGAAGCCCAAACTGAGAACCAGGCTCAAATCTGGTTCTGGTAGAAGTTAGATACATAGGAAACTCCTTATTGTCTTCAGGTTTTTTGTTTAAGGTAGTTTCCCAAGTATTTTTAGTTTCTATTTTCTGTTTGGAGTTTTCACTTTATATATGTGTAACCAACCAACGATGGAATTAGAATGGAATGAATTGAGTTTTGTTTTGGTTGAAGCCTGTGTGGCCTGAGGCAGCCGGTTGACTGAGGTGATCCTCTTCTTCCTCCCCCCCCCCCCCACACTTCTCTTCTAGTACGATTCCACTCCCATCTTTGCTCTTATTTTCTTCCTTGTTCCTTCTTCTTCCCTCCCTCTTCTGTTTGAAGGTCGTGCTTGGCGCGTTGGTCAAGTGCTCACTTGCTGAACGCTTGGTCACGGGTTCAAGTCCTGGAAACAGCCTCTCTGGAAACAGGGGTAAGGCTGCGTACATTTGACCCTCCCTAGACCCTGCTAAACGCGGGGGCCTTGTGCACTGGGTACGGCCTTTACTACAGGCAGCCATCCCTGTGGTTGCATCGAACCCCTTTGATGCTTTTTCCTTTCCCTCTCAGTTTGTGGGAGTAAATACCTTACCCTAGGGTGATTTAAACCCTAGAGTTTCATCCCCAACCAATCCTCTTGTTGAAAAGTATTTCTCTGAAACCAGGGCTGGGCCTGCAACTACTGCCTAATAGGATTTGCAGAGCTTGATTTGATGTTCTAGACATCCATGTTGGCTGTTCACAGTGTGTAATCAATAGGTCTTCAATATTCTGACCTTCTCCTAGAGTTTCATCCGGATTGGATCAGTATCAAATCAGTTATATGATTCGAGATTAAATTGGTTTGGCGTTAGAACAGACCATCACAAGATGGAAGATGACCTGTGACTTATCTCTTATGTCATTATTTCTAGAATTACTCCTCATTTCATCTTAAACTCCATTTCTAGCCTTTATTTGTATTAATGCCTAGTCTACCCCTTATTATTAAATATGATTTCCTTTGTGTCCCAGCCCCTAGTTATCTACTTTCTACCAAGCAGACGTTAATGTTCTGTTTATTTTCAATTCGGCCACTCCCTTTTTAAACTTTGAAATAGTTACAGAATTATTGCCTTTCATCTTTTGGCTATTATTCCCTTGGGTGGGCCTATAAGCGAGATCTGAACCAAGGTTTCCGAACCCTGGATTGCATCAAAGAGCTAAAATGGATTCAAAGATCAGCTCTTCGTCTAGAATGCTGATCCAAATCAGGACAGCTGGACAACCCAAGTGATATAAATAACCATCCAATCCACCAGCAGGATTGGTATGGTCCACAGTGAAATCTGATGCAATCAGTAGATTGGTGATCCAGATACGGTCCAAGTTGTGATCAACTACGAACAAACTGAACCCTTATCTTGATATTTGAAACATTGAGGAGTAACCTACTAGTAGGTTTTATATTTTTTCCCAAAATAAGTAAACCGCACCATAAGTATGTGGGAACATATGCCAGAAGCTGTGTCACTAACCAGGCTCTGAATGAAATTTCACAGAAGTTACCGGAACCCCAGGATTCCTCAGATCCCACCAAAGCATGCTCCCATCTTCATAACTGCCACATGTTGGGGATAAAAAATTAGACGAATGACCATAACTCTTATCACAGTAATAAAAAGATAGTATGACATTGCAAAAGAGGAAGATATGTAATTTAAAAATTCCATTTTCAGACATTGGGTTGCTTCAAAAACCATAATCTTATTCATGAGTCTGGGTCTCTGAGATACATGGCATTTACGCACAACCAAATATATTGTGTACATTCTGGTCTGAACTTGTACTCATACATCATTTATATGTCGTCACATTTAAATGTGCTAATCCAGAGTACATTTTTTATACTGTAAATACCTACATTTACCATATCATTTTACAAACACATCCAGGAGGGATGTGTTTGTGTTTTGTGTCTTCCTAATCACAGAATTAGACATCTATCAGTGAATGCTTTCAGTTCCCTGGTTACATAAAAGTTAATATATCAATCAACAAAATTTGTAGTATTTTAAAAATTTCCCCCTTCTTTCATTCTAAACCCCTAAAACAAGGACTGCTACATAAAGATACAAAATAAAACATCTTATATGATATTAGATTCCTCAAAGAAAGTCAAAACCCAAAGATCTTCAATAGTAATAAAGTATTGAAGAGGTTAGGTTTTCATACAAGAAAATAAAAATGTAATATCCCCACTGACTTTAGCACATAAAATACTTAAATGCCCTTCAAATTTCAAATTAAAGAAAATCAGGGTGTGAATTTTCAAGGATGGCGGTCCAGAAAAGGAATTTTTGGACAGACACCTAGTTTTGACATGTGGCTCAGATGGAGCTGAAAAGTTTTGGACAGGTAGACCCCAAGGTCCCCTCTCACATGTCAAATTTAAGCCAAATGGAGTTGACCAAGTGGAAAAATAAAAATTCTGAAATTTCAGGACTGTGGGAGGGTGCATGCCTGTTGACGTATTCATGATTCTACCCTTCCCTAATAGGCTAATAGTTTGAGCTTTTAGGTGAAACGGTAGTGAACATGTTATCAGAGCAGGGAGGTCAAGTGTTCAACTCCTGAGAAGTGCATCAGAAGAGTTTTCCTGACATGTCTTCTCCCATGGTGCCACGCAAAGGAAACGCTACGTGAGTTCCACGTGCAAGGACCATGGGATCTTTTGGCCTTGCATGTTCAAGGGAGTCTTGATGTATAATACATTGCTGGGCTCCGCACAACCACACTTTTCAAAAAGGGTGCAATAATCTGTTTACAAACTGATCACATGTTCAGTTAGGTGGACCACTAATTGGATCAACGAAGGATGCTACCTTTCCTAACAGTTCAAGCTTTTAGGTGAAACGGTAGTGAACAATGCCAATAAATGGACGGCTGAAAAATACACAGGAAGATGCCAATAAATGGGAGGGTATATGACTGGATTTGAGTCTGAAATTCAACACATGGCCAATCCAAACCATTCCATTAGATATCCAACAGTTGGAATTTCCAAGCATGTCTGAAGGTTTCTTTTTTGGAGCACCATCTGCCAAACCTTTTGCCAAAAATAAAAAATGAAAATATGTGCACCAAAGAAACATATATATAGTGGGACCTTTCAATAATGACTAAAAGATAGTAGGAATATCTAGGAATGAAATGCATGGTTCAAAAGTGGTAACAAATGTATAGGTTTCAGAGTTATACTTGAATTCTATGACAGAAAGTGCAAACACAAATTTAAGTACTCAATGGTGACATTACTTGGTTAAAGACTTGAGTATACATCTTCCAGTAGTTTCAATGCATAAAAGAGATCCTGAAATCTATTAGTTGGTTTCAAAATATAGTAGCAATATATATAAATGGCATACATAGTTCATATTGGAAAAAATTCAAGGTTTCAGAGTTAAAATAGAATCCTATGATGGAATGTGCAGACAAAAACCTTTTGAGGCAATTTTGTTTTTACATGGTCCATTGTAGATAGCCTTCTCTCTAAGGACTCCTAATTCAGTCGTGTGGCAGGATGATGTGGCATTTCCCACTGTTGGATAGACAAGGGACAGTCTGGATAGGCCACTTGTCAAATTTCAGACTTAAATTCAACTATATACACCCAATGTTTTATCATGCATCCCCATGTATGCCCATGCATGCCTACAGTACTCAGACGGCTACTATGAACTCTCCCATAGTTCTGGGTTTTTAAGCTCCATTTTTCCACTTGGCAAAATCTGTTGGGCTGAAACTTGACATGTGAGCAGGGGACTTGGGAGTTCTACCAGTCACAAAGTTTGCATTCCATCTGATCATGCCACATGGCAAGACCGGTGGCAGTGAAGAAAAGGCTCTCTCCATGGCCGTGAAGGAACCTTTCACCCCTTAACTTAATTGTGACATAATTGGTTTTGCAGTATACATCTTTTAGTTGGTTCAATGCCTTAAAAAGAAAACTGAAATCGGTCATTTTCTCTCTCTTAAGGTTTCAAGTAAGAACCTAAAGATTAGTTTTCAGCTTCAAAGTCAACTGACTTCAAAGGATTCGATGGGGTCAAGCACTTGATGTAGAGACTTCATGTACTATTGTCTATTGGAGTCATTACCATGACTTCATTCATCATGTATGGGTTAAATCTGAGAGTCAGCAACCAACAGTCACCAGAGAATTGAATTTCCAAGCTCCATGCTAAATTTGGTTTCTAAATGGATATGGTCCTAAAAAATTATCTAAATTGTAAATACATAGAAGAAAATACAAAATTATACCAGTAGATAAATGCCTTTGTAGGGTTTTTAACAATAAAAACATAAGAACAAAATAAAACTAAACAAAAAAGGAATACCAGTTGCTTATAACTGAAAGGAACACAGGCAGATATACTAATCATGGTAAAGATATAACCCACCCGGCCAAAACATTTAGGAATCCCTGCAGCTTTGGTGGTAAAAATGCTTGAACAGCCATGCACATTCCTGCAATGGAAGCATAAGCTAAACTCATACTCATTCATGCAGAGGTATCTGATTTGGAAAGGCACCAATGCTCCACATCTCGATTTTACTTAGTAATAATGTAATATACAATTATACATTGCATTTTCTTATGGGAGAGACTCTCAACTCAACTCACCTCAGCCTTATTCCTACTAAATGGGGTCAGGCTACATGGATCCCCTTTGTAAAAAATGATCAACCACTTTAACCACCCCACATGATTCATCATTCATGTGCATCCATTATTACCTATCTTCTTGCATTCAAATAGAAGACTTAACTTTAGGAGAGAAAATTAAGACACAAATTCTCCTGTAAACATGTAATGAGTTCCATATCTTCTTCAAAAGGAGAAGAATCCAACCAGATCAATTTTAAGGGAATGATCATCAAGTTCAGGACCCTAACCACTTCTTATCAGGAACACAATTAAGAGGTAACAAAATGTTGCAACGTAGAGTTCAGGAGAGTATTTAGTATTTCATCTAAAGAACTGGGCCTCCCAAAAGATGATTTCTTTGCCAACACCAATCATTCATCAAAATGCATTTCATAAGCAGGTCTATACTCTTCAGCAAATGTTTTCACGCATAAGAATCACCTTTTTGTTTTTCACTTGAAAGAAGGGTACTAATCTCCAACTAGGTTAAACAAAGTTGAAGTTTCAGATCCATATTATTGTTCCACTGCATTAAGGGCTACAATATTACTGCAGAGAGAGCAAAAATAGTACAGAAAAATGTTCTTTATGACAGTGATGTACTGATGTCCACTACCAAGAATAGAGACAAATGTTGTCTCATGAGTTTTAAATTGGGTGAAGATAATTGCTAAAACTTAGTAATGATTGAGAATTAGATAACAAATCCCAAGGTAACAAAACTGTATTACAAGTCAAAAGTTGATACAAGCATCAGAAACAGACCTCTTGCCTTTGTTGAATGACTTGGGGAGCTTCCATTACAGATCTGAGGCAAGCGTGTTAACCTTTCTGCGGTATTGAGATCCCAAATCTCAACCTTTGCAAATAGATCACTTAGTAAGGTAAGGCAATAAATAGGAGGTAAAGAAACCAATAAAAACATGATGAGAAAATTAATCACCTCAGAAGACTGTTCCCCTGCTATAGCCACATATTTCGGTCCTTCAGGAGAAACAGAATCTGTCAATTAATTAAGAATGTGAATCACTGATTATACGGCCTCTGACAAATCATTTTAAAAGAGATAACCAACAAATGAACCACATATAAATTAACTAGATCAACTGATATTAGCAAACTGAGAAAATAAAAAAGATAAAGCAGTGAACACTACAACTAGAAAAGAAAAGTTTAAATACATGAAAATGATAGTTTAAACACTTTAAATTTATAGGTGCAAAAAAAAAGTGAACAACTTGCTAGGAAGCACATATTTTAAATCTTAAGCAGCTTGATTCAAGTCAATTATAATTCTAAACTTTAGCTCATACCTTCTAAAATAATTGGACCGAGTGGCACTTGACTACATGAGCCTACTTTTCTGGAAGGTAATTGTAAGTAAAATGGGACCCATTTAATCTGATCCAGCATGGCCCATTAGTAAGGCAGGGAGCACTGTAGACTGGGGCAGGAATTGAAGGAGAAAAACCAAATCAAATGATAAGAAATAAAATAGAGAATGAGAGATATAAGTGGAAAGAACTATAAGATCCTAAAGTCATACATTAGTGCAACCCAACCTGACACAGGTTCATTTTTCTAAACTCAAACGGAATCAGGTCATTCCAAACAGAACCACAGGGAGCATAAAAGGCATCCTATTGGAATTTTATTGTCCTCGTAGTCCAGATCCAGCCCTATAGTACCTGATACCTAAATACAACTCCATAGAAATTCAGAAAATATGATTAAAGCCTAATCCTGTTAAACCATGGAATGCTTAATTGTCAAACCCTGAATTTTCCAACCCTAGATGAACTAATTTGACGCCTACACTAAGCTGCTAAGCACATGCATAATTAACTTCTAACAGTCCCCCGGAGTGACATCTAAGTAATGTTGTCTGTTTTAACTCTGTATGTTGATTGCTGACATCATCCTATTTTCGTTAACACCAAATCTCAAGATCATCAGTCTCCTAGTATGAAATGTTAACCTAATTTAGTCAAACTTGACCTGATCAGGCGATCATGCATCTAATATATGGTTCTAACCATGCGACATTCATATTAAAAGGCATTGTTATGATAGGTTTTCAATCCTGAATGTCTATGGACAAGACCCAAAAAATAATTAGAAAAAGTACATAGTTATGGGCACCAATGAGAGAACATTGCATGGCCAAAAGGTTCTTCTTAATCCAAAATATCTCTAATAGAATAAATGCATTCAATCACAATAATTTCAATCACGAACAATGTTCACTCCCAAATAGATAAACCTCGCATAAGGGTGGAACTCCATCATACCTCCATGGATCTTTCCTCCATCAACTCCATCTAGCATTGCTGCATTAATGGTTTCCCTAGCCTCAATATCACATAAATTCTTAGGTTCTCCTGTTGTAAAGCCTGATTTCTCAACAGAAGCATCTTCAGTTTGCACCAAACAAGTAAAAGGCTTCTTCACTAAGGATAGTTTGCAGAAATGATAAGAGCTTGTTTTGATGATAAGCGATGGTGTCCTGCAAATGGTAAAAGCTCAAGAGTTTAGAAACCACAAAGGAAAGCACCAATTGATTTGGACCAGCATAAAAAATGATCCCTTATGAAGATAATAGAGGTCTCTCTCTCACACACCACCGGGGGGGGGGGGGGGAGGGGACTGCAACTGGAGCAGTGGGTGTCATGTACAAGACATCTGCAATAAAAGATATCACACAGAACACCCAATCTAATGGTTATACTTAGTTTTATTGAAACACATAAGCTTTTGGACCACCCTAACTACTTATCTACTCCCCAAAGCACCAGTTGTAAGTGTTTTCATCATTTTCAAAAGAATCCAACTTTCTGAGTGTATAGCAATAATTCGTCACCTTTCTAGAAGCATTTTAAAGGAGAGTCAACAATTAGTTGTCCTAAGTCCGGACTCACTCTGACTCAGGCCCCAATTCTATTATAGATGAAGTAAAAAATGGAGAATTATTTCAGCACCTCATATATTTACATACATACATACATTTATATTCAACAAATATTAGGTAATTTCTACACCCAACAGAAATTCCATACAGTCCCAGAGGCAAGAAAGAAGCAAAACCAGGTAAGCAGTTATCTGGATTGCAGATAACTAAGGGAAACAAGAAAGGAGCTACAGATCGTAATACACGTCTTTCCAGTTCTTCTAGTTAGGATTTAGGGATGAAACTCTGCTAGGGGCTGGACAGAATAAGAGGGCAAAAGATGGTCAAATTGGGAAGTAACAGAAACTGGACAGATAGAGGCAAAATGGCAACAAGCTAGTAATTGAGAAAACCCAGGGAAACTGAGAAGAGCTTAGGAGATTGAAGGAGAAATCGTCGAGCTTAAAAGAAAGCAATCTAATAGGGCTGATACTCAAGTCAAGTTGTCTATGGCTACCAGAAGATCAAACAAACCAGAAAGACAGATTTCTTTGCACCTAACAATGAATGCCATTGGACCAGTATTATGGTTCTTGTAAGAACTTTCCAGACACCAGTTGCAGGCAATAACAAATCACAGAATAGAACTTGAAACCAGAAATAAAGGGAACAGGCGTACCCAGTGCACGAGGCTCCCGCCACTGCGGGGTCTGGGGAGGATCATAATGTACACATTGCTGCTCTTCTCTTCATGGCTAATGCTGTGAAGAAATCCCTTGTTTCTGATCAAAGAAACCTTGTGTTTGATCAAGGCTGGCCTACTGATTTTGAGTTATAGCAATTCTTCTAAATCTGGAATTTATTCTCTGTATTTCAATCCTGTTCTTGCTACTGCTTTGATCTTTCAAATACAGTTCTATATTACAAATGCAACCCATCCATTAACAATTCGAATTTCAGTCGCAAAAAGGATTGAAAAAGTTTGAAGATACTTTTGATAAGATGGTCCCCAACATAAAGATCAGTTTCGATTGGTTGACTGGAATCTGGAGCTAAAGTAAGTTTGGGTCTCCAGAAAAATGAAGTTGATGGATGCATTCAGGCGAGAAGACAGGAAACCAAAGAGGAGACCAATTTAGTCCAAGTGGGAAAGGTGGAATCAAGAAAGGGACATGGCAGTAGTTGAAAGTAACTATGTAGATGTAGTGTATCTTTGGCAAGCCATCTCTATGGTTTTGATGAATTCCATCAACACATGCCTTCAAGTTGGGTATAGTGAAAACATAAAAAATTGTAAAATTAAAAGATGACCAACGCTATGAATTCTCTCCGGTATCTCATGCCATACATAATTGCAGCTTAAAAAATGTGCTCTCATAAGGGACAGTTTCAAATGCCTCAACTAAGGAATCCAAATGATTGAGCAGTAAATGTCATCATTGGATTCTGTGCTAAACTCAACTCGTTTCTTTCTATCAGTCGGTGAGATGGATGGGCTCTCAGATTTAGAACCCGAAGGAGACAGTCTCCTAAGATTCTTCTTCAATACCCTCGTTGAACGATGTGATGGACACTTCGTGATCTCCTATTCCTACTAAGGTGCCCTTCTTCCTACCTAAGAAAACACTAGACAAGATTTCAATCATAAGCACCAGATCTCAAGAAGAAAGAATATATATATATATATATATATATATGATCTGTATTCAACTGGATGTACGATACTGTTGACCACCTCGTTCATTGTGCCTTACTGCTTTTGCAAGAATAATGTGGTCATAAGAATGAAGAAGTTTCTGGAATCAGTGAATCACGCATCCCAGCTTGATGGAAGTTACTTGCCTTGGAATTCATTGGCACTCAGTGCAAGGGAAAGCCCCTCATTCTAGTACATGTTCTCCCTTTCACCATTTATAGATGCCCTTTCAAAATAACAAAATAGAGAATTTTTCATAACAGGCAACACAATTTTGCTGAAGTTCTGAAATTAATCAGATCTTTGCATCTACTTTGACCTTCCACTCATTGACTTCATATGCCCTAAATCCCCAAATTCTATTTTGTCCGACATCCCTCCTCTTTCCATGGTTCTTTAACCAGTATATATAGCACAATTCCCTGTGCTCACTGCTCAACCTTTTCTTAAGAAAACTTATAACTTAGTAAAACCAATAGGAAAAAAAATTGGGGGGGTGGGATGTAGGAGGAAACAGGAAAGTACCTGGAAAGGCCTCCGTCTTCAATATCCCAACATTTAACAGTCCCATCCCTACCCTGGCTACACGCATTTGGGGACACAAACTTTAAATCATAAATATGGCAAGAACCTACTCAAAAATATAAAATAAAAGAAAAAGGGATATGATAAATCGATTCTATTGGATACATCAGAAGTACTAGGCACAAATTCTTAAGCTAAATACGCATGAGACTGATAATAAATGACCTAACAACTTTATTGTCTCCAATCAAAGGACTTGTAGCAACACCGATGATTCCATGTGCAGCACTGTGTACCCTGTAATCCATTTCATACAAAAGTTGGTCACATTATATGCATAACATTGGAAATTAAGGAGCTTAATGAAGAAAACATTTCCTACTAATGAAGGGTACCATGAAGAAGAGACTGTCCTGTGTTGAACTGTATCCCAAATCCGCAACTCACCGTCGGTAGCACTGTGACACCATCCACCAATAGACATCAATGTATTGTTACTATGAAAATTTCTTCTTCATACATCTCCAGCTGAAAACTCCTAGAGATAAGAATTTCTAACTAGCTTTTGTCCAGAGGCGATTAGAAAACTACCCAGTAAATAACATAGGCTTAGAAGAATGGAAGCAAACATCCATAACAGAAGCTCGATGACCTCTCAGCACTGCAATTGGGTCAGGAGGGGGGCGTTTTGTGTCCATTCTGCAATCTCGATTCCAGTGCTGCCATTAGGAAAATCGTCAATAAACAGTGTTTTTTTTAAGAAAAGCACGTTGTGCTCATCACTGAACCATGTAGATAAAAGTAAAGATTAAAGAATGGGCATTTCACTTCTGTCTTTGCTAATTTCCAGCCACTCGCACAGAATCTTACACTGGAACCAGCAAATATCGAGAGTAAACAACCGTTAAAATTTTTCTTCATTGCAATTGCACTTCAATGAATGGAATTGATGGAAACGGTAAGACCAAAGATTCATACTAGAGAAAGACTAAGCTTGATGTACAGATACGAAAACTGTATGTGAAGAAGAATCAGTCATCAGGACTGCAGTGTAAAAGGCCTTGTGAACCAGGAGGCAGCCTGGCACGGACTGAGATGGAAGCTTGTCAAACGTGTCCGTAGCACCACCTTCGCCGCCACACAATTCTTTGTAGTGTCTTTGTAGAACAGACTAAAGCCCACGGCCAAAGCTATGGACCTCGATTAAGAATCACTAGAAAGGTGTAAGAACCCCAAATCAGAAATGGGACCGGCATCCATTCTGATCTGAATCAGATTGGATCGGTTCAGAATTAGCCAGAATCAACTAAATTCACCAATACCGTAAATTTGGAATCGGGAAGAAGAAACAAGGATTTCCCAAAATCTGTGGGTTTTTTTTTTTAGTTTTTATCCAATAACCTTGGGGATTTCGTTACAAGAGATAAGTTTGATTGATTTTCTGTTGTTTTACTAAAGAAACAAAGGCAAAACTTCTCCCCAAAAAAGAAGGGCAACAAATGAAGATCAGCCATGAAAAATGGGTGATTCAGGGCCTGCATGATAACACTTCTTTTCTCTGTTTCTTTGTTTTTTTCTTTTTGTTCCTGGGACCAAAAAAAGAATAGAAATTCGTTTGTTACCGCTGGTTCATTATTTTGTTCCCGGGAATGCATCAGTCACTAAATAGTTGCTCATAAACAGAAAAAAAAATTAAATTAAATTAATTTGAAACTTCTCTATTCCAGAAACAAAAAGGAGAAATAAGGGGGGGGGGGAGGAGGGAAGTTGCTCTTTAATAAGCACATGGTTACTTCGATGGGCAAAGCAGTAATTTACTGCTCAAAATAAAACACCATCTCCAATGCAACTTCAACCACCAAATCCACCTCCGCCACCGCCACCGCCGCCACCACCACCACCACCAAGGGTATTCAATGGCATTTTTGAAAATTTATAGAAGTTCCAGAAACAAATTACTGCACATAACATACGTGTTTTTGTTTCTTTTCTGCCCCAGAAATAGAAATTACTATTACCAAACGCTTTTTTGGTCCAGAAATTAGGCCCAAAAACAGAAATACAAAAAATTATTTCTGGAATAGAAACATGGCCCAGAAACAGAAGTGTTATCATGCAAGGCCTCAAAAGGGGGTTGCAGGAATAGGCTGGAATCAAATTGGGTTTGGCTAAATCCAATTCATCCAATTCCTTTAACCATGATCACTAGATCAGTTTTTTTTTTTTTTTCTCTGAACAAAAAAGACATTATATTCAACAGTACAGCCCTTAAACCCTAAACCCTCCCTGTCCCCAATATGCCCCTAAGTTCTTAGCTATGAACCTTGGGGTCTTATTCCAGGCTCCAGCAGGACCCATATGTGATATGCCTTAAATCGCAGCAGCACTGAAACGCAGCCGATAATCCCATTTATCCAATTGCGGTATCTGTTTGATCAGAAGCTGTATAAGTGAGCAGGTACTATCAAATATAACATGGTTTTGATTGGGATTACATGCAGTGTTTCAAAGGACCATAGACCTTTTAAAGGAGATGTCCAACTTAAAAATTAGAGTACTGTCAGAGTGGACAGAGGGCCTGTATGAGAACGTTTCTGTTATGCAAGAATGTTTCCGAGCCAGAATTTTTCAGAAAATAAACAGAAACGTGTTTGGAAGGCACAATAACAAAAGTACTTTTGGCACTTCTACAAACTACTATTAAACCTAATCTAAATCTGAAATCAATGCGCAAAAAGAACTCAGAACAAATAATAGATACTATTTGTTTTCCCTCAACCAATAAGATAAGTCACCACCTAATGTAGTCCTAGATAGGTAGGAGACCTACTAGGAGCCAAACAACAGGATCAATCGCAAAAGGGGTAGCTGGTTCGAATGGACAGCACTAGGATTTAGGTTAATTCTAGGGTTTAGGATGGGAATTTGGGAATGGGTCTTTTATGACTTTAATATGCAGGTCTAGGGGGTTATTATGGGATAAAAATAATTGGATTTGGGAAGATTTTAAAATTCTGCAATTCCGGACAGAATTGAGTTGCAGGTTTTAGGTTTAATGGAGTGGAGGAATGGAGGGGTTGTAGAGGAGACTAAGGGCTAGGTTTAAGGTTGAATGTAGGGAGAGGTGTAGGGGATATAGGCTGGAAGTAGGGTTCGAAATTGACAGCTAAATCTGGAGTTATGAGAGAGTCCTAGTTGAGGTAGGAGTTGCAGGTTTAATGGAGATTAGGGCTTGATGGATGGAGGGGAATGTAGATTAGGTCTAAGGGAAGATAAAGGCTGGTAGAAGAAGGTTTAAAAACAAATAGCAGGTTCAAACTTACTAGATTGCAGAGAACAATGGCAGCAACTTGATAACTTGAAGAAACCTCCCGATCTTCACAATGCAAGGAGTCGCAGGAATCCACCTACCCTTCACCACCTTGAGATCCACAAGGATATACACTCACAAAGAGCAACAGTAATGGCAGCAAGCATAAAGCTAATTTTTATTAATCAAATTCGTATGTAATGCTGGCCTCCCTTACAAACTTATATAGAAGACTCAAAAATAGACTTAGACACTAAAAAGGAATGGCCTAACCCTATCCCTAACCTATTAGGTAACTTAAACTGACTAGGAAACTAGAATACTAAAGGAAATAGACTCAAAACATGGCTGGACTTATAGAGTCCTAATCCAGCCCAACTTACATCACATGACCACTTAAGTTGTCACATGACCACTTAACCAAGTCACATGATCACTTAAATTGAACCAATTGGATGCAACCAATTTGAACCGGTTCAATTAAAAAACATAAAAATAAACTAAGTATTGGGCTAATCCCGTATGCAACCTATATACCCATATTTTAGGCTCATAAAAGTGGCATATTACATTAGAAACCCATGGGATCAAAGGCCCAACATGTATGTAACCCAACCCTAGACTTATTCCCAATGAAACAAACCCTATTTGGTGATGAATCTGCTTCACCACCTCTCTAACTACTTTTTTCTAAATAGCCAACAAAACAACTGTATGGGGGAGATGGAAGGAATGGAACAGATTTCTAGAAATAAAACTAATATACATATTAAAAGGAACACATCCATAGAAGCCTTGAAACAATGATATAATAGGAAAAAAGTTCAGAAATAATTGATTATAGGATTGACAGACTAGCAGAATTGTAGACAGTAACAGAAATCATAATGAGAGGGGGAAAAAATTAACAAATAGAACTAATTAAAATGAGCCTTCCTCGATTACAGAGAACTATAGAAATATAAGAAGGGCTCGGCAAATGCTACCGGATTCCTTCAAAGCATGAGTTGAATTGAGCAGTGATCTCATGTATATGCAAATTCATGGATTCAACTGACTCATCTTAAAGTTCTATTTCTCTTTCTCCATCATTTACAGATGATGTAAAATGGCACAATCTTCCATTACATTGTGCCCCAAACACCATAAGGGGATAGAAGCCATGTAGAGAAAGGTGTACAAGTATAACTAGATCACTCTGAATAGTTTATGGTAGTAGCTCAAATCTTCTTTGAAAGCTCACAATTAATGCAGCGGTGCACAACATGTTCTTCCTCCAGCTTACACATAATACATCTAGTTCTGATTTCCTCTTCCTGATGGGATTCCCATTTTCCCCCCCTCCTACTCTGTTTCTAGTTCTGTTGGTCAACAGGTCAGAACTTCAAACTCTGTTTTTAGTTTTCGCATGCTCTAGTTTTCTGCTACAGTTACTCATGAATTTCAAGTTTGTTGTAAGATCTGCTCAGAATACTTGTTCTGATCATCCTTTTAAACTTCAGCTCCTTTTCACACCACTACTATACCCTATTGTTTCTGCTAGCTGGAACTGACCAGAATAGCAATCTGATTCCGTCGGATCCTAAAAGGTTACAGACAAATCAGTTCTGTTTGAAATGAAAGCTACAAAAATGCCTGAAGGTTATTCAACCATAATTTAAGGTCATTCTGTTTGTTCTCAGAGATATTCAAGAAACAATTCTGAAACTCGGTTAGAGAGAGTGATTTAGCAAAGCATACCGAATCCAATACGGAACAGACGCTTGAAGTCGAAAACGCCTGAGAAATCCTAACTAAAACCTGTAAATGGGCAAGAATCGAACTGGGTTATTGAGAGATTAAAAAAAAACACAATTTTTATAAACCCTAACTCAGAGAGAGAGAGAGAGAGAGAGAGGGAAAGAGGTAAGGAGAGGATGAGAATTAAACAACCGTAGAAGAAGAAGAGGAACTCTCAGGAAACTGCTCTTTACAAGGAGAGCGGATGAGGGGTTGGGCTTAACGGCTCTCGTTTTCCATCTTTCAAACTGTTCCCGGGAAGGAGAAGCAGCTTCAAGTTTTAATTTTGTTGCAGCAGCCGCAGCGCAGGCTGCGCCAGACACATGGGGGCGGGTGGTCATTTCGTCCCCTGCGCCCCACCCGCCCCCGAGAACATTCTCCCTTTAATTCCGGAACAACAACATAAACACTTCACAAAAATGTTACCAAACAGAGCCTAACATTCAACAACAACATAAACACATCTCAAAAACGTTAACAAACAGAGCCTAATATTCAAACCAGTAGCCTTCTTTAGTTGAACGGTTCTCCCTCCGGTCTTTGAGGATTACTGGTCAGACTCAAACACGATTCCAGAAGTGCACCGAGAGCAAATTTCCTGAATGAAAGTCTGGAATTGCTAAGAGCTCACGTCTGGTGTGAACTATAAAGTAAGTTCTGCTTGAGTTATCAGCTGCTGCTTGCATGGTGGTGGAGCCTCCACCTCATAATTTAAAACTAGGGTTTTATGCTTCTCTCCTTTTTATTTGTTTCCCATCGGAAGAAGCTTTGGTCTAATGGAGATAGGACTAGTATCGATACTGAGATCAGCATGGATCGCAGCAATCATGCCTATTCTTCTCGCCTCGGTCCCCTGTGCTCGTCTTAGTTCCTTCCATCGAGTTGTATTGACATTTGCTAGCAGAGGGAAGATCGTGCAATCTTCGTCACGGGTGAGTGCAAGAAAAATTTAACTAATTAAGCTCCCCACTGGGACAACTTTTATGCTTTGAGCTATGTTGATGTTGCGAACGAACGAAAAACTGTTCTGTAAACACTATAATACACAAGAAAACCACATTAGTGTTTTATGGAGTACGGAGCAGCAATTCATATTCCAATTTAATACTGATTGTATGAACTGTTACACCCCCCCCCCCCCCCCCGCCCTTACACACACAAAAAAAAAAAAAATAGTTATAGGAACAGGCAACCGAAGAAATATCAGAATGAAGTGAAGACTACTAGAGCAAATAATTATCCCCATGAAATGAAGTCGCTGAAAATTTTAATTATGTCGACGTTAAGAAGACCAACAATTGGAAAAGTAAAACAATAACTCTAGAAAGAAATAGAGGTTGAGGTGCTGGGGTGGTGTTCACTTTTTTTTTCCTATTCTATTGGATTCCTTGTTTCTCAGGAGAAGTTATTGAACTAGTGTGTCCAGTCTTTCTTTGAAGTCATTGAGACACCAACCTACAGATGCCAAGAGTAAAATCCTCTAAGCCATGAAACAGAGAAGAGTTGGGTGGAAGGATGATCACTTATAACCCCTCGATACTGGTGATGTAATGCTTTAGAAGCTGCATACCATCTAAACATGTTTGTAATCATTCACTTGGCAAGCACCTGGGAAGGATGCATATAACCCTAAAGTTGGATGAAGCAGAGATTGATTCCTGAATTTTAGAAGTTACAACTTTCCAATTTAGAGGTAAATCTTTGAATTGTAAGTTAAAATTAAATGTTTTGAACATGTGGTGTTTGTCTGGATTTCTACATGTTAATCCCCATCACATGATGGCTGTTAATTCAATATTTATGATCATCAACTCAATGAATTGGCTATGCTTCCCCATGTTATAATTCTCAGTTTCTGCCAGTTAAAAAGGAGTGTCTAATACAAAATTTTGGATTGAAATCTTTGGTGCGAGAAACTGGAGAAGCTTCAGATGCCCTCCCCCCAGTTCTGGATTCTGCTTCTCACCAAGAATCTGCGCGAAAGAATCCTACACAAATGTCTCCTTAGTGCTCCAATTATGACTCTAAAGATTAAGGAAACTGCAGCTCACTAGGTTTCGGTATCTAAAAACTCTAAAGATTTCTTGTAGCAATGTCTTTCAGGGTAGTTGTGTCAAGGCTGCTTTAGATTTGTTTTTGTCAATTGCCTCGTTAATGACTGGTTTTAGCTACCCTCTGAGGCCATAGTAAAATTGAAGGCTGTTTATTGCAAAGGTGAAATAATAGTATGAGCAAAATTAATGCCTAGGCTGAGTTTATAATGCAATTCTTTCCCCTACCTATCCTTTGTACTCTTATTCCTCAATTATAAATCATTGCTGTTGATGAATGAATTGAGAAATAAAGCTGAAATTGGCAACACTTCCTTTCATATTAGAAAATTGATTTTTGCCAGCACCAGCTAAATTGGCTGAATGGAACCTTCTCTAATTTGAAGTTTTGTTGAACTGTAGAAATTCACTGTTCCCCAGAGGTTTTTCCTGCATTTTTACGTGGTGGCTGTGGCAGTGACAACCGTTTTGTTACTTATGACTTGGTTCTATGCGTATTGGATGGTGCCATTCAGTTCCGAGTCTTTTCATTTTTCTACAGTTGCAAGCCACTTGACTGGAGGTTCACATATCTTATCCATGCATAAGTCTCTTCCAACTCCGGAAGAGCATAGATACAGGTTATGCAAAACCTTGTTTTTGCTTTTACTGATGGAAGTCCAAGTCCTGAGACGCCTCTATGAGACAGTAGATGTTTTTAGCTACAGCCCTTCAGCTCGGATGCATATTTTTGGCTACTTAACTGGGCTTTAGTAAGTTTCTGAAATCTCTCCAACTTTTACCCTCCTACAATCCTGCCAATTTTCTGTGTCTCTCTTGGTTTTTAATATATTGGCTTTACAGGATTTGGGGAAGTATGGCGTCTAACCCCCTTATTGTGCAATTTGCGTCTTTTGTCCCTGTTTGCACGTGTGTTAAGTTCTCCAAAGGGCAGGAACCAACATCTGAACTGTAGGCTTAGAATTAGAAATGCATTGGGATTTAGGGTCATTGATATACACAGTGTGCTTATGTAAATACCCCATTGATGATTATTCCCACCATGTGCATTTGTCCACATCTGGATTCTGGGCACAGGTGAGAGCTTAACAGATATTTTGAGTTGTCTGGACTCATCATTTCTCATAGTTTATTTGTTAGAGTGTGTTTCTTGAGGCAGTAAAACAGTTTTTTTTTTTTTTTATTATTAATTTTATCTCAATTCAGTTAATGATTTCTTCCATTTCACATCTTGCACATGGCACTGGTATGGTTTCTGGGTGTCAAATATAGCACCCTTTGATTGTCTTGGAAGTTCCTCTTAGTGAGTGCAGAAATGACTAGTTTTCTTCTTTGGTTATTAATAAATTCATTTTTTCATGTGTGGCTGTTTGTCATGGATGTTCTTCTTTTTTGTTTTTACCCATCTGTTTTAACAATAACAAAGTCACATTTCTTGCCTTCTTGGTCTCACAAATAAGGAAAAAGATCCTGTCCTGCAGTGGCGGGAGCTGGAGCATCCAGCCCAGCTAAACGACAGTAAAAACAGGGGTGGGGTGGTCATTTCACAGGTGGGTCCCACCTGGGCCCCACATGTGAAATGACCACCCCACCCCCTGTTTTTAGGTGGTTTCCATGGGCTGGATGCTTCAGCTCCCGCCACTGCAGGACAGGAGCCGATTCCCACAAATAATCTCATTTTTGGCCTTTTTCTTTGTTGGTGATAAATAATAATTTTATGTGTAAATATAAAAAAAAACCTAAAATAGAGATATATTACAACAACAATAACAATAGAAGAAACAGCACAAAAAGTACAAGAGACAGCATGATTTTAAATGTTAGACCTTATGAGGTGTAAATATCTCCAAGTCTGAGGGCCCCACACTAGACTTCTTCATCCACATGATGACCAAGGCAACATCACCTTTGACTGTCAGAAATTTGGCTTTCCTGTAGAAGGTGAAGCCTCCATACTCATGATAATAGCTTTCAGTTCCATCGTCTCATTTTTCCCTTGTGTTGTTCTTTTCATGATGGAAGTGGCATTGATCAGAAAGAACAGGGCACTTTCTTACCCCCCAACCCCCTCCCCCAAGGAAAAATTAAGAGAAAGCTATAAGACGGTATGAACAGCCCCTCCCCAAAAGTTTTCAGGTATATGGAGTATTATAGATCATGTTAGGCTGTGTTGTATATTACATTGAATTTTAATTTGATAACAGGCCCCTCGCATGATGTTTTTATTTTAATAATGGATTGAAATTAATTTATACCCACACATCCCATCGTATTGCCATGAGCCCCCCATTGATCTCAATTTGATGTGTGCCCCTTGACATCAGGGCTCCACCCCCTCCCCCCAATCTAACTAGATAAACAAATGGTGTATAGATTCTTCAACCTGAACTCTGCAAATTTTGGAGACTTATCAGACAAGATAAAAGCCAGACTGGATATTCTGTCCACTAAATAAATTTAATTTTATGTTTGGCCCTCTAATATGGTCCAACTTATGCGCTGGTTAAGATGACATGATAGGACTCATTCTTACAAGATATTTTGAATGGGCCCGCAAACTGAACACCACAAAGTGATAAGAGCATGCATACCTTTTACTTTCGGATCCCTACAACAAAATTACTGTGTTACAGGAGCTGCCTAATACTGTTATAGAATATATGAGTACAGAGTACTATTATTTTTCCATTGGTAAAGGGGGAAATCTACCATAAAAAGTGGCGTACTCACAAATACAAGCTCCAAAATCTGGACAGTTAACATGTAAACATCTATTGGACTGGTCGTACTCGTACCCATATGCCAATGCAATCTTAGAGCAAGTGGGTCTATAGCTCATAATATGTTGCTTTGATTAGTAAACATACCTTGGCCATTGAATGAGGCACCTAAATTACGTCACTTCTTTATAATTTGATGGTTTCTCTCTCTCTCTCTCATCAATTTTCATATCTTCTCCCTTTTTTACTTCCTTCCTCTATGTTTTATATCGGCCAAATCTTTGATTTGGATCACAGAGTTAAATTTCTCTTGTTTCTCAGTTCTAGAATTATGGTAGTTATTAATAGATCCGTGATTTCTTTTTCTTTTTCTTTTTGTTGGGGGGGGGGGGGGGTGAGGGAGAGTGGGGTTTCAGATGACAATGTTTGATTGCAAAAAGAGGAAATGGTAATGCAAAGATACCAAAAGCCAGGTTAATGCTTGGATCACAGGAATGTAGATGGGTCTGACTCCTGCAGATCTTTTAGCAATTTGATGTATGTGTTATTTTTAGAAGCTTTCTAAACTATTAAAAAATTCAAATTATTATGAAAATTAACAGCAATAAATGGTTGAAATTACTTATTCTACCTAAGTATTGGTATAGTCAATCTTCGAAATGAGGACCCATCCAATGGCTGATCCAGATTCTCTACATGAGAGAAAAATTGACAAATTAAAGTGGGCCTTAGATCATTCTACAATCTTTGGCACTAAACCAACATATTGTTGCCTTGTGTCAGAATAGGTGGGCAGTAGCCACCTCAACTCAACTCAGCCTTATCCAAGAAAATAGCTATTATTACTGGTTATTCATTAGTTCTACTCTATGGTTAGTAACAAATTTGCCTATTGTCTGATGTTGTTACTCGAAAATTTATGCCATTCTCATAATCATACCTAGTTGCTGTATGAGTGTGATGTTGGCCATTAAATTGTATAATTAACATCATATCCGAATGACCCCTGTTTTCGACCTAATCCATATAAGACCTTGAATTTCATTTAGACCGATATTTATGTACGAAAAATATTTTTATGTGATTCAAAATAGATCTGTGATTGGACTGTAGGACCAATCAAAATCTATTTATAATTCTAGAAATGTTACATGTTACTTGGAACAATTGATCTGAAGTTCAGATGGTATTAACTTCGGGTTGTATGAAATCCAAGCATTGACCATAGTCTGACCTTTCTGATCACCTTTTTTGTCTGACTGCTACTAGCCTTGACCAGAAATCAGATGGTCCAGTTTGGGTGAGGCTCTGCTCTAGTCTGGTTTGCTTTTGATACACTATCATGTGAAGCTTATGATTTTGTATGTTTGTTTTATACCAACTTGGTTGCTTGTAGATTCAGGTCCTGTTTTCATCTTCTTCCCCACAGGCATAATTGTATGTAGTTATGTTTTTCTGGGTTTTGCTGATTCATTATCCACTCCCTTGACAAAAAAGCTAGTTTCTATGCAGCAGCGCCACTATCATTTTGTTGCATTTGTGCACCAGAGGTGTTTAGCTTTGCTGCTCATCAGGTGGTTGAGTTCATTCTTAAAGGTCGGGATCGCATGCCCAACATTGAATTTGATTGGTGGGGATACGTGAAGCCTCTCACAAAGCTTGGATGGTGCCAGTGGATTGGTGCAACTATTTTTATTTGGGGATGGATTCATCAGAGCCATTGCCATTCAATTCTTGTAAGTGTTACATCCTGCTATGATTAGTTGCTACCTTGGGCTTTCAGTCTTTTTTTATATGACAGGCCCTTACTTAATATCCTGGTTGAATAGAGGGCTTAGAGAATCTAGGTTTTTCTTGTGTGTGCACAAGCCCATGTGTCTCTATGTGCATACACACGGCATGTTTGTGTGCATTTGCGAGTTGACTGTAGGTGAGACATGAAATTGGTAATTGGAATAAAGATTTATCTTTGCAGGCAAGTGTTCCTCAAGAGAAACTTTATTGGATTTTTTGTTGTTTGTGCTATCCTTCAACCAAGAATACCATCTTCTCTTCTTGGTGGTTTGAGCAGAGTTCAAAATTCTAGTTTGCAGCCAGTGCTTGAAATTATTCAGAGGTTTAAGCATTACAGGCTCAAAGTACATGTATTCTTCAATTGTTCTGATATGTCCCTTCAATTCTTGATCTCCAAACCCTTATAAATCCAAGAATGGTGCCTGATATCCAATAACCATCATATATCCGTTGTGATCTTCTATTTTGACCACAATGATTATCCTATTGCCATCTCTTCTTTCTATTCTACATAACTGGACCTTGACAACCTAGTTTCTTTCTATCTGGTCCCATTTTGATCCCTCCTTTCATCTCGACATACACCTATCATGCCCTGATAAGGATATGAACACTGCTATGGACATGGAAAGAGGCATGGGAACTGGGATACTACTTTTTATTTCTCAAAAATGAAGGGCATTCCATCGACGATGCATGTATCTTTCATTTAGTCGTAAATATCTAAGCCAAGTGTTGTTTTTATTGTCTATATCCTCAAATTCTTTACTAATCTCTTCTCAGTTACGTTTACTAGCGTCTCTAGAACCATACGTTTGATGTTTCCTTGAACTATTTCTTCTATCTCACAAACCAGCTATCTTCCGTTTGCTTTGGTCAGATAACACATGCAGTTAAAATTCCTGTTATTCTGTTAATTTTTTGTATAGGATCAATGTACTTGTGGTTCTTCTAATGGTTATGTTTCACATCCACTTCATTCTTTGGTCGGTCTGGCTTCAACTCTGGTCATGAATTGTTAATCTGTCTGTGCATTCATTTGTTATTGTTGCTGCATGCTATACCTGTTGTGTATCTACTACATGGCAGCTTAGCTTACACCATGTTGCAGTATAAGTTTTTGAAAATTTGTCAAAAAGCCTCAACATTTGGAAAAAAAAAAATGACATGTTGGTAGCCCGGAAGATTGCCTGTCGATCAAAAATTAGGAATTGCTACATAATCCATCTTTCATGGCTGGAAGCCTGAAACCAAGGGCCCATGCACCCCAGCTTGTTCAATTGACCTGGCTAGCTGACCATTTCCCCCATTACTATTGTTGTAATCAAGGGCCTATTACCATACTTGGCTAAGTGACCTGGGTAGATAATTGTTTCACTACTACTATTATCGTTGATGGCTGTTGGTCGATTTTTTTTAATAGGATAATTTATATTGCGTTGCTCTTCTTGTTATTGCTATTTGAGGAGGAGGAGGATGAGTTGGCTTGTAACTAAGGATTTTCACTCTCCGTCCTTACTAACCAATTCTTTGTCAATTCATTCACTAACTGGTTGACTGAATTTTCTCTTTTGAGCAGGGCTCATTGCGGGAACATAGTGAAAAAACAGATGAATATGTAATCCCTCATGGTGATTGGTTTGAATTTGTTTCCTGTCCACATTATCTGTCTGAAATTGTAATTCTCTCTTCCTTGATCTTGCTCTCTTGAGTCCCCCCCCCCCCCCAAGGAAAAGAGAAGAAAAGAAAAACAGATCTTGCTCTCTTGCATTAGCATGAATCCCCCATGGAAATTTGAAGGAAATATGGGAGAGAATAAACGGCACTGTGGCCTCTGCGCCAGCGCAGGGCCAATGGGAGCACATGGAAGCATCAACAGCAGTAGGATTTCCACCTTTCATGGGGGGTGGGGTGGTCATTTTCAGCCCCCTCCTGTGTCTGGGTGCAGGGGCCATGCTGCCTTTCGGGCTTCTTTTTCCCAGGAAATATAATCTGAATTCAAAAAAATTTACCAGAAACACTTCTACTTAATTTATACATCTGGGAAGAGCTGGCATTTCATCTATCCCTTTGTATTCCATATCCTTCTGATCTTCCAGACATCTAGCAAAATTACAACATAAAATCCCATTGATATATGGTACATCTCTGCTTTTTGGTTGACCGTTCATAATGTTCAAATCTTTTTTCTTTGTACTGCCATATAGGTTATATATGCTGGTCTTCTGGTTGCTAGTGGAGGTTCAGATTTAACAATTTGGCTGCTTTTCATCTTTGTGGTATTTTTTCTGTCCATAACTGACGGTGCTTAGAACTTTCATTTGATTGCTTCTGTATCGATGTACTCCATCTTCAATAATTCTCTGAAACAAAAAGCTTATGTTGAATGTCACAGGTGGCAAATCTCACCTTTGCAGCAGCAGAGACTCATAGGTGGTACTCCCAAAATTTTGATAACTACCCACGTAATCGGCATGCCATTATTCCCTATATTTACTAGAGATGTTGATATTTGAACAGCACTAGATAGTGTACAAAAGAAACTATATAAGGTGGTTAGTGCTTTAGGTAGAGATGAACTGTGTTTCATTTGCTGTCGTACCTTATCTGTAATGTAGAAAGTAGGGTGTAACTTAAGATTGGAAAGTGTAAACAATTGCCTTACGAAGGATAGCAATAAATTTTACCTTTGGTAGTTTAATTGGCCCCTGCTTTAGCAGCTCAATTTGTGGTCTCATTGAAGTGGACTTTCTATTCGATTTGTTATTCTGACTTTCAGATACTGCACAGATTCAAGAGATGCCTTTTAAGTACCATGCATCATCTGTTACCTTTGCATTGACCTTGATCTATCTGACTGTTTACAGAGACTAGAATTTAGTTTACGACCACAAGAAGAGTGGGGGGGGGGGGGGGGGGTTGAATTGTTCACATAGCTGCTCTGCTGTTTCAGTGGCTCTGTGGAACCATGGAATTATCTCAATATTGTATTGGCATAACAGTCGATGCGTATTCTACAAAAAAAAAAAAGTCGATACATATTGGTAGCTGCCAATTTTGATCTGGATCAGATTAGAATCAGCCGGATGTAGGATCAGTCACAGCTGATTTGACTGATCAGATCCTGAATTTTGAAACATGATCTGCAGTGACTGATACAGTACCTGATATCGTTATATAAATCATTTAAATCAACATGAAACAGCAATCCTCAAATTTGACAGAAAACAGTTCTGAGCTTCCCCAACTGTAAGGGTTAAACATGTCTCTGGATTTTGACAGATTTAATAGGCATCCAAGGATACGAGCAACATTTTTGAGTTTAGAAATAGCAACCCTCAAATTTTAACCTAGTTTTCCAGGAAACAAGGGTCCATCCCGTGCTTATTGAATTACAAGAAGTACTACTTATTCATAAATATCAATGGCCCAAGACTTGGCTGGTTGGTTGGTCCTATATTTCCGGTCCAAACTCTTAATCAACTCCATGTCCTCTTTGGTTAACTCAAAATCAAACACTTGAAAATTCTCCTGCAACCTCTCTATTTTTGATGACTTTGGGATGACAACAATGTTCCGCTGAATACCCCATTGGAGAACCACCTGAGCCACAGTTTTCTTATGTTTTTCAGCCAGACCCTGATCAAACAAAACGAAGTCAAGGATCAAATTCTGGTAAAATGCTTCTAATGACAAGTTTTAATATGAATCCCCAAGCAAGAAGGAATAATTTAAAATACCTTGAGGACTGGGTCATCCAAACAAGAGACTGAACCAAACAAATCTGTGTTGGCAACACCACCACCAAGAGGAGTGTGTGCTGTAACACATATGTCATGCTTTTGACAGAACTTGACTAGAGATTCACGTTGGAAGTAAGGGTGTGTCTCAATCTGATTAACTGCAGGCTTCACTTTTGAGTAGGCTAAGCAGTCTCTTGTCAGAAGGATGTTATAGTTACTGTAAATAAATGATTATGATCAGAGCAAATTATACTCAATACTTGAAGTGAGGAGAATCTGGTTGAACACAGATCTTTTACGGCGCGCTGCCCTGTCCTGCCTGTGCTGCATAGATACAGGGCTGCGTACACCGCCTTACTCCCACTTGGGCAAGATGCTTGGGCAGGGGTAAGGCGGTCAATGCGCACTGCCTTGTGTCTGAGCAGCACGGCAGGACGGGCAGCCTGCGCCTTAGAAAATCTGGATCCGGATATAATACCCGAAGGTGGGATGTACCTGATACCAATACTGCGAACCAAACCCAGGGAAACCAGCTCTTCCATTGCATGCCAAGTAGTTTCCAGGGAAACGGTAGTGTCTATGTCCAGCATACCCTCTTCATTAATAGCACTGCGAGTTGTACCTACGCCTGTTTGTAGATAACCAATGCAAAGAAGAAGAAAAAATCTCATAATCATCTAGTCGATCATCATAGCTTACATAGTTGTCACGGTGTCTCAGCAACTCAAGGCGGTGGAGAGGATCCAAATTCCAGGCGATATCAACTAGGCAACCAAGGCATCCAAGGCGCCCGCCAAATCGACCAAGGCACCTGGACACCTAGGCAACGCCTTGACAACTATGATAACTTAAGAAACAAATTAAATTGGAACTACACTGGGGTTGTCAATAAAAATAAGAGATTTCCAACAGAAACACCAGAGAGTGGTGAAGTGTGTTAAAGAGTCTTCTTAGGACCAACTGGGAGAAATTAATTCAATCAGAGTAGAGTTGATGGCACTAATAAAGGCTCAGGTGAAGCTACTGGTTGATAAGTTGTGGGAGAGCAATACAAGTGGCATGTTGCTAGGCAAAGCGGTAAAGTACTGCACCCTAAATGGCAAGAGTCTAGTAGTCGAAAGCATCACTAGCTTACGCTCTGATATGCGTGGATTCCACCATGCTATATAGTAGGTAATTCAACCAATGTCAGGTGGGTGAAAAATTCAGCAAAGGAACCATGTGTTATATTATGCAGAGAAAATAGAAATTGGTTTTACGGATGAAGCCGGACGTTTGGCTTGGATGAGAAAGTCCATCTCCTCTCATTTAAGAGAAATTTTAGGGATTTCAATAGTCTATCTTTCATTCTTTTCAATACCATGGTTTGAGGTATCAGTATCGTATCGCCTGGTACCAAGTTTGCTATTAACTGATACTGATACCGTATCTACAAACAAGGGGTATAAATGTCAAAAAACTCATTTTTAAAGGAGAATCAGGGGCAAAGTTGTCCGATACAGTCAATCCAAGTTGATACTGTATCGGTTTTACAGGTTACGGATACTCCGCTCTATAACCATGAGAGAGAGAGGGTGAGACCATAATCGCTTTTCTATTAAGAAAACCTCATTATCAGTTTCCTATAGAAAAGCTCTCTTTTCTGGTGTTTTACATTAGAAGACCCCCTGGTTTCGGACAACAGAGTGTCGCCTAAGCATAAAAATGGATTCCTGAACCACACAAATGCACACAGTAAGCTTAATCCTAGTTTCCAATCACTTCGGATGGCCATATCATATCCTATTCTGACATTCTCACTTTATGACTCGGCAAATGCCTTGTAATAAGGTTGAAGCAACAAACTTTTATGCTGTGTTTGGTATGCATTCTTGGAACGCATTTCAGGTCAATTTTGTATTTTAAATAATAAAAATCATTATTTTTATTATCATCCAAGAATATTACAAAATCGACGTAGAATGCATTCCAAGAATGCATACCAAACACAGCTTTAGAATCCATGTTTGAAGCCTGAAGTGTGTGTCATTCGCCCCGTTGTTTTAATGAGGCATGGTTCCCAAGGTTCACCCCTTGGTGAACCATACAGAAGTCGACTCAGGTTCACGTACGAAAACCATCTCCATCTCGTATGCCTCTGAGCCAACCTGATGGAATCCACATACGAGATAAACGGTTCTCATACATGAACCTGAGCCTGAAAGATTAGATAATTATAACTTTTGATCACTTTGATTTTCAGGTATAAATCACGATAACTGATGAAAGTAGAAACACTACAGCACATAATTGCGTTGGGGTCCTCTACTGCCGAGCTGCCCCTATTGCCGTGTGAGCCCCAGACACAACAAGGCGGCAAAAAGACCGCCTTACCCCTGCCCAAGCACCTCGCCCAAGTGGGGGATAAGGCGGTCTTTACCGCCTTGCTGTGTCTGGGGCACACGACAGTAGGGGCAGCTCGGAAGTAGAGGATCCGAATCCGCACATAATTAATAATAATGTATGTAATATAATTTATGAATTAAGACAGGGAATATTGTACCAGTGTGGTTTGAGGCAATAGGGAAGTGAACAAGGTATAAATCAAGATATTCTAGCTGTAGTTTCTTCAAACTGTCTTTACAGGCCTCAAGAACATGTCCATGGTCCGAATTCCAAATCTGTACGTAATTAACAAGATAATAATTTACATTAATTAATAGAGGAAATTAAGAATCCGCCATTAATTTAATGTCTGTACGTAGTGTGTTGCAATTTAAAAAAACTGACCTTTGTGGTGATGAAAATATCCTCCCGTTTAACAAGGCCAGTCTCAAATGCTTCCTTAAGTGCCTCTCCAACTTCTGCTTCGTTCTTGTAATGAGCTGCATGCATGGAACAGTTATCAAACATTTAATTGTTACTTAGCAATTAATACGTACATCTCAGCAGGTTATATAGCATGCTTAGAAAGATCGAGTCGTTTGAAGTGGTATGGCTATGTTCAACGAAGGCCTCTGGATGCCCCAGTTCAGAGAAGTAACCTAATTTAGATTGAGAGAGCCAAAAGAGCCAGGAGCAGACCTAAGATAATCATAGGAGAAGTGGTGAAGAAAGACATGCTTAACTTAGGCCTTGTTTAGTTGTTCTTGGTATGACTTCAAATAGATTGAGCTAATTGGAGAGCAAAGATCCATGTGGTTGACCCCATTTAGTTGGATCATGATGTTATGATGTTGTTGTTGTATTACACTTCTTTTTCGGGACCTAGGGTAAAATGTCAGGCAGTTAAAAAGCGATACGCAACTAAAGAGGATCAATACCCTAGAGTTCTTGTCGATGTTGTATGCCACTTCCTTTTAAAACTTTTCTTTTTATAAATCTTTATAACTTTTATATTTTAATATTTTGTTTCTACTTGAATCCATGTAACCGCTACAATGTATGTAGCCGATCCCATTAAGTTGGAATATGGCTGAGTTTTGTTATTGTTGTGGGAAAATGTGCCTTGAGCTGTATAGCCAGCACCTTAGTTAGTAAGTTCGGGAACGGCAATTGAACGGGAACGGATACATACGGCAATTAAATGGACTAGACGGTAATAATATTTTTCAAAAATCCGGCTTCATAATATGCATACGGTAATAATACGGTACGCGTTTAATACGGGTATAATACGGCATAGACGGCAATAATACTTTTAAAAAAACGGGCATATTCATTATATAACATGCATTCACCACCTAATAAACAAAATAATATCATGATTTTATGAACTAAAATAAACACAATAATATAATATGCTATATAACATCTCTAAGATTATCATTTAACATACCAAAATATCAATAATCTATAAGAAATTAATGTAGATTGTCTGAAAATGAGATGAGCAAGTTGATTACCTTATCATTAAATCATTCTTCCAAGATTACATTTCTTTCTATCTACAATGAGATAACCATATATTTTTAATAAGATGTGTTCTTGTGAAGGGGGGTGAGTTCCCACTAATTAACCAACACAAGACAAGAGGGAGAGTTCCAGATATGGATCTCCACTGTACACATTAGCTACAAGAGATAGAAAAACAAGAATAAAATAGAATAGAGATTGAGCCGTTCTTGCCAATATCACATCAGATTCATTTACTTCACTACCACCATCAAAGTTCAAAGACCAGAGAAACAAGAGGAGAGTACAAGACTTAAGTGTCGCTTTGTTGAACGGAGATGGGGAGGATGATTGGAGATGGAGGGCGGCTACGGTTGGATGTTCAACGCAAATCGAAAGGGACGAAAGGGAAAGTGAAATCGTTTCCCTAAATTCTAATCTTTTTGGTATTTTTTTTTATAAAAAAAAACGTATAATATATGTATTATACGAGTATAATACTCGATCAATTAAAAAACACGTTTTTTTATAAAAATATGAGAAAATATGTAAACGGGAGTATTATACGTTCAAAAATTTGGATACGCATATTATACGCGTATTTACTAAGTCAGGCCAACACTCATAAAGCTGCGATGCATTATGTGATTATATTCTTCCATTCTTAAATTTGTGGATGATACTTCACGGGGAAAGTAGAGTGAGGGAACATTTCTCTTGTGAAAAGAGGCCAAAAAAAAAAGTGAGGCAGGATCATGGTTCTATGTATCGGTATCGTATCGCCCGTATTGAGTGATATGTATCGATTTTACTAGTCATTGATATCGATATCGTATCGATACTATATCAGTTGCATCATACGGACAAGGGATAATATGGTCAAAAAACTCATTTTTTAAGAAATTTCAAGGATAATTTTATCCGATACAATCGATCCAGGCCGATACCATATCGATATTATATCAATTTTACATATTACCGATACCCGTTCCGATACCATTCACTAAAACCATGGGCAGGTTTAAAGATCCATCCACCTAAAAACCATGTAGATTTTACCCCCAAAAAAAAAACCTAAAATCATGTGGATGAATTATTGGCACTGTCTTTTTTTTATAACATTATTATTGGTACTGTCGCAGCTCGTTCAATTACTTTACATACGGAAGCAGCATCATATCCTGACAAAAAATGTCGGGACGTGGATGACAAATGCATGTTATAAAGGTCTTGAGCTCGTCGCTAGGGAGGCTTGCATCCAGATGCTGCAAGGGGCATCCAACATTTGAGTTGTATCGCATATATTTCGGTGTATACTTAGGATTTTATGCGTCATATCCCAATGGCTGACAGTGCCTTGGGTGTTTCCTGCTCTCAGGAGACGATCCTGATCCATTATAAAGTATGAGAGAAGAGAACGCTAATCGATTGCATACTTATCTCCTCTAGGTCTCGGCCCGGCCCAATTCCCTAGTGCCTCTAATAAGGGAGAGGTGGACTCCACTTGGGCAAAGTGTTCAGGTAGGGGTAGGGTGGTTATTGCACCCCCACCCCCTTTGTTAGGGGCACTAGGGAACTGGAGGGGATAAAGATCTTATATAACTACGCCCCAGACATAGCCATGTCAAAAATGATCAACGCACCCCCCTAAAGGCGGAAAGGACCAGGGGTGCATCAATCATTTTACGCATAGTTATGTTGGCACAAGTACATGCTGCCATGTGCGACCAGATGGCATTGCTTTACTCAATCAAAATGAGGATGGGATTTTTGGAGGAGTCTACTTTCATAGATGAAAATAAGGTTGCTCCATTGTGATCAAGTGGTCACGGGTTCAAGTATGAAAACAGTCTCTTTGCGAACGTTGGGATAAGATAGTTGGAAAACTGGGTTTTCAGACTCGACTCGTCTTTCAAAAAAATTTGGTGATTCGGCCTTGTCAAACTCGATCAAGACGAGTCATATTTTTTATTTTTTTTTTAAATATGTATAAATTAGTAAAAAAATATAGAAAAATATAGAAAAATATGGGAAAACTATTAAAAAAAAAAAAAAAAACAACAAGGAATCACATATCAATGCATTTTGAGTTTATACCATTGAACAAGAAAAGAGAGTCGAGGACTTGAGGGTTCCTTACTGATTTAGAATACAGATTTGCTATTTTATTCAACTCAGTTTTTAAGGGAACCGGCCTTATAGTTTTAAAAAAAACAACAAAACTCGTTGAATTTGTCATGACTCAGGTAAAAATACAGTCTTATTTGACTCTGTCAGTTTATGATCTAGTCTAAACATTTTTTACCATAACCTAGTCTACATGACTCTTGATCAGGTTTTCCAAAATTTTAACTTGATTCAAACGATTCGCCCCTAGTCAAAACCCATTTTTTCAACTATGGGTAAAACTACATACAATATGACCCTTCCCAGACCCCGTAATCGCGGGAGCTTAGTTTGTGCACTGTATATGCCCTTTTTTTATCTACTTTCATTGATAAACCGATTGGCCATTGCTATCTTCGTGCCACACTGTTCTGCAACGTTACATGTAGTGGTGCCATGAAAAACCACTTATAATGGTGATCTAAAGGAAAATAAATTTTAAAAAGGATGGAGAAGTATTAAAGATAAATTTAAAGAAAGACAAAAAACAAAAAAAAAAGGTTACCACTTACCAGCGCAATCGAAATGACGATATCCGATCTTAATGGCGGAGGTAAGTAGGTGTTTGATGGATTTCCCCTCCATCCGCCAAACACCGAGACCGATCACGGGCATGTTGAAGCCATTGTTAAGAGTTATCGCCATTGAACTTCAACTCTCTGTGTAGCCCGCAAGGCTGTAGCTCACCACACTGCGCTTGTGTTGTGTTGTGTTGTGTCGTGTTGTGTCGTGTGTGTGTGAGAGATCCTAGATATAGAGACTTAGACTAGAGAGAGCTGCAGAGTGATGTGACTTTCCCTGGTTTGCGAGTAGCTAAATATAGGAAGTCAAGCTGTCAAGGAAGTCTTAGACTAGGTTTTTTTTTTTTTGGGTAAACACTAAACAGGAAGTGTTAGACTAGTGAGGGGTAAGACTAGTAAGGGGTAGCTACGAGAGTGGAGGAAGTCTATATCACGTGCACGGCTGCATTGCATACTGTAACTAGGTTCAACTGATTCATTATTTTTAAGACACGTGTACAACTCGAATGTTCTTTTGGTGAACCTTGTCTATGGTCTGGTCCAATTACTCAATTCGGTCTGGCTTTGATTGGGCTGAATCAGTGTCGGTCTAGTATCGATCAATCGGAGACTAATTTCAAGCCGGTTCGATTCCATTGTTGTATATCAGTTTAAAAATATATATCATATCATATCATATCATATCATACTGTATTATAAGTGTAGAAACTCAAAAGTCATGGTAAATCTTTTAATACCAAAAATACCCTTCAATAATATCATTAAGACAAAAAAAATATCCTTCATTAATTATTAATTATTAATTTTATTATTATAATTAAATAAGTTTACATTGAAATTTGAAATTTGCACAACTTCAAATAAGTTTATATTAAAATTTTTCTTTTTTTAAGATAAGTGGATTTAAATTATTTAAGAAGTTGAAAATGAATAGTAATAGGTATACGAGTATCAAAAAAAAAAAAAAAAAAAAGACTTTTCCATTCTTCCAAAACAAAACAAAAAAAAACGACTCTTCCTTTCTATCAAATTTTTTTTTCTTTTTTTAGGTAAGTGGATTTAGATTACTTAAGAAGTTGAGAATGAGTAATAAAAGGGATACGACTATCAAAAAAAAAAAAAAAAAAAAAAGACTTCCATTCTTCCAAAAAAAAAAAAAAAAGAAACTCGTCTATATATATTGCCATGCTCTACATCTTGCTCTATGTAAAAAAAATGACTTTTCTCAATTTTATGGATATCTGTACATGATATTTATTATTTCCCTTTGTACCAATCTTCATTTTCTAAGACTTTTCCATTCTTCCGAAAAAAAAAAAAATAGAAACGAGTCCATGCACATTGTCATGCTCTACATCTGATATATAGAAATTTGATGCCTACACAAGAAGTTCACAAAATCAAGATAGCTACATAATACATATGCACGGAAACACATTAGCAAGCTTTATTAAAAGAAATAAGAGATAATTATTATTAATTATCAATTAAAAATTAGAATTTATAAAGAGAGTAAAATAATCCCATTTTTCGTTGAACAATATATAAAACCCCACTTTCCAATGTATAAAATAATCCCATCTTATTTTACCAAAAAAAATAATTACAATATTATCCATTATTCTTTGAACAATCGATAAAACCCCACTCAATTAATTGTTATAATTTTGAAAATACCCTTCATTAATTATTAATTATTAATTGTTATAATTTTCACCTAAATTAAATTCTTCCTCCATTAATAAACCCCCCCTCAATGTTACATTAATTATTCTTTTATAAAAATTAAGGGACCAATAGTTTTCCTACTCAGTTTTCTCACGTTTTTTCAGATAAATTCAATAAGAGATAATTAATATTAATTAGAAATTAGAAAGAGAATAAAATAATCCAATTTTTCATTGAACAATCTATAAAACCCCACTTTTCAATGTATAAAATAATCCCATCTTATCTTACCCCCAAAAAAAAAATTACAATATTATCTATTATTCCTTGAATAATCGATAAATCCCCCCTCAATTAATTGTTATAACTTTCAGCTAAATTCAATTCTTCCTTCATTAATTACTTCTTATCTTACAAAAAAAAATTATTATAATATTATCCATGAAAAAAAAACAAACACGTGCAACTTTACTAGTATATATATATATATATATATTTGTTACGACACCAGACAAAATTTTTCTACATGTACCCACTACAAGGTTGGCAATCAAGGAAATGGGATCGTAAAGGGTATTTTAGAACATACAAAAAACCTAAGAGGAAGTGTATTAGTCCATTTTCTTGGCTGCCAGCCTTGTTCAATTTTTAGTGGCAGATTCCTACACATTCTCACATCCCCCATGGAACGCATATGCTCTCTCTTCATTTAAAACTCCCTATTGAATGATTTAGTTTTCCACCTGCTCAATGGTGGAAAACTGTACATGGGTGCCCGTATGAATCCCTCTCTCATTTAAGACATAGTGATAAGACGAAGATAGATTGCAGAATTCTGGAGTTGTGTGTATATTTCATTGTATTTGTATATGAAAAATATACATAAAAGAGGATGAATATACAAGGAATCATGACAGAAAATAATCCTAAGATTACTCTTACAATCAATTAAGATAAACATTCATTGACAATTAACAAGATTGTTGTTGCTACTTGAGAAGAATAAATTAGGAAAGATTTGATGAAGAATCATATCATAATACATAGGAACATAAACATTTTTATCACTTTTTTTTTTTTTTTTCTTACTAGTTTCCCATCTAGTTTGGCTAAATTTTTACCTGTCTCCACAAAATAATTCAAAACTACGTTGGTTTAGTTTGGTTTATTTGGTTTGATTCGATTTGTTCAATCACTTCTGATTGATCTAACCGGTTTGAGTTGGATTTTGACACCCGGTCGATCTAGAGGGGGCATCAGATTGGGTTCAAATCAACACCATCTGATTTAAATGACAATAAACAAGTGAGTTTCCAGGATAATGGTGGTCTTCTTCGCTTATACATTGATTTCCTTTGAAGCATAATCTCCTTGGATCACTTTGATTTTTTGTGGAAATACAAAGTTAGTTCTTCATGAACCGAAATTAGATTCAAATTTCTTTAGGAGTTCGCTGGATTGACATAGCATGCGTACCACCTGACCGTTCCCATTCCACTTGTCGCTGCAGCGGGGGCAGAGGGGGTGTGATGCGCAGGGGCGAACGTCATTTGATTGTGGCAGTTTTCGGGTGGGTTTGGCTGGGCAGGAGTGAGTTGCAAGGGCGGGGCAGGGCTGGGCTGGACAGGAGTGGGTTGCAGAGTGTGGCAGTGAATAATGCGATGGGTGTATAGGTGAGGTGAGATGGCTCGCTGTTAGGCCGTCAATTCCGTGAGGTGGGGCGCGGTTCCAATGTGTGGTTGCAGGGGAGGAAGGCAAGGGGGTGGGGCAGCCAGGCAAGGTGGGATGAGGTGTAGGGCCTAGAGACCGTGGTATAAGGATGTTTATTGTCTCCATTACACGATCCACCACTGCTAGTGCATATTTAACGGTCAAGTTTTGAATGCCAATATTTTACTCCGCTCAATCCTAATATTTTCTCTCTCCTCTTTCATGTCCTTCTGTCTCCTCTCTCTCTCTCTCTCCGCCACTTCTCTTCTCGTCATGGAAGAAAAACTCTGTTAAGAACCTGAAAATTTTTCAGCGACAGCGATGGTGACACTAGCCCAGGAACCTTGCTGCGAACTTCCTCGTCACTCTTCTTCACATATTTACCCAGTGCTCTACAAGTGCAGGTGTTAAAGTTTACTATGAACTTAGCCTTTTCCCTATTTTTTTTTTTCCATTTTTTCACATTGTAGTCAGAGATTGGGTACTCTCTCTTGTTAGATATATTCTATAACCTTAATATATATTATAATATAAGTCTATTTGAATAAGGAATAAGACTGTACTAGGTCCCACTAGATAAAATCCATTTAACTTAAAACCTTAATCTTTCTTATAAATACTAGTTGGAGATAACAATCTGTTTATTCCAAACTTGATAGAAGAGGTGTATTGCTTTAAGCAACATTGTGCTTAAACCTAAACCCTAACAATCTTAAAACAATATTTATTTTTAAAATCTTAAAACAATACTTATTTTTGAAAGATCTGCTTCGATATTCGTCTCCATCGTGCATTATTTATTCTTCACGGTTTTGGCTCTTTGTGCAATCGACTTTGGATTTCAAAATCTCGTTTCTGATTTGCTTTTGCAATCGGCTTTAGATTTTGGAATCATGGTTTTATGTGTTTGTGAGATCGATTCTGATTTGTCTTAAAAGGCTTTGATTGATTGATTCAAAGAAATAAAATAAAATAAAAAAACTCGAAACCCTGCAAAATTATGTTTTTGTTTAATGGTGCTTCACGGTTCTATTTTGTCTTCAAAGCCTTTGCTTGATCGTTTTAAAACAAAAGGAAGTCTGAAGGAATCTTCTGTCCGACACCTTTTGTCAAGGTCTTGATTTGATTTGATTGACTAAAAACAGAGTTTGTAGGAACGGATGTTGGCAGAAAGCCTTTTTTATCAAAACATTTGTCTAGATTTATTTGTAGAAAATTTTTTTTGTCCATAAGCTTTAATCAAAGCTTTTGTCTTTGGTTGATTAAAAAAAATAAAATAAAATAAAAAGAAAAACCTTTTGATTTGATTTGATTGTCAAAGTTTTTTGGCTTCGGTCGCCAACCAGTTACCAACGCCAGCACTTGTACTAGCGTTAATGCCAGCATCAATGCCAGCGCAGAATACCATCGAGTCCCCACCGACTGTGTTTGATTCATTGGTATTCTTTGCTTTTCCTTTCATCAGGTATGATTGTTCTGCTTAAAATATTTTTTTTTTAAATAAAAAAACATAACAATCTTAAGATGGAGAAACATGTCGTTCCGTTTGAGATGATCAAACTGAAAATCTTTAGTGAATCTGAGTTCAATGAATAGAAATGGAAAACTTAATTTGGTTTAAAATATTTGAATGTGTTCTATACCGTAACGAATACTTTCAAAGACTGTGTTGATATTGAAAAATCTCAATGGGTTAGTGATGGAGACTTTTGCAAAGACTATTTATTGAATTGTCTGTCATATAGACTTGCAGAAATTTAAAGTAAATTTGAAACTGTAAAGGAGATCTGGGAATTTTTAGACATCCAATTTAAAGAGGAAGAGCTATCCAAAACTCACTTGGTGGATAAATTCATAGACTTCAAATTTCAGGAAGACAAGGTAATTCTCCCTCAAGTAACTGATCTTGAGAATTTACAGTTTAAATTAAACCTAAAAAAAATACTTGTTTGTGATGCATTCCTAGTTGGTGTTATTATTTTTAAATTACATTCGACGTGACATTCTTTTAAAATTGAGATGAAACAGAATGGATCAAAGATCTGATTATGGATATTCTATTAAGAAGTTTGAAGTTAAACTCTCTATCTATTTTCTGTGATAATCAAATTATAAAAACGATAGTCAATAACTCACTCTTTAATAGTAAGAAGAGGCATATCAGGCTGAAACAGACCATGCTGAATTATCTGACAGAACACAGAATCATCACTTTGATCGATGTACGATCAAAGGATAATATGGTAGATGCCCTTACAAAGGGACTGAACAAAGATTGAACATTCAAAACTGCGGAGAAAATGAGATTAAAGACCCTTTAGACAGGTCTTAATCTAATCCTATGTTATTTTGAATTATTTGAATTTCGTCTAGCCATAATAAGCATTTGTGACAATTTACATATTTCAGATAATTTGGTAAAATTACTAAGTATGGAGGTTTGTGAAATCATTCCAAAACTGATGGTGTAGCAAATTTCTGTATGACGTTTCCTTATTTTGTTACTCCACAAAGAAATAAGAAAATTTGTTTTGATATGTTTTATTGATATTATGCTTGTCTTTCAGTCCTTCATAGTATGATGTGTCATTCTAAACTTAATGATACAACATCTGCGATTGTTATAACGATTATAATATTCCAAAAGGAAACATGATATGATCATTCTGAAAGAGATTGGATAGGTTCTTGTTCTTGTATAAAAACTTGACGATAATGCTTATTGTTGAATTTTGATTCATTTTCAGCCATTATATGAATTATACTAAGTTCTTCTTGTGAAACTAGATACTCTTAAATCTTTATGTAAATGATTGAATTCATTTTTCTTATGAAATTCATATTTGATCAATTACAAAGGATGACGAAGATGGAGCAGAACGTTTAAATCTGGATCTTGCTGATGATGAGTAAAGTCATTAAGGATTGCAATGATTTTTTTTTTTTTTTATTTAGTTGCATATTGAACTTCTTGTTGTTTGGGTTTAGATTCGATATAAAACTCAAAGATTTTATTTCTTGAAGTTTACTTTATGATTCAGTAAAGTTTTAAACATTCTATTTATTTGATTCAATATTTCGTTTGAACAATATTTATCTATTCTTGGTATTGACTATATGGAGAACATATGAGGAGATTGTTGGGTATATTCTATAATCCTAATATATGTTCTAATATAAGTCTACTTGAATAACGAATAAGGCTGTGGTAGGCCCCATTGGATAAAACACATTCAACTTAAAACCCTAGTCTTTCCTATAAATAATTAAATACTAGCTAGAGCCTGGATGCAGCAACTTATTTATTCTAAACTTGATATACAGAGTGTATTGCTTTAAGTAACCTTGTGCTTAAATCTTAAACCCTAACATCTCTCTCTCATATGTCTAATGTTTTTTTGTCTGGCTCATTGGGTTGGGATATGGGTTCTGTTGTTTCAGTTTGATTCTTTTCTCTCTCATTATGTGTTTTATAATTGCATCATGCCTTGGACCCGCTCTAGTAGAATGCCAATTACATGCAAGCACGTAAACCAGCATATCTTGGATTGGCTAGGGCGAGTTGAAGGTGATCTGTATAGACTCCATGAATCTGGACGGGCTATCTTCTCCTTCCCAAATTCTAGAAAACCCTCACCTTTAATATGCTAAGGCTCCGTTTAGCATGCATTCTAAGAATGTATTCTACTATTCTAGGTCAGTAACACTTTTTGAGATGATAGAAATATCGTTTTCATTCGTTTGGTATGCATTCTTGTTCTAAGATTCCAGAATGCGTTCGAGAATGTGGCACATTTTCGAACGCATCTTTAACCCATTATGCATTCTCATTATTGATTCGTGTCGGTCTTACATAACGGCTTCGAGCATTTAACCAATTTTTAACCCAATCTTCTCGTCTAGAAGAGAGATGAGGAGACCGATAGTGTTTCCACCTGTGTGCAATTTAATGTAGATACATAACAATTACCAAATGTACATAAAATAATAATATATTGAACAAATCAACCTAATTATAAAAACACATCAATTTTAACGTGAAAAAACTCTTCCAAAACGTAAGGGAAAAACCACTGGATCAATGTTAACAAGACATCAAGCAACCACCTCTAAATTACAAAGCAACTCACCAAATAAAGATGGATTCACAAGATTATAATACTCTCCCATTAAAACCCAACGTAGCAAATATGACAGAAATCACAATATCTTCACTTTTTCTCTGGATAAAAAGAACATTGTCACACCACAACCCATACTGGCACAAGAGAGCACATTATCTTAGTCTTGCAGCGGCCAAGACTAAGCTGATGTTCTCGGAAACAAACAATCAAGCTCGAGCTCTCCATTGCTCAGAAAAGAAAGCATCTGGTCAAGGGTTGGACACTTGGAACCCACAACGATTAAGCTTAGAACGATGTGCACAGACAAAGGGTACAGCACAATGTTGGTCTGTTGCTTCCTTCAACAATATGCTTTTCACTCTAAGGGTAAAACATTTTCTTAAGCATGTTTGTGGATTTTGACAGATTTATTAGGCATCCAAGAATAAGAGCAACATTTTTGAGTTTACAAACAGCATTCCCCAAATTTTAACCTAGTTTTCCAGGAAACAAGGATCCATCCCGTGCTTATAGAATTACAAGAAACACTACTTACGCATAAAGATCAATGCCCCAAAACTTGGCTGGGTTGTTGGTCCTATATTTCCGGTCCAAACTCTTAATCAACTCCATGTCCTCTTTGGTCAACTCAAAATCAAGCACTTCAAAATTCTCTTGCAACCTCTCTACTTTTGATGACTTTGGGATGACAACTGTGTTCCGCTGAATGCCCCATTGGAGAATCACCTGAGCCACCGTTTTCTTATATTTTTCAGCCAGACCCTGATCAAACAAAACGAACATAGATCAAATTCTGGTAAAATGTTTATGACAAGTTTTGAGCTTGACAAAAAATAAATTTATTAATAAGAATCTATGCAAGAAAGAATAATTTAAAATACCTTGAGGGCTGGATCATCCAAACAAGAGACTGAACCAAACAATTCTGTGTTGGCAGCAGCACCACCAATAGGAGTGTGTGCTGTAACACATATGCCATACTTTTGACAGAATTTGACGAGACATTCACGTTGGAAGTAGGGGTGTGTCTCAATCTGATTAACTGCAGGCTTCACTTTTGAGTAGGCTAAGCAATCTCTTGTGAGAAAGATGTCATAGTTACTGCAGATAAATAATTATGATAAGAGCAACTATACTCATAATTAATACAGCTTGCAGTCTGGAGATGGAGCAGGCATGAATGGATCATACCAGCCAGGTCTGGGTTCAACTATTTGGTATTCTTAAAACTGCACTCTTAAACTAGGATAAGCCAAGATATTGGACTAATTGGAAGGTTCAGATGACCTGATTTTATCACTTTAATTCTACTATAAGAGGTGTATTGTGTATTCTCATGAATTGATGTTCTTCACTTGCCTGTTTTTGTAATGTGGGACTTTACCATTGACATTTCTATATACTTGACAAAGTAAAATATGCAGATTCATGCTATTGAATCTTTCTACCCTTTTTTTTCGTTTTTGTTTTTTGGAGGTGGGGGTGGGATGTTTATCTCAAATTACCATCATATCAAATTGTTAAATGCCCGTCAGAATATGGTTGGATATGTGCAAAGGTCAGTGTACCTGATACCAATACTGCGTACCAAACCCAGAGAGACCAGCTCTTCCATAGCATGCCAGGTAGTCTCCAGGGAAATGGTAGTGTCTATGTCCAGCACACCATCTTCACTGAGAGCACTGTCAGTTGTTCCTACACCTGTGTATAGACAGCCAATGCAAAGAAAAAATCTCATAATCATCAAGCCATCATAACTTGAGAAACAAATTCAATTTGAACTACATTGGCTTGTCAGAAAAATAAGAGATTTCCAACAGAAAACACCGGAAAAAATAAAGTGCGTTAAGAGTCTTCTTAGGACCAATTGGGGAAGGTGATTCAATCAGAGCAGAGTTGATGGCACTAATAAAGGTTCGGGTGGAGCTGCTGATTGATATGGGAGACCACCTTGCTATAGTAGGTGATTCATCCAATGTCATACGCAGATGAAAAATTCAGCAGAAGAACCAAGATGTTACACTATGCAGATCCATTTGGTACCTTTTCCTCAAAATTGTTGCTTGGATCAGTGCAAATCGGGAATTGCTAATGAGGTGGCTGATGATATGGAAAATAATGGCCAGTAGGTCGAATGCTCTGTTATGGGAGTGAACTTTTGAGACAATTCAGTAAATCAGGTGTATGGGGTCTGTTTATTTTGAAATAGGTTTAGGCTAAGCTCCATGAGCTGACTTCCCTTGTAAGAGGGGCTTTTCTAAAATAGGTGTATGGGGTCTGTTTATTTTGAAATAGGTTTAGGCTAAGCTCCATGAGCTGACTTCCCTTGTAAGAGGTTTTTTTTTTTTTTTTTGCTGTACTACCACCTCTTTGTATTACTTTTTTATAAAGTGCTCCTTATTTTATAGAGAGAGAGACGAGTGAGACCATAATCACTTTTCTATTAAGAAAACCTCATTGTCAGTTTCCTATAGAAGAGCTCTCTTTTCTCCTGTTTTACATTAGAAGACCCTCAGTTTTCGGACAACAGAGTGTAGCCTAAGTATATAAATGGATTTCTGAACCACACAAATGCACACAATAAGCCTAATCCTAGTTTCCAATCACTTGGGAGGGCCATATCCTATTCTGACATTCTCACTATATCTCTAGGCAAATGCCTTGTAATAAGGTTGAAGCAACGAACTTTAAGAATCCATGTTTGAAGCCTGAAGGGCTTGTCATCCACCCCATCATTTTAATGAGGCATGGTTCCCAGAGCTCACCCCTCGGTGAACCATAAAACCCTATCCACATACATGGCCAGCCAACACATCTTAGTAGGCTATATAGTTGAACAGGCTATATGTGAAAACCACCCCCAATCAGATACTCTCCACCCACCTGATGTGAATCCTGTAAATTAACTTTATATATATTCCTCTAACTGTTAGAAAGATTAGATAATAAGAACCTCTGATCATTCTGATTTTGAGGCTTCGTGGAATTCAAGAGGACCTTTGGTTGAACACTCAAAGTTAACTGAATCTTCAACGTACATGAACTGGCTCAATAGTAGATCCACTGTATAAATCACAAGAACTGAAAGTAGAAACTATAGCACATAATAATGTAATTTATGAAAAGACAGGGAATCTACCTGTGTGCTTTGTGGCTACAGGGAAGTGGACAAGGTATAAATCAAGATATTCTAGCTGAAGTTTCTTCATACTGTCTTTACAGGCCTCAAGAACATGTCCGTGGTCTGAATTCCAAAGCTGTAACCAGAGAACAATAGAGGAAAAAATCTGCCATTAGTTTAGATGAAGCTGAACTCTTGACAACAGAAAAACAAGTAAACTGTAAACCATTGTCTGTGTTGCAATTAAACTGACCTTGGTTGTGATGAAAATGTCCTCCCGTTTAACAAGGCCAGTCTGAAATGCTTCCTTAAGTGCCTCTCCAACTTCTGCTTCGTTCTTGTAATCAGCTGCACGGAACAGTTATAAGACATTTATTACTTGGCAAATGCATCTCAGACGGTAATACAGCATGTAGGTAGAAGGAGCGGGAGAAGAGCTTTTACAGGAGATAAACAGTAAAATGCCAGACTATTTACAGGTGTAGTAACCGTACTAAGTTTTGGCATGCAAAGTTGCTCCATTGTGTGCACATTAACTTTTCACTGGCCTCATTGTGAAGAATCGGGTCCTTACTTTTGAGTCTATTATGTGAAGTGAGGATAAATAATCTATGAGTAATAGATGAACAATTTACATTCTCAAATATTAAAAGGAGAGAGAGAAAGAGAGAGAAAAATGTGCCTTGGGCTACAAAGCCAGCAGTTATAAAGCTGCAATGCTTTGTGATTATATTCTTCGATTCTTAAATTTGTTGATACTACACAGGGCATTTGATCTTTATTGATAGAAGTAGGTAGAGTGAGGGAACATTTCTCGTGTGGAAAGAGACCAAAATTAAAGTGAGGGAGGATTAAAGCCCAAGAATAAAAACTGCAAGCTGGATAATTAGTTTTCCATTTAATGATCGCAAGTTGCTTACTGATTATTGATTACTAAAATTCTTTCCAAGGTATGAGTCTGTTCTCAGTTCAGGATTTAGGCATACAAATATCCTGGCTTTAGAAAAATTGTGTTTCCCTGAACCCACCATACACTTGATAAAGATCCATCCAGTTAACACCATGAAATTCCAACATGTAGATGACTTTTTGGCGTTGCCCTAGCTCAGTAGCCTCATATTGAAGTATATAATAAGAAGATAATGAAATTAGCCTGAGATGGTTTATGCTACTAGTCAAACTGAGGACGGGACTTTTGGAGGTTCTACTTTCATAGATGAACCGATTGGCCATTGCTATCTTCGTGCCACACTGTTCTGCACATGATAAGATGTAGTGGTGGCCATGAAAAAATCACGGATGATGATGATGGTCACGAGGTGATAGTTTAGATAACTTTTGCAAAGGAACACTCTTTTTTTAAGGATCAAACTTGAGAAGTCAAACCAATACCGATCACATACTGCAAGTAGTTGTTTGACACGACGATCAAGCAGATTCCAGAGACTCGACAGAAGTTGATGCATATTTGTCACTGAAGGGATCAAGTTCACCCGATTCAATTTATTTATGAAATTTGATTGACGATCAACAACTCTTAACCCCTCACAAACACGAAAACCTAAAAAGAACTCTTCTCTACCGAATGTCCGTAGGTTTACAAACTAATTTTAATGAATTACAAGTTTACAAACAGTAGCATAGTGAGACTAAAAATCATTGAAAACAAAATGTTAAGGAAAAATCGCAGAGGAAAATAAATTTTAAAAAGGATAGAACTAAAGATAAAGGCATAAAGTGATGAAGATGAAAGTTACCAGCGCAATCGAAATGACGATATCCGATCTTAATGGCGGAGGTAAGAAGGTCTTTGATGGATTTCCCCTCCATCCGCCAAACACCGAGACCGACCACGGGCATCTTGAAGCCATTGTTAAGAGTAATCGCCATTGTTGTCTCAAATCTCGACCTTAATTTCTGTAGATTCAAAGAACTGCAGAGTGATGTCTGCTTGTCTGGTTTGCGAAGAGCTAAATAAAGTCGACGATGGGGAGTGTTAGACTAGCGAGGAATAGGTATGAGAGTGGAGGAAGTTTTTATCACCTGCATTGCATAGTGTAACAAGTTTCAACTGATTCATTATTTTTAGGACACGTGTACGACTCGATTGATAATGGAAATAATTTTGGCGAACCTTGTCTATGGTCTGGTCCAGGGGGTGTCAATCAGTCAATTCGGTCTGGCTTTGATTGGGCTGAATAGTGTCGAACCAAAATCCAATTTGGATTTATCAATTCCCTTTTATCGGGTTATTATCAGTCCGATACTAATTTCAAGCCGGTTCGATTCCATTAAAAAGAAAAAATATTATCACAGCGTCAATGAAAGATTCCTATACCCTCTCACATCCCCCATGGAACGTACATACTCTCGTCATTAAAACCCTCTATTCAGCAATTTAAGTTTCCATCCCCTCATTGGAGGGAAACTGCACTCGGGTATTGTATGAATCCCTTTCTCATTTAAAAGATAGGAACAAAAACATTTTTGACCTTTTTTTTCTTATTGGTTTCCCAGTGGTTTGATTCGATCTTCGATTTTAAATGGGACATTCAACCAAACTAGTTGGCTCAATTTTAACCAGTCTCCAAAAAAATAATCTAAAACTACTTTGCTTTGGTTTTGGTTTGATTCAATTTGTTCAATCGTTCCCGATTGATCCAACCGGTTCGAGTTGGATTTTGACACACCGTCGATCGATCTAGTAGGGGCATCAGATGGGGTTCAAAGTGTAGGTATCATCACCATATAAAATCTCTTTATGGTGGGACCATTCCAATAAAGGATGTTAGAATTTCTTATAGGATATATGTGGCGAGATAGAGGCCGTGATATAATGTGTTTCACAATTGCATCATGCCCCAGACCGCTCTAGTAAAATGCCAATTTCATGCCAGCATGTAAGCTAGCATATCTTGAATTTGCACTCTGTAAAGTGTCCTCTGCTGATTGGCTCAGGGCAAGTTGAAGGTGATGTATGTGGATTCAATGAATCTCTCCTTCCCAAATTCTAGAAGACCCTCACCATTAGCTCCGTTTGGTATGCATTCTAAATATGTATTTTAGATCGATAACACATTCTGAGATGATAGAAGTATCGTTTCATTCGTTTGGTATGCATTCTTATTCTTAGACTCCAAAATGCGGCACACGGCACATTCTGAAGTGTAATATGTGTAAAATAATAATATATTGAACAACTCAACCTAATCACAAAAGCATATGTCAATTTTAACGTGAAAAATAATTTCAAGATGAAAGGAAAAACCCATTGGACCGATGCTTCAAAGGCATCAAGAGAAATACCCCCTCTAGGACTACAAAGAAGCTCACCAAATAAAGATGGATTCACAAGATTACAGTACTCTCACATCAAAACTCATATGTATCCCAAACTCGTATGAAAGCATACAAGGCATGTTATCTCAGTTGTTATGCCTTTGGGTTTCTCCCCCAAACTAGTTGGGTAACACCCCCCCCACACACACACACACAAAAAAAAGTCTTTTATATACTAAAGTGTAGACACTGAATTTTGGCCACTACTCTTGACGATAATGACAATGGAACACGAATGGAAGGAATCTCACCCCGAGCCCAGAAAAACCCAGAGAAACCCTTAAAAAACCCAAATTTGAGGACTATGGGTATATCATAACCGCGACGCCATGGCTTTCTTAGCCCTTGTGACACGCAAAAGTCCACAACGCGGCAAATATGGGGGCCACATTCTCACCACGGCTCCGCGATGGTCCCAGACAATGCCACAAATGGGGGATCACCCCTATACATAAGAGGGACCCCCACCCTCAAATCAAGAGAGAAAAAGAGAGAAAAGGGAGGGCTCAACCCCGCACTTTGTGAGTTCTGAGAGTGTTTTCTCTCCCCATTTTGCTTCTTTGAATGAATCCCGAAGATCATCCTCTTCGCTCTAGTCATGGGTAGATCTGTCCGTTACCCCATTTGAGGAGTGATCCTACCAATCACATTTCCCCCATTGCCATCGGTAGTCGTTATTTTGTTTGCATATAGATAACAAAGTCTCCATCATAGCCATTATTCTGTCCGAATGATCAATTTCTGATTCAAATACCACCAAGTGGTTTAAACAAGAAGGGTGATAATCCGACCATCCGTCTCCACCTGAACCAGGGGATGATAGATAACCCGAGGTCTATTACATCTTTGCATAGAGATATAATCGTCATATTTTATTTTGGCATAATGTAGTCCTTTAAAGGCCCACTGCTTTAGTGTACATAGTAGTTAAATTCCTTTTTATTTGTTCCAGTATAATGCATGTTTACTATTATTGTTTTGCATCGTTTTGATAATCTTTTTAGTCTCGAATGATAACGTAAAAATGCCGTAAGGAAAGAATATTCGATATCTAGCATCTATACTAGAAAGATCGATTTTACTGGGCGATGCTAATACCTTCTCATACTCGTAACTTGACCCCTTGCCCATTCTCTGACCAGACCAGGTGGAATCATGTGACTTTATTCGTTAATTCGGACAAAGTCACACCCATTGGGTCTTAGGCCCTAACCCTAGGTAGCGACTCCATTTATTGTAATTTATCAAGCATGATCCCAACCCCATGTATGCCAAATAGGACCAATTCTTAATGTCCTTTATCGCCAAAAAAGAGACTACGGGGACCAACAGATCCCCGCAATCCGCATCCGGAGACCATAGTACCTACATAAGGCTTCATTTGGTTGCAAGGGAAACTGAAGGGAAGGGAAGTGAAATGTACAAACCTAATAAACAAACTTTTGTAATCATTACCTAACTCTAAATTAGTTAATATTTGGTCATTAATTTTACTTTATTTTACATCTAAATTGGATTTGAAAAGTAAAAAAATAAATTACAACTAAAAAGTATCATTACTACATAGAAATATTTATGCAATCATGTTGGGTAATGAATTCACAAATTTTTTTTATCTAACTTTAAAAATTTCCATTCTTTTGTCTTCAATTTCCCATCCGACCAAATAGAGCCTAAAAGAATCTATTTGATGGGTTTTCGACCAAATGTGTGTATATGTGAGAACTTTAATGGGGCCATATTTGGTATTGTATAGAAACCCAACAAATGGTTGCCAAGTGCATGTGTTGTTGTGTGAGTACCTTTTTTAAGGGAAAAGGAGAATTTTCTTTATGGGGCGCGTTCTCTGTCTGAGAACGCATCTGGGCACAGGTTGCACCCAGATACATGGGCGGGGTTTGGGTCATCTAGGGGGCGGGGCGGTCATTTCACCCACCCCCTATGTTTCTGGGCGCATCCTGTGCCCCCAGTGCACAACTTTATCCCTTTCTTTATTTTCTTATTTTATTTGTTGACATGGTAACTAGTAACAATTGACAATTTTGTTTCGTAGATTTATTTTAAGTACATACTAATTTATTTCTCATTGTGTTTATTTATAGTTATGTTCTTTAATGGATAATTCATGCAAGTAGAATAAAGTAAATGAAATATTTTACTTTCTATCATTTATTTTATAAATTCTTGGACATGAAATAGTGGGGCCTCATTGTAGAACTATATATTACTTTTGATGAAACAACCTCTATAATTTAATAGGAAAAATATTTTTTTGTTGGAGGGGGGGAGGGAGGCCATGCCCAGACACAGTGGGGGGCGAAATGTCCGCCCCATCCCCCATGAAAAGCAGAAATTCCAACCTCGAGATGCTAGCGCACACGCTCATTGGCTGTCACGTGCGTAGCCCTTGCATTCCCCCACAGAGAACTCTCTCCCAATTTAATATTTGCAAAGTTTTAGAAAATTTATCCAATTTCTAGATTGACAACATGTTTCGCCACATGAAAATGATGATATGACAATTTTTTACTATATGGTTATGATAAGTGCAAGCATTATAAATAAAAATGTTGTATGAATTTTACGTTCCATCATATTACTGTACAAACCGGCTTTTCAGATCCGTGAAATAAAAATAAAATTTTTTGAAACACATATGGCAATGATCTTGAGGGTTCGTAAGTTCCTTAAGGGGTTTTATTTGTAGTTATTATTTTACGATGGATGTCTAGAAATGGTAAAGATTAGCCACGTCATATTTTAGACTTAAGACTCAATCATATACCCTTCCACGTATTGGCATATTCCTTTATATTTTCAGCTGTCCTATCCTTTTTAATAATTTTTCATTTTTCAACTGAATGTTTTAAAATCTTATTTTGTCACTTGGCTAACTCTATTTTGGTTTAAACTTACATTTAAGCACCAGACATTCAGGTTGATCAGTCCACAAAATTATGTTATATCCAATCTGACATGTAACATATATTTGTGTTTGACCAGATAAATGCTTTAGTTCTACTAGACTAGAAAAACCCCAACCATGTATAACTTCAACCCATCTTACTATATGCTATATGATATACATCTCGTTTGGGATTCGAACCCATGTGTAGACCAATCACTTACTTAAGTTGTTCACTGACGTCCGCTATACCACTTAGCTAGCGAGATTTCTTCAAGTTGTCGGCAAAGGTATCAATCCATCTTATAGGATTGAAGCGAAAACCGATCTAAACATTTAAGTTTGTAGGATATGATTTGTTTAGTAAAACCATCACACCAGTGGAATTTGGGCGGTCTCCACCCGCAATCCTTGATGGGATGTTTTGAGAGCCCTTGATGCGTTCGGAGCTCTTGGTGGACTTGCTCCCAACGGAGCAAGGATTTCCTTTCTTCTTATAACATTTAATGCAATGAAATTTTGCTACTGGTTTACTAGTGGGGGGTGAAATGACCACCCTACTCCCATGAAATTCGAAAATGCCATCCCCAAGATTCTTCTGCACGCACTCCCATTGGCCCCTGCTTGTGCATAGGGGTCACACTCCCTTACAGGACACACTACCCCATATTGTACATTCAATTTTTAACTTTCAGCCAGTGTTATATCAAAATAATAACAAGAGGTTTGGAATAAGAAACAACTAGTGCAATACATAGCCATTCCCTAAAACAACTTGGTTTTATCACATTATTATGGAATTTGCTTGACATGCATGTTTGCTCTAGCCCCTTTATAGGATTAGTGAGTTGAAGGTGACCTTAAGCAATTGAGAATGGACATCATAAATTCTTATTTCGTCTGATAAATTGTTCATCAAAATAAGAGGGGGTGATTTGGGATCACACATCCCACTAATTTTCCATAACAAATAATTATGATTTTATTTTTTAATTTTTTGATAAACAAAACTTTACTGATAAGAACATGTAATACACATGGATTATGAATTATAAGCTTCATGAAGCCATGGAATGGAAGTAGGCCAAATAGTTCCACCCATCAAGAACCAGGTCCTCTTGACAAGGGAGTTAGCCACGTTGTTTTTCTCCCTTGAAATGAAAACTAAAATACATGATTCTAAACTAGATGCCAAATGAGCTGTAACGGCCATATCCATTGGGGCATTACTTGTAGAGAGTACTTGAAACGCTAGAGCATTTGACATACCATTGGCCAATTGTGATATTACGGTTAGTGCTACTTGATTGTTGAGAAATTGAAGGCTATTATAATTCATAACCAATTGAAGGAGCTCGTTGCCACCTGTAACAGAAGTATAACCACTCCTTATTTGTAAGGATTGATGAGCCCTATAATGATCCTTAAGTGCATTAAACAAATTAAATTGTGAGAACTTATTCCCACTATGAGATGTTAAAATTGAAGGCATATAACCATTGGTGAACTATGGAGGTTGATAAGCATTAACCGTTGTAGCAGAGAATATGGTGGTGTAACAGTTGGCTGTATGTTGAGTATTTAAATGTGTAACCTTTTGAATGGAGTTACAATCATTTAATGCAAAGGCTGGTTGAAGGGAACAACAATGAGGAATCAATGTAATGGCACCGACGGTTGAGCCATCCTGTTGGTTGATGAGCATTAATCATTGTAGCAGAAAGTGTGGTGGTGGAACCGTTGTGTTAGGGACTTGGATCTCATTCTCAAAAGCTAGTCGTTAAGGAGAGGGTGCCCAAGTACTATTAACCCACCCACATCCCCTTTTATATCCGATGTGGGACTATTTTTTCTGCCTTATCTGTGGATATCCCAACAATCTCCCCCTCCACGCGCATGATAAACAAGTGGAGCCTGAGATCCCGATCTCCCCCTGCATGTGGGAGCTGACGTGGAGCCTGAGATCAAACCCTGAGAACCCTCAGCCAAATAAAAAATCCACGTCTCGACTCTGATACCACTTGTTAAGGACTTGGGTCTCATCCTCAAAAGCTAGCCATTAAGGAAAGGGTGCCCAAGTACCTATTAACCCACCCACATCCCTTTCATATCCGATGTGGGACTATTTTTTCTGCCTTATGCATGGATATCCCAACACCATTGACTGCATGTTGAGCATTTAAATGTGCAAATGTTTGAAATTTTTTGGGTAAACATAACCATTTGAATGGAGTTATAATAATCATTTATTGCAAAGGTTGGTTGAAGGGAACATCCATGAGCATTAACCGTTGTAACAGAGAGTGTGGTGGTGTAACTGTTGTTGCATGTTGAGCATTTAAATGTGTAACCGTTTGAATGAAGTTACAATCATTTAATACAAAGGCTAGTTGAATGAAATAGCCATAAGGAATCATTGTAACAGCACCAGTGGCTGAGCCACCCTATTGGCAACCAATATTCATGGCATCGGTGGCTGAGGTCAGATGAAACAAATTAGTTCCTAAATAAATTGCCTCTTTAGATATTCCACCACTTCCCAGGATATTGAAATATGTCCCACTTTTGAAGGTTGTCATACTGACCGTTGATATCAAAGAAAAGGCCTAAAATAGACTTATTGTTGATACATCCTCACAAATAGTATGATAGAATTTAAAAAATATTATATACAAATAAAAGATGGGAGATCTTAGGAGCACCTATTGCAACCTTAATTCTCCCATATATAACCCCAAATCTCAATAAACTAGTAATAATCGAGAAAGCACCTCCATTGCCGTTATAACGATATAAGGACTAAGTGGACATCCTTATCTTATTCCCCTAGAGGGCTCTATATTTTCAAAAATATTTCTCTCTAATTTAATGAAGTATGATACAGGAGAAACAAATTAACCAACCAGATCACACCATACATCCCCAAAACCTAAAAATTCAAAAATAACTCTAATTTACCCCGTTCCAATTTGTCACAAGCCTTGGCAGTATCTAAATTAATAGCTAAATAGCAAGTTTTACCTTTCTTATTTTTCAAGTAATAAAAAACCTCTTGTGCAATATCATCAGGTATTTGTCTTCCAGGAATGAAGGTCACTTGAAAATGTGAAATGTAAGCATGTAACAACCCTTTTAGTCTATTAACTATAATCTTAGCAATAATTTTATAGGAAACGTTGTATAAACTAATAGGTCTGAAGTCCTCTAGTCTAAAAGAATCTGCCTTTTTGGGATTAAACAAATCAAAGTTTACTCAATTTGGATCCACTGCCGAGCTGCCCAGACACGATGTTGCACACAATGTCCACCTTACTCCTGTCCAAATGCCTTGCCCGAGTGAGGGTAAGGCGATCATTAGACACAGCACCGTGTCTGGGCAACGTGGTCCTGCCGGGCAGCTCGATAGTAGAGGATCAGGATCCAAGTATACTTCACTCTAAAAGGTAAGGTTTATTTATGAAATAAATTACTTATGAAAACTATCACATCTTCTTTAACCAAATCCCAAAACTGTTGATAGAAACAAGCTTAAAATCCATCCAATCGAGAGGATTTATAAGCCCCCATACTAAACACAACTTTCTTTATCTCATCTTCAATAGGAACACCACACATGGAACTCTATACCTCAGTTGACGCTACTTAGAAAAATAAACTTTCAGTAAATGAGGGATCTAGGGGATTAGAGGTAGTATAAATTTGTCTAAGGTGCGATGCAAATTCCTTGGCAATAACAGGAAATCAACTAGTCTATCCTCATTATTAGATAAAATAATTACAATCCCGTGTTTCTGATGATTTTATTTAACTACAGCAAGACAAAAACTAGTATTTCTATCACCATCAATAATATACATATGTCTAGACTTTGTAGCCAAATTAGTTCTTCAACCTAAAAAATCCATCTAATATTAGTATCAAATCGATTAAGGTTGTCATTAACATAGCATTACCATCAGAATCCTCTAAATGAAGGCAACTATCAAAATATTTATTTTTTAGCGAACCCATTGAATCTGTTAACTACAACAATAAGCTTGCATTTGGTATGCATTATTGGAATGTATTCTGAATTAAGAAGAAACTGTTTTATTTCTTCAGTATAGTTGCAAACACTATTTACTTTATTTGAATTTACATCAAATAAGTAGCTTTTTAAACGGTGTACTCCAAGTCTTGTTATTATTTTGCAAAATATCACAAGATGGATTGTAAATCTTCAATTGTTTCCAACTCCCCGCCCCATCCCTTTCCCTTTCCAACTTGGCTAGTAATTCTTTGACGTAGAAGCAATGGGACTTCTCCAAGGGATCCAAGGAGCACTGTTATTGGATAACTACTCTATAGAATTTTGGACTGATTCGACTTTGCTATTTCAGATTTTTTAAAAGTCAGGTGAGATCACATGGCCATGGCCTATGAGACTCCTTCAATGTGTTGTTTAACATTAACCATTGGGAAAAAGAACTTTGTCCGAGAGTGTAGCCTAGGCCAACACTCCCATGAATCTATCTCTCTCCTCCCCATATGAAAAGACACCTCTGTCCCTTTATTTTGATAACATTAACTATTGGAAAAAAGAACTTTGTCCGAGAGTATAGCCTAGGCCAACACTCCCATGAATCTATCTCTCTCCTCCCCATATGAAAAGACACTTCTACCCCCTTATTTTGAGGAGGAGAGAGATAGACACATGAGAATGTTGGCGTAGACCACACTCCCAAAAAGAAAAATGCTTCTCTTAAGTGGATATTAAGTAATAATCTATGCATTAAAAAAGAAAAAAATCTTGTAAAGCTAGGCTAAAGAAGGTGAAGATGAAAACATTATGGATGTTTGTTTTTTTTATTTTTTTTTAAAATTTAAAAAATGGATGTTTGTTTTTATTTTTTTAATTTTAAAAAATCCAACGTTCCAATTTTATCATCTCCAAGAAACAATAGTGAGCTCAATCCAGCCCTTCCCGCGAATAAGCCCATCCAAGTTTGTTTTCCGTGTATTATTAGGCCGGCTAAGCCAAAAGCCCCGGAACATGCTAACGTGCGCACTTTCCCGGTATCGGCAGATCCATGAACGAAACACCATTACCGGAGCTTCAACTCTTGAAAACACACAGGTGCGGCTTAACAAATCCTTTATGTTCAAGCATACCTCGAACGGTATATTTTGTGATTTTTATTTTAAATTTCTTCCCCAGTTTTGTGTCGACAGTAGAAGAGAAACCCTCTAGAGCACTTGTATATAGAACTCACTAGTTTTAGTTTAATTGTTATCTTCGTACGCATTAGTGTGATGGGCGTTAAGATCTCGTTGTATTTTCGATGGTTTATGGTGGTGATTTCGGATGGTTAAATACCCGAAACTATATGAACGATGAAGGTTATCTGTGTTTTAAGGAAGAGATGTCAAGTGAAGAATTGCATTCTAAATCATCAGAAGGGTTGCATGGTACATTAAGGTTACAGATGTCTTCGAGAACCAGGGCAGGGGATGTCAAGATGTCTGAAGATGGACAGCAACCCGGTTCGAAGAGGAGATCGAAGATTATTGAAGTACGAGTCGATTCAAATGACGATGATGAACCCATTGCGTCTCTGTTAACAATGAAAAGTTCTCGGAACCCTAAGCGGGCAAAGCCTGTATCAAACGGCGGCGAGGTTTGTAGTGAGATGGATGATACCTTAGCAAATTTAAGGAAGAAGTTGAAGGGTGGCTTAAAACAGTGTTCACAGGGTGGGTTAAAGAAGTCGGAGGACATCCTGAAGCCTCAAGACAGGCTTGGTCAATTTCCTGATGGATTTGCCCTAGATATTTCTGCGGACTACCACCATGATTCAATCTCTATGCGCACAGAAGAAACCTCTGCACCTGATTGTGGGTTATGTCCAGTTTCTCTTATTTCTGATATTAGAAAATCCGTTTTTTCACTTGCTGTGAATCAGGTGGAAGCACCAAAATCTGTTAATGCTCCCAGTTCATTCTCTGATGAGCCTATGATTGGTTCTGATACCTATTTTCAGAAGCACAATCAACCTTCTGATGATGCCTTGAAAGCGATAAATATTCCAAATTATGATTCTGTCTATGAAAAGGAAGAAGCCAAGGGAACTTGTTTTCCATCCCTACCTATGCATCCAGAAGAAATATGTCCAGAAGATGCAGAAGTGACACCTGATCCTGAAAACAAGGATAAGAAACTTTCAGTGATGCAGCGCACCATGCGCAAGATTAAAAAGCCTAGGCATGGGGATATGGCTTATGAAGGGGATAATGATTGGGGGGTTCTTATGCATGGGCAAGGTTTTATGGAAAATAATTGTATCCTGGATGGAGATCGGCCTTCTAGGATCAAAGACAAGTCCAGATCACCTTCATTTATGGTTTCGGAGGTTGACAATGGCATGGTAGCAGTGGCAGCTGGGTTGAAAGCTCATGCAGCTGGTCCAGTTGAGAAAATTAAACTCAGGGAGGTCCTAAAACGCAGAGGTGGGCTCCAAGAGTACCTGGATTGCAGGTTTGTTTCTTTTCTCATATCTGAAGCCATTTTATTCTTAAGGTTTTGCTTTCTGTGTGGTTATTTTTCATCTTTCGAGTTTGTTCGAATCATGATTTCCTATTTTCCAGACAAGTCATCTTCTTCTTTATTGGTTTCCAACTTTATGCCATTGGCATTGACACCCATGTTTTGCTCCAAACACGTCATCTGCCTTGCGTTTGGGCAGAAGGTGCAATGTAGTGTCTGGAAAAATTGAAGTGTTAGTAGTGTTACCCAACTTTTGCCAGTCATGATTTTATTTTCTGTGGCTTAAGTCATTTTGTCTACAATGCTACTCGTTGGTAGTGGTATGATGTGGTGCTTAAATATCATGATTGATATGAATTATTGTTTCATATCAATCATGAAATTAAGCATCACATCATACCAAGCAGTGGAAACAGCCTCTCTGCAACGGTAAAGGTTGCTCCATTGTGACGAAGTGGTCATGGGTTCGAGTTTGGAAACAGCCTCTCTGCGAAAGCAGGGGCGAGGTTGCGTACATTATGACCCTCCCCAGACCCCGCAGCGGTGGGAGCCTTGTGCACTGGGTATGCCCTTTTATTAATTTTGTAACATTTCCATTGACTTTGAGTTGGAGATGATTGTAGGTATGTACACAATGAAGCAAGCACCTCTGTCCCTTCTTGCTCCGACTGGCATCGGGGGAGGGGGATAAGGATTTCTCTTTTTAGGGAGTCACCACCTAGATAAGGGTCTAGGACCCATAAATGTCTCCCCCTTTCAGGAGGAGATAATTGACTAAAATGGATAAGGCATGAGTCTTCTCAGATCTCTGGGTAGGTTCAAAGTTATGTGCTGGGAAGCTTTTACACATCCAACCCCACCCAGCAGGAGGCCGGTCTCTTTCTATTTGGATCATTCCTAATCTTACTAATCCAACTAACTATCATGTATAAAACAGTAAATCTAATTCTAGTCTAGGTTGCTAAGTCGGAAAGGATGCAAAACAATAAATAAAAAGGGGATGGGGGGGGGGGACCGAACTTGGGCGTTTACATACTTGCCCAAGTTGCCTATGTACCCTTAATAGGGATTAGGTCATAACGTAGGTCAGGATCATTTTGTAGTATTTTGAATTTATACTATGCATGGAAAGGTACTGAAAATAAATAACAGAAAAATACATACCTCGTCAATAGTCCAGATATGTAGGGAATACCTCGATCAGAGATCCACGACAAAAGATTACCTTTTGTCGGTTGAGCAAAGTCACTAGTGATCGGGCATGACTTTGGACATTTCGGGGGTTTCTTACTTGATTTTTGATGATTGACGTCCATTGACGATGACCGGGTGTCAAATAGAATTCCCCAGAAAAAGATTCATTTTGGGGCCAGGGTTAGTCATAAGGGATTGACGATTCACTCGGGCAACATAACGGCGTATGAAGCAGTATTTAAATATTTGGCAAATCAATTTGGCAGCCTCTCAGTGCAAAATGGTATATAATCATTTTGAAAACTCTATTTTGGCAACATAATGGCATAAATAGGGGCATTTTGGAAAAACCTACTTATGGCAATTCCAGCATTATAACGGCATAAGAAGGTATTTTGGGAAAAAAATGGAAAGAATATGTACACTATGTTATATTTAACCAGTAATTCAGAATATATTAATTAAATAATTGCAGCAGGGGAGGAGAGAGAAACTTACCTGTTTGGCCAAAAGGACCTCGCCGACTTAGTCTATGAAGTCATCCACAGGGACTGCCTAAAGATTGGTCAGTTGGAAACCCAGACCCAGGGTGGTCGTAGATCAACTAATGTTATGCTTGCTAGTTCTGGCCTATGATCTGTCCTGGCTGTCGATAGGGGAGTTAACCTCTTTGAGTAGCTAGGTTACATATAACTTCAGACTAGGTAATGCAAAAGTCGACCTTGAACCAGGGAACCCAGCACAGGAGATTGGTTGCAGCAGGATCAATACAATAAAAGAACAAAATTGAATAACTAAAACTCTTTTTTTTATTATTGCTATTCATAGTTATCAAGGGCGACGCCTAGGAGTCCAGGCTCCTTGGTTGCCTTGGGCGCCTTGCCGCCTTGTTGGTGTCACCTTGATTTTGGACCCTCTCAAACGCCATGGTTGCCTTGCCGCCTTGATAAATATGTTGCTGTTTTCTGTTTACATATGAAGATGAACATCAAAGGATAGAAAAGAAGAAGAAAGGGATATAAAAGGGGGGAATAGGATCAGCTATCTCAGCCCATCATCCTCTCACCCATGGTATCTCACTGTTGCTGCATCTCACAGCTTCATCAATAGATTTTTTCTCTTCAATATGTCTCTTTTCTGTTCAGCCACATACATGTATTTATAATAAAACCTAGGACAACTTCTAGGAATAACATAAAAATCATAAAAATAGAAACTAGACTCTAACTAGGATTCCCAATTAGGATGACAACTCAAATAGGAAACTAAATAAGTGTCTAATAATAAAAATAACACCAAAAATCAACTCCCTCAGCCAGCAGTCCATATCAGCCCCCAAATCACTGTTCGTGTGAACAGTACCGTGAGGTAACAGTAAGTTTTTTTGGTGGTCTTCTTCATGCTTCGACCTACATCACAAGGCTCGTGGGTGTAACAGTGCCACTTGCAGGTTTCGAACGGGTTAGTTTTTACAATATATATAGGAAAGGGTAAGATTAAGATCTTGTTGTGGGTTTCTAACGATCACGACCTTCCTATAAGAGAAGGAAGTCTGTAGATTAATTGGCCTTTAAAGGCAGTAAGGCACTTTAAAGTCCAATTAAGTTTGACATACATGAATTAATTAAGTAGGCCTTGTAAGAAGAATGCCGTGCCCTACCCTACAGGGAGAGTTCTGGTGCTCCCACTATGATCCCAACAGAATTCTGAAACTCAGGGGTAGTTTGAGTTATTTTTCAGAGCATCTCTTACTCTCTTTTCCTCCTTTTTTCTTTTTTTTTTCCCCCCTCCCCCCCCCCCTCTTTTTTTTTTTTTTTTCCTTCTTGTTTTGGACGGCTATTTATAGACGAACTTGGAGGAGAAATTCGTCGGTGACTTTTTTCGGGGTTTTCATTGGAGAATTCCGATTTCGGTGGCTTTTGGTGCGTTTTTCTGAAGATTTTTTGGGGTTGATATTTCCTCGCCCGGTGGTTGGATGTTGGCAGGCCATATATCATTGGAAAGGTCTTTCTGAGTACTATCTGATGTTGCGAAAATATGACGTCAGTTCTGCCGGGAGCACCATCAAAACTGTGCTCAAAGAGGGGGACCCGCACCAATGAGCTAGACTCTAGCATATTATGATGAAATATACCTGTCCTAGAATTTTTGGCTGATTCTGAACATAGTTGTTAGATGACACCTAGGCGCCTTGGACGCGTTGGTCGCCTTGATTTTGGACCTTCTCCAACGCCTTGGGTCGCCTAGACATTGTGACAGCTCCTAACTCCTTCAGGGTTAAAATGGTCATTTTTTGGCATACGGGCTTTGAGGCACTACCATTAATGTCGTAAGGATTCTTTGGGGTGACAAAATTTCAGTGTCTACAATGCTATGCTGTTTTGGATTGCCACATAACCTATTCTCGTTCATTTGCCCCCCCCCCCCCCTAATACCGAGCATTTATATTTGTCTTATGGGGAAAAATCCCCACGACGCCAGTGTCCGGTCTGAAACTGCACACGCTCACCCAAAACACTGTACCATCCCCTTCTAAAAGGTCCTAAATACACCTATTTGACAACGTTTTCTATTCTACCGCCTCCTTTGCCCGAAACTGCACACGGGCGTCGGAGGGAACCCTCTTCCTTATCTTATTCTGGATATCGAATAATTGTATTTGTAGGAGACAAAAGCCTCCTGAAATAGTTGACATTCCGGGTAAAACGAAGTTTTTGGTGGGTATTCAAAAATAGAGAGTTATGAATTATGGCTAAATATAGACTCTTTGGAACTCTTTGAGCTTGATATAAAACTTATACAATAAGAACTAAAGAATTGCTTCCATACTCGTATGTTGCCCCAGAATACTATTATCCCTATAGAGCTTTAAGATATTGGTATGCATTACTTAAGACACGCCATTAGAGGCCCAAGCACCACTATTTAGGTGTGTAAGTAATGTAGTCCTAGGTAGGTAGGAGACCTACTAGGAGCCAGATAACAGGATCAATAGCAAAAGGGGTTGCTAGTTCGAATGGACAGCACTAGGTTTTAGGTTAATTCTAGGGTTTAGGATGGGAATTTGGGAATAGGTTTTATATGGCTTTAATATGCAGGTCTAGGGGGTTATTATGGGATAAAAATAATTGGATTTGGGAAGGTTTTAAAATTCTGCAATTCTGGACAGAATTGTGTTGCAGGTTTTGGGCTTTAATGGAGTGAAGGAATGGAGAGGTTGTAGTGGAGATTGAGGGCTGGGTTTAAGGTCGAGTGTAGGGAGAGGTGTGGGGGATATAGGCTGGCAGTAGGGTTCGAAATTGATGGCTAAATCTGGAGTTATGAGGGAGTCCAAGCTGAGGTAGGAGTTGCAGGTTTAATGGAGATTAGGGTTTGATGGATGGAGGGGGTTGTGGATTAGGTTAGAGGATGAAGAGGGGAAGGATATATGCAGGAAATTAAAATTACTTACTGGTTTGATCTCCTTCAAAGGCTGTAGCAGCAGCTTGAAGAAGCTCGATTGAATAAGAAGAAGGACCTCCCGATCTACAAGATGCAAGGAGTCGATCGGAGTCCACCAATCCCTTCACCTTGATATTACCCACAAGGTAGCCTTGATATTGGTCACAAGGTTCACTCAACAGAGCAGAGCAGCAGCTATGGCAGCAAACAAAAGTTTTTCATTAATTAAATTCGTATTCAATGCTGGCCTCCCTTACAAACTTATATAGAAGACTCAAAAATATACTTAGACACTAAAAAGGAATGGCCTAACCCTATCCCTAACCTATTAGGTAACTTAAACTGACTAGGAAACTAGAATACTAAAGGAAATAGACTCAAAACATGGCTGGACTTATAGAGTCCTAATCCAGCCGAACTTACATCACATGACCACTTAATCAAGTCACATGATCACTTAAATTGAACCAATTGGATGCAACCAATTTGAACCGGTTCAATTAAAAAACATAAAAATAAACTAAGTATTGGGCTAATCCCGTATGCAATCTATATACCCATATTTTAGGCCCATAAAAGTGGCCTATTACATTAGAAACCCATGGGATCAAAGGCCCAACATGTATGTAACCCAACCCTAGACATATTCCTAATGAAAGAAGCCCAGTTTGGTGATAAATCTGCATCAGTAAGTTGTGCGACTAAAGACTATGATGCACAATCGATCAGATCTGATGACTCTGATTGGCCTGCAAATAATGGTCCCAACAATGAAATAGAGGAGATCTCAATCTGACGGCTAGATGTGGGCCAGATCTGATCTCAAAATTACAGATTTTCCACTGAGTAACTACCAGATTTCAAGTATAATTTTCAAAAATAAAACCATATTTAAATTAGCTCAAATAATGGCAATTAATATGGAGCAATTGAGGAGAGAGAAGTTACGCAGGTTAGATCTTAAATAGCTTATGATGGAAGGAAGGAAGAGGGGAATTAATTTGACGTGCTGTTATTTGCCATTCGGCAGTACATGGGTTAGTACCAAAGAAGGGGAGAGAGAAAAACTTCAGTCATCCCTAACAACAAACCAAACCGTGGGGCGGGTTTTGATTACATTCTTTATTGGCAACTTCTAGGGGTCACTATGCCTAGTGAAGTGTAATGCTTCATTATTTGCCATTTGGCAGTACATGGGTTCGTCCATATGATAGAGGACTCCACATACATCTCAATGGCCAAATTTAGTCCAAAGTAAGCAAGGAAAGTTGCTCAGACTCTGATTCAAAGTTTCAGTAAAATTACCAAAATGTCATCAACTGGAGATGAATATAAAATACAAAATGGCATCTTTTGTAATTTTAGCTACTTTACTCATTTTAAGTTGAAATTGAACTAATGAGATGCTTGCTTGGCCCTCTATCACATGGACTAACCAGGTACTGCCATGTGGCAAATAGTGAAGCATTACACTTCACTAGGTATAGTGATGGGGGAAGAAAACCCTTCTTTATTTATAGAAACTGAAATAAAATATTCTAGATTGACTCAATTACTAAGACTTTCCTAACTAGACAACTAATTAGGACTGACTCTAACTTTCCTAACCCACTAATAAAATAAGAATCTTTGTGCACCCACTTGCAACCCCACTTTTGGGCCTTATATTCCAGGCTTCCAGCCCATTACAAAAATAAATACTAAAAACTAAAGGCCAACCCAAACCTATACCAACATCTGGCCCAAATTTAAACCAAGCCTTAAATCGGGCCTGCATTATTCCCTCCTTGTTAGAAAAGACTTGTCCCTGAGTCTTATAATGAGGACATCTCCACGACTTGATCAACATCCACGATCATTGCCTTTCATGCGGCACTGATCCAATGCATCTTATGATCAACCGTCACAATCTCTTGTTGGTCATTAGCAAACAAAATCCCTCCAATTGGAATCTGATTGTGGGGCTTCACAATTGCAATTGGGCCGTCGATCAATTCTTCAGCTGCAACTTTTGTTGGACCGTTATCTTCAGCTTGATCATTATTTTCATTGTCCACCTTTTCCACCACCTCTGATGCGCCCTCAGAAGCTTCTATCACATTGAACAACTTATCACAGAAGCAATAATCATCGGCAAGCTTTCGAAAATATGATTGATGTTCCTGAAAATCAGATCAGAGATCCAACAATCCATCCTCAAATTTCTTTTTAAACCCCTCCAGAAGAGCAAGAAAAACGGTGTCGATCATAATCAGAAATAAGGATTTCGCTCTGATACCAATTGATGCAGATTGATCAGATCTGATGGCTCTGATTGGCCTGCAAGTAATGGGCCCAAATACCCAACGATGGAATATAGAAGAGATCTCAATTTGATGGCTGGATGAGTGCCAGATCTGGAAACAGCCTCTCTGTGAAAGCAGGGGTAAGGCTGCGTACATTATGACCCTCCCCAGACCCTGCAATGCCGGGAGCCTCGTGCACTGGGTATGCCTTTTTTTTATGTGGCCAGGTCTGATCTCAAAATTAGCAGTCAGATTTTCCACCGAGTAACTACCAGATTTCAAGTATTAAAATAGTGTCCCAGTGCTCGAGGCTCATGCTACTGCAGGGTCCGTGGGGGGGGGGGAAATGTATGGAGCCTTAACCCCCTGCTTCATAGGAGAGGCTGTTTCCAAGTTTTGAACTTGCAACCAATAGGTTGCAAATTGCAATAGCACAACTTAACCGCTGCACCAAGGCTCAAATAATGGCAATTACTGTGGAGCAATTGAGGGGAGAAAAGTTACAGAGGTTAGATCTTAAATAGCTTACAATGGAAGGAAGAAAGAGGGGAATTAATGTGATGTGTTGTTCCACTACAGGAGGAGGGAAATAAAGGAAGTTGTGGTTGGAGTAAAGAAGATAAAATCCTCCTTAAAATTAGGATTTAAAACTGAACAAATTAATAGAGGGAGAGAAGAAGAAATAAGTAAACCGTGGGGAAGAAGAGAGGAAAGATTAGAAGAAAGTTAAGGCGATCTCTTACCATGGGGATGAGAGGGAAATGAGAGGGAGGAATAAGAAAGAAAAGAGAGAGTCTTACCAAAGAAGGGGAGAGAGAAAAACTTCAGCCATCGCTGACAACAGACCAAATCAATTCATTCAATTGCAACCGTGGGGGGGGGGTGTTGATTACATTCTTTATTTATAGAATCTGAAATAAAATATCCTAGATTGACTCAATTACTAAGACTTTCCTCACTAGACAACTAATTAACACTCTAACTTGCCTAAACTAACTTAAAGACTAACAACTTAGGATAAGATTGATCCCAACAATTTGAGGCCCAAAATTAGAATTTTCGTGCACCCACTTACAACCTCACTTTTGGACCTTATATTTCAGACCATTATGACAATAAATACTAAAAACTAAAGCCCAACTGTAACCTATACCAAAACCTGGCCCAAATTTAAACCAAGCCTTAAAACGGGTCTGCATTAGACTATTTATTAACTCCTCATCCTTTTAGAAGATTTGGGATTTTTAGTTACTTTGGTTGACTATCCATTTGCTTCAATATTCGCATTGTTTGTGGATTGAGGATCAAGTTTTTTCAGGTAATGCAAATTTATCCCCCCCCCCCCCAAAAAAAAGAAAGAAAGGGGGGGGTCATTTAAGTTTGTTTGTAAGGTTATATGTAAACTAGGTCAAACGCATGCATGAACATGCAATTGCATCAACGTTAAGAACTACTGTTGCATGTGCACCATGTATCATGGATTCAGCAAGGATTCTACTGGATTCTATTAATGTAAGTTAGTATCACGGAAAATTCTTTCTTTGTTAAATGTTTATATGAAAAATACAAGGCGAGGCATAAACGCTTACAACAATATATGTCATATTTGTAATTTCTGATCTGTAGTTTGATGAATGGATCATTGTTATTCAGGAATCTAATCTTAGGCCTTTGGAGTAAAGATATGAGTCGCATTTTACCTCTTGTAGAATGTGGAGTTACTGATGTTCCTTCTGAGGATGAGACGCCACGTGCCTCCCTTATTAGGCAAATATATTCATTTCTGGACCAGTGTGTAAGTTTCCTGCTTTGTTAATGGAGTTGGATGAATATTAATATGGTGATATTATTGGTACTTTTTTTTCCTGCTTTCGTTGGTTCTTTCCTCATACCTAAGCCTCTTGACAGTCTTGGATTGAACTTGTTCTTTTTGTTGCTGTATCAATTCTCATCTTTTGTAGTCTTCTGGCTAATTTTCAACTACTGACAAGTATTGAACAGGGTTATATCAATGTAGGAATAGCTTGTGAAAAGGATAAAGCAGAACCTCATGCTAAGGCACATTATAAACTTTCAGAGGAAAAGATACAAAATGAAAGGCTTGGGGCCGGCGTTGCTGATTCGGAGGATGGAGTGGCCTTCATTCTTGGTCAGCTTAAGTGTTCTGAAAATCTTAGGGAGATGAAAAACTATGTGTTATTTGACGATGCAAAACTGATCTCAGAAGCCACCGAAGATGGAAAACTACAAGTGTTGGGACCTGAGTTATCCACTCTGGAGTCAGAAGAGCGCCAGGTTGATAACGGCAATGCCAATGGTTTTGTGGATGCTTTGAGCATTGTTCCATTTAGTGATATACTGGATGGTGGACCAGATTCAATTTTAGCTACAGAGCATATAAGAGACTCAAGTGGGGTTAAATCTGCTGTAATCCACCCTGTAGAAGGAAATGATAGTATGCAATGTGATTCAGAAATTCGCAAGAGAATTCTTGTTGTAGGAGCTGGCCCTGCTGGCTTGACTGCAGCTCGCCATTTGCAGCGCCAAGGCTTCTCTGTTACAGTGCTTGAGGCTAGAAATAGGATGGGGGGTCGTGTTTATACAGATCGCTCATCTCTTTCTGTCCCTGTGGATCTTGGGGCAAGCATTATTACTGGTGTCGAGGCTGATGTGGCGACTGAAAGAAGACCAGATCCATCCTCCTTGGTCTGTGCTCAGTTGGGCCTTGAGTTGACTGTAATGAACAGCAACTGCCCAATTTATGACATTGTAACAGGCCAGAAAGTTCCCGCAGATTTGGATGATGCTCTTGAAGCAGAGTTTAACAGCCTTGTTGAAGATGACATGTTGGTTCTTGTTGCTCAGAAGGGCGAACTTGCAATGAGAATGTCACTTGAGGATGGGTTGGAATATGCTCTAAAGACGCGCCGTATGATTCGATCAGTAGTTTCAGATGCTGAAAATTTTGAATTGCATACTTCAGTAAATGCTTCCACTGAAACTGGAACATATTCTCTCACTAATGAACACCTGGATAAAACCAAGTCTAAAGATGAGATTTTAAATCCTCTTGAAAGGAGAGTAATGGATTGGCATTTCGCCCACTTGGAGTATGGTTGTGCTACTTTGCTCAAGGCAGTGTCTCTTCCTTACTGGAATCAGGATGACATTTATGGAGGATTTGGAGGGGCCCATTGTATGATCAAAGGGGGTTACAGCACTGTCATTGAATCTTTAGGAAAAGGGCACAATGTTCTCTTTAATCATGCGGTGACGGCAATCTTTTATTGCACAGGGGACTCTAGAGAAAATAGTGAAAATTTGAGCAAAGTCAAAGTATCCACATCAAATGGTGGTGAGTTTGTCGGAGATGCGGTTTTGATCACCGTGCCTTTGGGGTGCTTAAAAGCAAATACCATAAAATTTTCTCCACCCCTACCAGATTGGAAAGAGTCTTCTATCCAACGGCTTGGCTTTGGTATTCTTAATAAAGTGGTCTTAGAATTTCCAGAAGTCTTTTGGGATGATACTGTTGATTACTTTGGAGCAACTGCTGAGGAAACAGATCGACGGGGCCAGTACTTTATGTTCTGGAATGTGAAGAAGACTGTGGGAGCTCCTGTTCTGATAGCCCTTGTGGTTGGTAAGGCAGCATTGGATGGTCAAAATTTGAGCTCATCCTATTATGTGAATCATGCTGTAATGGTTCTTCGTAAACTTTTTGGGGAGGTCTCAGTACCTGACCCAGTTGCATCAGTAGTAACAAATTGGGGCAAGGATCCTTTTAGCCGGGGTGCTTACTCCTATGTTGCTGTTGGATCATCAGGGGAGGACTATGACATCTTGGGTAGGCCTGTTGAGAACCGTTTATTTTTTGCTGGTGAAGCTACCTGCAAGGAATATCCAGACACTGTAGGTGGTGCGATGATGAGCGGGCTACGAGAGGCTGTACGGATAATTGACATCTTGAGTACTGGAAATGATTACACAGCAGAAGTGGAAGCAATGGAAGCTGCACTGAGACAGTCAGACGGTGAAACAAATGAAGTTCGAGACATGTTGAAGAGAATTGATGCGGTTCAACACTCTGGTGTCCTATACAAGAACCCATTGGCTGAAGTACAGATGTTGACCAAGGAGGCTTTGCTAAAGGATATGTTCTCTAATGCTAAGACTGCTGCAGGACGTTTACACTTAGCTAAGGAGTTGCTGAATCTTCCTGTTGAAGTTCTGAAATCCGTTGCTGGGACTAGAGAAGGCCTTAGCACACTCAACTCATGGATACTGGTCACTTTTTATCCATATTTCTTGCAATTGTTCTATTCTGTTATCGAGTCTAGTTGGAATTAAGTATTGCCCCTGCCCTTCCCTCTTCTTTTTGTCTTTTCCATCCTTTGTTCATGCTTTTGAGCTGCAAAATAAAAATTTCTGATATTGTATGTGTATATTTTTTTTCCATTTAAAACAGGATTCAATGGGAAAAGCTGGGACTCAACTGCTGCGACATTGTGTTCGCTTGCTTGTGCTTGTGTCAACTGATCTACTTGCTGTACGTTTATCAGGTAAGTGCATTTGTAGTTCTTTTCTTTGGGTGAAACATGATAAATTGAGTGTTGGACTCTTGGTTTGACTGTTTTATCTTCTCTGGCCCCATATATTGTTCTTTTACTATGTTTAATGGATATGGGTGTGGGTATCGGAATCTAAAAGGCATGGGGATGCAATTCCCAAAAAAAAAAAAAAGGGATTTTGTTTTGTGGGGACGGGGGGTTGATGTAGTTGCTCTAGCCTGGCTAGACAAATGTGAACCACTTTGGAGGCCTAAACCAAGAACTGGTCTTAAACCAGTTTCCTTGTCTGGCAAGGGTTAGTAGATTACATTGGAGATTTATTTCCATTTAATTAATTCTCTTTGTTTTAGAAGGTTGGGTAGACTACGTAGGATTTCCTTGGTAGTTTCTTTGTTTGAGTCATTGCTTACTTTGCTTAGTTTCCTCTTTTAGTAGGTTTCCATTTTTGCTAGGTTTATATTTTGATGTAATGAAGTTTTCTTTACATTCATGTAATACGTAGAGTAAACTCAGACTTGAAGATTAGAAAGAATGAAGTTAGTATTTTGGTTTGAGAAGCTTCTGTGGCTGTGCGTGTGCGATTCTCCCCCCCCCCCCCCACCCTCTTTTTCTTATGTGAACCCTTCTCTCCCCCTGCAACTCTGATTTCCCAGACTTCCCCTCTCTTCTCTAACCAGCCCTTCACCAACTTGGTATCAGAGCCGAAGATCCCCATCTCCCTCCCTATCAATCGCTCTCACATTATTCTCCTTCTTCCCTATTCTCTTTTCATGCGAAAATGCGATACAGTGGGTTAAAAAAGGGAGGGGTGGGTTGGGGAAGAAAGAGAGGATGGGGGAGTCGTCTCTGTGGAAACAGAGATTGAATATTAAATAATAAAAAAACCTAAACTCACCCCCAATCCCATCTCTTATGATTCCCTTACCAAAAATCCCAACCCAACACCCCCTTCTTGGTTCCGCCAGAACCGAAAAAGGAGAAAAAAAAGAACAGAAGAAGAAAGAGAGACGAGAAACAGAAGATTCAGAAGAGAAGGATAGAAGAAGACGTACCTGGTTGGCTTGATCTTCTGCCGTCGAACCCCTGGATTTCCTCCTCATTCCTCGCATCGCAGCTCCTCTTGTTGAACTCCAAGTCGAAGTCTGATGAGACCAAATCAAAGTCCCCAGCCTGGACCGACTCGAACTCCTCTTTCCGAGACTTCCGCCATTTTTTTCTCTCCGCAGGAGTCGTACGAGGAAGCACTCCTCTGCGATCCAACTCCCCGCTGGTTTCAAGTCAATACGGTAAACCCCACCCCACGATCCTTCTTTTGATCCTTTTCTTTACTTTTTTCTTTCCTAAACTGCCCCTTCCTTTTACTTTATCCCCTTTTGTCCTATTTTCTAACTGATTTCCAAGTTTGCTCTTCCCCATAGGTAATACTAAATACTCTCTTTTCTGTTTCTATTTGAACTCCAGTATTATGATACTGCCATCCCTTATAGAGTTCAGTTTAATTACAGGTCTGCCATTAGTGTCATAAACTTCTCATTATTTACTGTTTTGCCATTATCCTTGAGCGTTCTCTTTCTTTCCCTTAACCATGGTAGCCAATAGTGAGGTTCTTCAACCGTTCAACTCCTATAAGGCTGAAACCGATGCCAAATTGGACACTCTCACTACTGCTGTCAATTCCATTCAGACAATGATGGAACCTATGCAAGCTTCGATTGACCGATTGGTGGCTTGTGAAAAAGGAAAGAGTCCCATGCTATCTGAGGATTCTTCTAATTCCACCTCACCACCACATTACAGACCACCACCACCACCACCATATGGGGCTGGACGATATGAAGATGGAGTGGACAAAGCAGCAAGGTTGGTTGTCATTGACTTTTATAGGGACCACAACCCGGAGCAATACCTTGACTGGGTCCATAGTTTGGAAATTCTCTTCAGATGGTACAACTTGACAGAGGCCAGGAAATTAATATTTGCAGAGGGCAAGCTGAAAGGCATGGCTCGGGTCTGGGGGATCAAACCATCGTTTGAAAACTCGTCTCGAATCGGTGTACTCACCAAGATCTCGGCGAGTTTGTGTTTTTTTTTTTTGGTATGATGTTTCGGTTAACACATGGCCACAGTTGGCTCCGAAACTTTAAGGGAATCTTGTTTTAGACTTAATAAACATAATTAAATATTCAAATTGTAAAAAAAAAGCACCCAATTTGGTGTTTTGAATTTGCACCCTTGGTTGGCAGTAAATGTCGAACCCTTAATGTAATATTTCCTATTCTACACATTGTTTGAGTAATATGAGATTTAATTGGCTAGTAAAACACGTAAATTATGCAATAATGGATGAAGACACATAATATTGAATAAGTATTTAAGAAATAGTTAAAGACTTAAAAGTTTCTACTACAAACTACAAAGTACAGTGAAGTGTGAACAACACATGTTACATAGACACCCAACCCAAGTACTAATGCAGATCTGGGGTATGAAAGACCCAAATCGGATCGCTTGTGGGCCCACTAAAACATGCAATAGCCAATAGTAAGGAATGATGACAATTCTGTAAATATGTGGAAGTTTATATATCCAATGGCAGAATTATAAATAAACAGAAGCGTATAATGTAATGGCAGTATCATAATTAAGGGAGAATCTTAGAAAGGGTAAACTTGGAACAAAACAAAATAAAAGGACAAGAGATAATAAAGAATAAAGGAAGGGACAATTTTAGAAATAGAGGATTAAGAGTTTAAGACTTTAAAGCAAAACCAACGAAGGTTGTCTTAAACCTTTAACTAAAACAGAACCAGCGATAGGGAAGGATCTCTTGCGACTCATCCAATCTCTCACCAAGGACTCAAATTCATGTAAGGATTTAGGACTAGAACCCCAACTCCTGAATCTCTTGAAGGGAACCAATATTAGATCAAATAATCAATCTTAACATTAATAGAAAATCTCTGAAACTGAGCCAGGCGGTGAAAGCAGTTTCAGTCTTGGTTGCAGATATAGTCCTTACAGTAGAGGGACTTGTCGGGAGTGAAGAAACCAGGATTTGGGTCGCCTTAGGGTGGACGGCCTTCGATTGAAATTTGAGAGGAAAAGAGAGAGGAAATAAAGATCGATGGCCTGCAAGGAGTGCTACTGGTATCATTAGGGCAGAACAGTAACAGGAAAATAAGATAAATAAGAAGGAATAAGGAAATATGAGAAGGGAGAGAGAAATAGGGAGAAGAGGTCGTACAACCTGATTTGTACCAATCTGGTAACAAAACCCAAAAATTTCATTCATTTAAATCTGAAACTGCAGGTTACAACCTTGTACTTAAAGAAATAAATAAAGACTCCTACCTAAGACTGATAACTGAAATGAAATCCTATCTAAAACTCTATCGATAGCAATAAAAGGAAATTATTAATAACTCAAACTCCTAATCGACCCAGTTTCAGATAAACCCAACTAATAAAACAAAAATATCTTACTAAACCCAAAACTTAATTGGACCCGGTTTGTCTTCATATGGATCCCCCAATGGGTTTGGCCCGGCCCAAGGAACAGCTCTTGCATCAAGTACAGTGAACAATACATAAGTCATAGACACCGTACTACCCTAGTCTTCCACGTCCCAACTCCCAACAATACAATACTATGAGTATGTGACTGCCTACTGATATGAACTATGACGTGCTGGATTAAGTCCACTCAATCGATCTCTTCGTAGTGATGTGGCAACCCCCAGTAGTGTATCCCAGTAGTATTGAGTGATGATGTGGCCAAATAATCAAGAACCAAGGTTTTTCCCCCTTCTTTGTCGATTTTACTTTGAAATTTCAAAGTCTGGGTCGAGATTGTGCTTTTTTATAAGGCACTTTGTACCATTTTGGCAAGAAGGTACAAAAGTACCAAAATCTTGGTCGAATTTTTCGAGTTAATGACAGTTTGAGATATTGGCCTATAACTCATCTCGACCAGCTCGAGTTTCTCGAGTTTTTCGAGATCTCGCCGAGATTTAGAACTATGGATCAAACACCAGCAACAGATTCGGATTCAAGGTCTGGGCCAAGTTACTACATGGGCTGAGATGCGAAATGCTATGGACCAGAAATTCCAACCGGCTGATTACAAGCAGCATGTACACCTCAAATTTGTGCTGTTGAGACAAGATGGTATGATGCAGGTTGAAATTGGCTCACAAGGTTCTTTTCTAGAACCTGGTCCACGTGTTGGTCCAAGACCAGCACCAAGCCCAGGCCAATGATGCCCTACACCTTCCACAAGCTGGACCCGAGAGTGACAACATAGTTCCAATGAAAGTATGTGACACTTGTGGAAGTGTGGCATGGGATGAGTTGAATTTTCTTTGTAGCAAGTGCAACCAGGGAGCAGAGCACATTTACTGCATGTGCCAGAATTGTGTCGACACTCTATGAGACGATTGGATGTGTGAATGATGCAAGCCTTAGTTAACAAAGAACCACATGCTAGTCCTTCCTAAGCTTGATGAAACTCGTGGACGAATTTCTTTTAAGAAGGCGAGAGTTGATGTAGGGCCATTGGCAGCCCCTGCCAACCCAGCCCAGACCTAGTCAAGCACCCCACGAAGTACCAGCATAGGCCCAGGCCCAGGCCCCCTGACTAAGCCTGCAGCCCAGGAGAACCAGACCAAGCCCAGACCTTGCGTGGTTTGGCCAGGCCTAGCCTGCATGGGATATTTTTTGTGAGGGCCAATGTGGGCCCAATTTTATTTAGTCCTTGTCTTTTTAAATTCCTAGGCAGCGTTAAGTGTTTTAGTTAGGTGTCTTTTCATGTTCCTAGGCAGTTTTAATGTTTTCTTTAATTATTCTTGTTTGTAGTTCCTATGTCTTGGAAACATTTTTCTATTTCTTGGTTTTAGTTTCTAGGTCTAGATTTATTTTCTATACATTGGTTTTTGTTTTCTAGGTGTAGGAAGTCCAACATTCTCTTTATGTCAAATACATGTATCTCAAGAGGATGCTTAGTCTCCTTTTCCCCTATAAGTACCAAATCATGGAGGCTGTTTCAGCAGCCAGAATTTTAACCAAAAAAAAAAAAAAAAATTCTTTGAAAGGCTATATCCTGTGGATCTCAGGTGGGCTGTGGATTCAGCAATCATATCCAAGGTGGATCTCCTTGGTGGGGCTCTAATGGACTCTAGCAGTTTTACATCATAGTATGTCAGTTGAGGAGTACGTGGCAAGTTCTATTACTAGGCCACTCATTCTAAGTTTGAGTGGGACGAAGAGGTCTTAGTGGCACAGTTTCACAATGGCTTGCATCCACAAATCAGTGCTGCACTTGCCGCCAGTAGGCTACCTAGTACCTACTATGGAGGAAGCAGTCCAAGTGGCATATCAGGTTGAGGAAAATTTGAGGAAACCTTATAATCGGAGGAGTTTTACTGACACACATTCTAGAGGTGATAGCTTCCGACCATAACAGTCCTCTACTCAAGAGAAATCAGTTTTGGTTAGCAAACCACAGACTAGTGGTTCTTCTATGGCACCTACACGACCGGTTCATCCTTGCTCTCCACCTCGGCGAGGTTCAGGCAGACCTTATTCTCCACCTCAACGTGGATATGAAAGAAATTCGGTGATACCGAAGGCAGCTATTCAGTGCTTCACGTGCAAGAGGTATGCATGTGACTGCTCATTGTCCTAACTGGTTGGTAGCTTACATTGAAAAGGACTACTTCATACCATTTGAAACGGAGGAGCAATGGACAACAGGGACAGTCAATCTGGTGGCTGAACGTGAGCGTGAACCTAGTGAGGTGGATGACGATGATAGTGATGGCGAGCGTCAGTATTGCTATGGTATTCGCCCCCTCTTGGCTACACAGAACGTTTCTGATGAGGAAGATAAAGATTGGCGTCGTAACAGTATTTTTCAGACTAGTGTCTGATGCAATGACAACTTGTGTTATATGGTGATTGACCCAGCTAGTTGCACCAACATTGTCGCTGAAGATGTTGTGCGCAAGTTGGGTTTGAAGACGGAACCTCATCCGAATCCCTACAAGGTTGCGTGGGTGAACAACACAAATCTCAAGATTAATGAAAGGTGTTTGCTCACGTTTTCCATTGGTGGACTGATTGATTAGGTGCAGTGTGATGTCCTCCCTTTGAAAGTCTGCCACATTCTTTTGGGATGCCCTTGGCTGTATAACAAGAAAGCCAAGCACTGTGGTTATGAGAATACATATTCCTTTCAGCATGGTGGACTTGAGATGAAATTCCTCCCAGCATAAGATCTTCCATTTATCAAACTCAAGAAGACAGCTGGTACATTTTTCCTACGGCAAGTTAGCTTGGATGGTATTCTTGGGCCTCAACCAAGCTTGACGGAGTCGAGTTCTTTTCAGAGGAGGAGGGCTGATGCAATTGCTCTAGCCTGGCTAGACAAACGTGAACCACTTTGGACTTTGGAGGCCTAAACCAAGAACCGGTCTTAAACCAGTTTCCTGGTCTGGCTAGGGTTGGTAGATTACATAGGAGATTTATTTCGATTTAATCAATTCTTTGTTTTAGAAGGTTGGGTTGACTACGTAAGATTTCCTTGGTATTTTCTTTATTTGAGTCATTGCTTACTTTGGTTAGTTTCCTCTTTTAGTTGGTTTCCATTTTTGTTAGGATTCTATTTTTGATGTAATGGAGTTTTCTTTATATTCATGTAATACGTACAGTGAACTCAGATTTGAAGATTAGAAAGAATGAATTGAGTATTTTGGTTTGAAAAGCCTCTGTGGCTGTGCATGTGCGATTCTTCTCCCTCCCCCCCCCCCCCTCCTCTTTCTTATGTGAACCCTTCTCTCCCCCTGAAACTCTAATTTCCCAGACTTCCCGTCTTCCCTAACCGGTCCTCCACCAGGTGGGGGGGTTGGATAATGTTAAAATTTTTGAGAGATTTTAAATAAGTGATAGGTAGGGAGGGATGACAGGATTTGAACCCGTGAATATTTTTACGCTACACAAAGGCCCTACCAAGCTGCGTAAATTCTTTCTTTTTTTACAGTGTTATTGTAGAGAATCCCTGCCCTGTTTTCCACATTGGCAATGTACCTCCATCAATATACAATGTCTTTCTCTTGCCATTTCTTCCTTTTGGTCTTATATTTCTTTATTTATATACTCATCATTATCCCGACGCTCCTACCAATGATATGAGAAGTTTCGTATTGTTAATATGTGTATACAACAATGCTATTTGTACTGTCTTTACATATTATATTTATATGTTTAGAGTAGATATAACTCGTTATGATAAGTTGGGCTGCACTTTCTCTAAAACTTTTGGCTATTTTCATTCTCTCTCTTCCACCCTGTATTGGTGCCATTGGTGTCCACGTAGGTCAGAAGAGTCCAGGCAACATAGCTCTTATGGATACTGCAGTGTAGTTCTCCCTCCACCCTCCCCGGGTGCTCTCTGAAGTATTGAGATTTCATTTATTACTACTGGAAAAATTTATGGCAAAAGATCTTTTGCTTTCCCTTTGCTCGTTTAGGTATCGGAAGGACAGTGAAGGAGAAAGTCTGTGTACATACGAGCCGTGACATTCGTGCTGTGGCAAGCCAGTTGGTCAGCATGTGGATTGAAGTGTTCCGCAAGGAAAAGGCTTCTAATGGTGGACTGAAATTACTAAGGCAAGCAACTGCTTTGGATTCATCAAAGACAAAGTCGTCAAAATATTTAAGTTCAGGAAAACCACCTTTACGCACTACTCATGGCACACCTGATAATAAAGGTGCCATGCAGGTTCCTTCAGCAGGAGGAAGTCATTCTCCTTCCAATGTAAATAACAAAAACAATAAGAAGCCGAGCTGCAAATCGTCCAAATTGGAAACAGTTACTGACTCAAAATCAGAGGTTTCATCACGATCAGAAGATGTTGTACAGGGGTTAGATTTTAAGGTTGATGACAGCAGTGCTGCCATGTCTGAAGAAGAAGCGGCTGCCTTTGCTGCTGCTGAAGCTGCTCGTGCTGCTGCTCTTGCAGCTGCAGAGGTCTGTTTTTCATTCTCCACTACGTCGTAAATACCATAGTAAACCTCTGGCTGCTTAATATAAATTGTAAATTATATGGGTCGTATCACTTGTTTGATTCCTTTGTTTGGCTTATTTGGATGCATTAGATGAGATTGTGCTTATTATCTGATTGTGTGATTTTCGGCTGGGATATCACCATGATAATTTGTGTACAAGATTGCCTTGGTGATTCAATACACCTTGTGTGCTGCCTGTACTGCTATTATGTTTACAGGAGTGGTGTATGTTGATTCCAATTACCCTTAAAGTACATATTGTTTGATTCTCCTTCTCCTAATCCATTTCCTTTTTCCTTGTTGCTTTAATAGTGGAACTGTGTTATATATGTCTTTAAAATTAAGTGATTACAATATCTTGCAGGCATATGCATCTTCAGAAGCAGAATGCTGTAGATTACGTGAGCTTCCGAAGATACCATCATTTCACAAATATGCCAGACGAGAACAATATGATGCCCAGATGGATGACTCAGATCTTCAGAGAAAAAAGTGGTCTGGGGATGTTTTGGTAAGGCAAGATTGTATATCAGAAATAGACTCTAAGAATTGCAAAGTTAGGAACTGGTCTGTAGATTTCTCTGCCACCTGTGCCAACCTTGACAGTACGAAAATGTCGGTTGACGACTATTCTCAAAGGAGCTTCTCAAATGACGTTGCATACCAGCTGAATCTCAGAGAGCATTCAGGGGAAAGTGTAGCCGTTGATAGTAGCTTTTCAAAAGCATGGGTTGACACTGCCGGGAGTGGAGGGGTGAAGGACTATCATGCCATTGAGAGGTGGCAGTCCCAAGCAGAAGCTGCTGATTCCGATTTCTATCATTCAACTGGACACATAAGGGATAAAGAGGACTCAAACACAGTGATGAAACTACACTCTGGAAAGCATGAGAGACGGGAAGAAGAAAGCTCTGCTTCACAACTCTCTGAAAGCAAGTTGTTGGGGAAAAATCAGCGAAGAGGAGTGGAGTGTATTAAACAGGCTGTTGTCGATTACGTGGCATCATTGCTCATGCCTCTCTATACAGCAAGGAAGATTGATAAGGAAGCTTACAAGTCAATAATGAAGAAAAGTGCAACTAAGGTTACCTCTTGTTCTGTTCAAGACCATTGTACTAGCCATTATTTGTTTTTTTCGGTCAGAACTCCTATTTTTGGATTTCTTTGAATTTTGATGATGATGTATATTTCCATATCATGGAGGAGGTTTCAGCTGCATTTTCCCCCCTCATGTTATTTTCTTCTTTGGTCTTGTCAGGTTATGGAGCAGACTACAGATGCAGAGAAAGCAATGTCTGTTTCTGAGTTTCTTGACTTGAAGAGGAGGAATAAGGTAGGATTGTAATATGTTTCTGTGGTTAGTTTGGATTTAAATGGGGCTCGTCATTTCTCTTGCCTTTCCCCTTTTAGTGTTTTATAGTTCTATTATAGTTTTCTAGTCCTCTATTGAATTATTTCTCTTTGGGTAGGAACCTTTTCAATATGTTGTGTTTATGAAATTGCAGATTCGTTCCTTTGTGGACAAGTTGATTGAGAAGCATATGGCGATGAACTCAGTTGCGAAATTATGAGTCTCAGGACAAATGGGATGGCCATGTTTTAATGGGCACCTTTTTTTGTAATACATGGAGGTGTGCCCTCAGTACCTTCTCAACCCAAAAGCGGTGTTTGTTGGAGGTGGTGGGGCACTAGATTGCAACTGCAGACAGACATCCCCTTAAAAGATGTTTTATATAATCTGCCCCTCGAATAGTCAGTGATCCAACAAGTGTGATATTTACCATAAAAAGAAAAAAATCCAACAAGTGAGATGCAACTTGAAAATGGGGAAAGAGCCAGTTTCTTTGAGATCTTATGCCCATTCTTGCTTCAGTGGTGGGTCCTTTAATGATGTGTAGAACTTTGGCCCCGTGTATAAAATAAGGTGAAAGGCTGAGCGCTAGAGGCCTCCTGTGTTTGGAGGTTCATTGATATTCGGCTTGAAGGAAATGTTTTGATGTGCCCACTGGATGTTACAAAACAAATATCAAACTCCAGTCCAAGATAAACTTTGGATTGATGACAATAGTTATTTTTCCACCCATCAGAGGTGATATTGTTTTAGCTAAAAGATTAAACCCTATTTGTTACTGGGGATTCTCACATGAGATCTTAGATCATTGCTTCCCCCCCCCCCCCCCTTTTTTTTTTTGTTTAATTTTTTGTACAGCTCGAGATTGTTTTTGACATGAACAAGCTTCCATTAACAATTTTACATGTTCTTTCTTTCTTGTGCCCCATGTAGACGGTTCTAAATTCACCGCAGCCTTTGTAATATTGTTTATGGTTATTGAAGGGATGATCTACATTAATTGGCTGCAGGATGCGAAGAGTGTTTGGAGCTTCTGCTTCTTCATTTTCTTCTTTGTGCAGATTGCATGGATGAGCCAATTCTTTATTGTTCGAAAGTTTTGATGCTGTTAAGTAAGCTATCACCAGCAAGACGTTGCTGCGATTCTTGATTTGCATTTAGACAGTCACCCATGCATGGGAAAGACATTGCATTGGTATGATATGAATACATAGTTTACATTGAATAATTAAAATATCAGAACAGCTACAATTCTTATCTTGAAAATAGCTGAGAAACATAACTTGTAAACTATTGAGACCTGTTAGAGATTTTGGGGTTTGGTTCATTAGAGTGGTGTTTCAGATGAGTGTAAACTGAAATTATATTAGATGTAGGGGTTTGATTGGTTTCACCTGTTTTAAAACTCTTATATACTTTATCGGCTTGTAAAATGTATCAGATACTCTTTATTTTTAAACAGAAATTGAGGGCTTATATGTTGGAGGCTCGGCTACTCCCTCTACCCCCTCCTGGGGAAAAGAAAAAGAGTTGTAGTCATTGCAGCTTTGGATCGTTATTCTTGGGATGGAGATGTCTTCTTTGATTGCAGGGGTCTGCTGCTTATTTATTTCTTTTGGGTGTTCTTTTCTGACTCTATTTGTGTTTAGGAAATGAATTTGAGTTCCTGTGGATGATTTCTTTACTGTTTTGACTCCAGAGATTTTGGCATTGATTTTTTAATCTGTGACAACAACAGCAGAAAATGGGTGAAACTAGCGTTTGTAGGGTTTTCCAGGCCGATTCTGATCCAGTCTGGGATTGATTCGGATCCTGAAACCGGTTTTTTAAACTCTGATGGGGTACGGACCCAGATCCTTTGTAACGCGGCACGGCATGCAATGCACATCGATGGCTAGGAGGACCCGGGCATGCACCCTAGCATATGGACGTGCACAACAAGGTGCTCCCAACAGTTGGATGTGTGTTGCATGCCATGCTGCGCTGCAGAGGAGCCCCATCCATGGGGCACTAGGATGTGCACTCCATCGGTCTGGTCTCCACCATAGGGGTGGATCTCTGTTGGACAATCCTAATACAGCTCGACCAATATGCCCTATAGCATCCTGATGCATGAAAGCTTGGATGGAAAGGAGGAGGATTCTTACTTGCTTTCAGAGCGAACAAAGGCACGTTTTGGAGATATGTCTGTCTCTAAGGTCTTGTTATTTGGTTGGGGTATAATAATCAAGCTTAAGGCTTAGTGGCTTTTGAATAAGATCCTGCGGTCACTGCCTGATAGAGGGGTTATAGAACAGAAAAAGGTTACCCTGTTGAGTCAAAATGGGAGTTTTTGAACCTTTTGTGCAGCGAGGATGACCAAGGAGGGGCACCCCTTACTACCAAAATAACCGGAAAACAAAAATTGCTCCGATAGGAAACATTCAATTTAGTTATATAAATTCTTAGTGAATATATCTAACTAATATGTATTGTTTTTGTAGGATATCGATATGATGGTTAAAAAAAATTTGGTCTTAGTATTTGTAAGAAACTCATCCTTTTATGAATGTATTTGTTTTATCAAAAAAATAAATAAAATTAAGTGTACTTGTCTCGTTGTACTTTGTTCTCCTTTTTATACATGATAATATTATATATTTTATTTATTTATATTGTTTTATGCTTCTAAAAATTGTGTTTTTGTATATATCTTAAGAAATTCAATATGTAAACATCAAATCTTGATTCAAACAGAAGTCTCTTAAAATCATCCTTCCGATACGATACCTGATGATGTCGATACTTTAAACCTTGTTAAAAAAAAAAAAAAATACTAATATTAATTTTCAACCCTTAAAATTTCCTTCAAAACATCAAACCAAACCTCGTCTCACTCACCAATCTCATACGACGATGTGAATGCGAACTCCACCTATCTCCCAATCCCAACAATCTCGGTGTGGGGTCAATGAGAGGACACATTTGGGCATTGACAGGGGATTTTTTCATTTTATAAAGGGGCAAAATGGTCATTTGAAGGGGGCTTAGTCTGAGTGCATGTAAGTTGCTCGTTATCAGGCATTGTTCTTTTTCCCTAAATTTTTATTAGCATATGATTCCATGAAATATATGATGGCAAATATAAATTTTTGACAAATTTATTTTCTTAAAACTATGTGTGGTATGAATTCTTGTAATATTCTAGGTTGATTTTGCATTCTCGGATGATATTTGATATCTTTGTTTAATTTTAAGCATGAATTAATTTGGGGAACTTTTACCATTTTACATCCCATCATCTGGGGCTTCACGTAAATAAAAATAGATTCTGTACCTTTTTTATATGATTTTTGGCTGAAAGGTTTTTTTGGATATTTTCTTCTGAAAGGGCAAAAAATGATTTATATTCGAGGGTAGAGGAGTGAAGTCGCAATAGATTCCAATTGTAAATCTGCTTCGACAGAGAGAAGAGGGTCAGGTAGAGGAGGAAGAAGGACCCTGCATCAGTTCTCTCTGTAGTCTATTGAGATAAGAATTCTCAGATCTAATTGTAGTTTCTGCACATAAGAGGCTTAAAAAATGTCGTCTACCTTCAGCGGCGATGAAACTGCTCCATTCTTCGGCTTCCTTGGTGCTGCAGCTGCCCTAGTTTTCTCCTGTAAGCGAACCTTAAACCTAACCTTTGATGGCTATAGCATCTTTTGTTCATTTTCTCATAGAATTCTGTGAATTTGGATTGTGTTTCTCTAAGTTATTAATGCGGATCTGAGGTTTTGATCGCTGTTCCAGGTATGGGAGCTGCTTATGGAACCGCAAAGAGTGGTGTTGGTGTGGCATCTATGGGTGTTATGAGACCAGAGCTTGTGATGAAATCGATCGTTCCGGTCGTTATGGCTGGAGTTTTAGGTATTTATGGATTGATTATTGCCGTCATCATCAGTACCGGAATAAATCCCAAGGCCAAATCTTATTACCTTTTTGATGGTTATGCACACCTTTCTTCTGGTCTTGCTTGTGGTCTCGCTGGACTCTCTGCTGGTATGGCGATTGGGATCGTTGGTGATGCTGGCGTTAGGTATCGTTCTCCCCTGATTTCTCTTTCTTTTTACGATCTCATTTTGATCACCCTGTATCGTTATTGTCTTTTCAATTTCGTTTCCCTGGCTGTTCTCTGATGTTATTGATTTCTTTAAACCGCTCAAAGAATGGTGATACTTAGCCGTTGACTTTTTATAGAGTTGCAGATTAATTTGAGTTTGTGCATTGAACCCATAAAATTCATTTATCTAGTGATCTTTAGCTTGATTTCTTTATCTTCTTTCTTTTTGTTGTTTCCTTTTGATTGAACTTGGATATTTGCGTTTGCAAGTTTTTTTTTTTTTTTTCTTCTCAAAATTGCTTCAACGTCTAGGCTAGAGGCTTGGGGCTTCATCTGTTGCTATTGGCACGGTTAATCTCTTCTTACTAGAGTCCTGGGATGGAATTGAAGATGACCTTTTTCTGATATTGACATGTTCTCATTGTTTCTCTCTTGAATGTGGCATTTGTGCTTTTGATTTTCTGTGATTGATAAGATGTGAGGGGTGTATCTCACCCTATATCCCCTGTCACTTAATTTTGGAAAGGTGGGAGGGGGTAGAGTAGTTGATTAATCAGAATGACAGTTAATGTTGAAATCATCATTCACTATCTGTTTATACACATTTGGTTACCTATGTGTAAGTTTGGTGTATTTCCATATTGGTGGCCATATTAATAAGCTGCTTGATTGCAGTAAGTTAGTTGTGTTTTATTTTCCTTTTTGGGAGAGGGTTTTCTAGGCAAGTAGCATAGGGAGCGCACCAAAGAGGGGTGACAGAATGGTTTTGTAAATAGGGGAGAGAGTTCATTTCATGTGAGGAGAGAGGTGCTAGCATGCTCTCTGCTGCTTGCTTAGAGAACCTTTTCCCTCTTTCTTTTTAGCACAGTGGTTTAAATTGAAAATAGTGGTTTCTGTGATTTCTTTCCTGATGAAGGGTTAGTGGTTTGGGAGTGTATGTAGCCTCTAATAAGGCCACCTATTTCATTCGACGTTCCGGAGCAGGGGCCTGCCCAATTCGACCAACCAATTGGGTAAGCTCGCCTGTCTCCGCTTTGATCAAGGAGAAATCCCAGTCAGCCACCTTACTGGTGCAGGTCACGTGACCTACAGCTCGACCTTTGCCTTTTGAGTCTTCCTCTACTCACATCTCTTGTTTGGGAGCGTAAGTAGCTTCTAATAAGAGGTGATATGAGTTATGGGATATAAAAAATTTCTTTATTAATATAATGTTGGAGAGAGTCTCCTCAATGGGACTCTTTTCTGCTATTTATTTTTCCTGCTTTTTTGTTTTGTTTGTGCTATTCTAGTCCTGCAAACCGAAGTCAGGATACAGTCATGTTATGGTCCAAGGAAGGTGTTAGGCACCCCGGTCCACCTGGTTAAACTGGTCTTCCTATTTATTTGACCGATTGAACTGGTAGGCTTTGGTGCCTAACACCTTCCCTGGTCCCCCTTGGAACCCGTCATGGGGTCAAACTTGAGTTTTCCTACTTCAACATGGAATTGTCAGATTCAGCAGATCCGACCCTTGGATCTTGCTGATCATTTCAGCCCATATTCTAGTCCTAAAGGGGACCACTCGACCAGGGTTATCCAGCTAACTGATATTTGGCTTTTGTTTGGTGAATTTTCTTTGTGTTGTGATCCTGTTCTGTTGGTACTGATCTGATTTATATATATCAGAACACATTACCTTGCTTATCCATCTAAGTTTAATCTTCTCAATGTTCGATAGGTCTGCTGTCATTTGTTGGCATTTGATATTGCAGTCCTGGTTGATGTTGGTGATTTAGTTGGTGCTAATGGATATTTAAATTGAGTTAGGGTTGTATTCCATTATTTGATTTCTGCACTTGATCCAACCAGCAAAATACATGTAGAAATTTGATTTCTCCCAATTGTTCTCCCAATTGGTCAACCTATCTAGCCCTACAGGCTGCGTATTTTTTATTGAATCGTTTCATTCACGAGGAGCTGGATGAGAAGAAATCAGCACTCCGGCCATGGTCTTAAAGGAAATGGAATCCATTTTTCCGTAGAGGTTGGAAGGAGAACAAACAACCATTCCATCGGTATTTGAAGCACTACAATCAGGAACCTGTCTTAGGGTCTCATCAACTCTTCCATTGAAGACTTGGCTCTACCCATTAAAACCTACTTGATTCTTGGTTTTTTATTGAAATTCAACACATCCCCCTTCAATATAAAAAAAGGATGTAACTGGTGCAGTTCTCTGGTTCATTTCTCAATCTTTTCTCTTAGTCTTTCTTGGTGAACTAAGGTGGGTTAAGGGCATTGATGATATCTTTATGCATCTGGTACAAGGCTTTTAATTCTTCAATATTGACGTGGATATAAGCTGGACTTTATTGGCTGCATAATATCACATCTTTATGCACCTGTTTATATCAGGACCTTCACTGATGGATTGGGTTGCTAGTCACTGATACGTATTCCTATAAGGCTGGCATGGTCTATAATCACCTTTTATTATAGATCAATGCCTTCCTCTTCTCTTTGGTACGGTTATCAATAGTCATGGTAATCTTGTGTTTCTTTTCACTGAGGACCCTATCCAAACCATGGATGTGTTAAAAATGACCCCCTTTGTATTGAATAACTTTGGAGCGATTCCATTCTCTGCTGAAGCATTGGCAGTTTGAAGAGGGGTTGGAAGGTCTATTGGGATGGGTTCAGTCAGTTTTTAGATTGCAGTGATGGGGATTATACTGTCAATTTCAGTCATGTAAAGGTTCTAGGAGATAACCAGGTCCGGGTAAGCAATGCTGTGTGCAGGTGTTTTTTAGGGGAACTGGAGATTATAAGTTCCAGAGGCTCAGAATTATGGTTGGGCTGTAAGGGTTTTGCATCAATTGGGTGATGACTTGGTGTGAAAAAGGGGGAGAGAGATTAGAGGACAGGATGGAAAGAATTGACAAAAGCTGCAATAAGGTGTTTTGGGCAGACATGGCTCTGGAATTGGACAAGTAGGATTAAGGCTTAAAGGGAACCATATGGCCGTGAGAAATGGAGGTTGTGAATACTAATAATACCCCAATCTGATTAGCCTAAACGTATTAGCAACCATCATGGGTCTGGATTGCATAAGCCCTGTTACTTAATGTATCTACATTATGTGTGTGTGCGCACAGGTGTCCACGCGTGCATTCGTGCGTTTCTTTGTGCAGGCATGCATGTGTTTTGTTTTCATTTATGGTGTTCTTTCATGCATTGATGCATTTCGCAAGTGTGTATGTTAAAATTTTGTTGTATCTTTGCACACTTGTGCCTCTGAATTACATAGCCTATATTTATTCCTTCAGTTGAGGTTTGAAATGTGTCTATTATGGGATGAAAAAATAGTTTGTCTGAAGAGTAGGAATTGGGGTTTAGATTAATGTCCTAAGACATGGCAGTGGTTATCATGTTTGGATATCAGTAGTACCTTCTTGCTATTTTAAACGAAAATATGAAAATGCACCTCAGTTTTCTTGACATTTAAGTTGTTCCAGACAAATCCATTATATTCAATCCCTGATCTGTCGGGAAAAGTTATGGAATAGCTCCTGTTATGGATTAGTAAGGTAGATTAAAATATTTGGGTATTATATTTGCACCAATACATGATTCAGGTTTTAACTCCATATTGAAGCAATACAGTTTCAATATATTATGAATTGTTGTTCCATAAGAGGGGGAAAAAGTTGTGCCGTGTCTGATTTATATGTTTTCAGTGCAAATCACGGCAGTAGCATGGAATGATTCTTGTTCATATTATTGTTGTCTTGTTAAATAGAAAAAAAAGGAAAACTATTCTCCTCTGACTGTCTTCTTGAATATTTTGCAGAGCTAATGCACAGCAGCCAAAACTCTTCGTTGGAATGATCCTGATTCTCATCTTTGCTGAAGCCTTGGCTCTTTATGGACTCATTGTTGGTATCATCCTCTCTTCCAGAGCTGGTCAGTCGAGAGCAGACTGAGAAATAGAGCCCTGCTATTCTTGTGTGCTTTGTTGGTATCATTTGGAAGGTCATTCTTCACAGCCGAGTAATCGTAGTTCAGCATGTTTTGTCTTCTCAAATTCTTCACTGGGAACATGATTGTTTCACTGCCTTCATTTGGTGGTTACTTTGTACTGCTGATAGAATTAAGGAATTTCTTACCAAATAAAGCTCATGAAACTTTTCATTTATCGATTGCTGTATTTTGCAGACATAGGTAATAGATGGTTTAGAAACTCACTCATTATGACCGATATTTATTGTACTCAGTGATGCCTTTTTCTCCCTGTTAATTATAGATGGATGCTAAGCTAGCTAGGTAACCATAAAGTTTGCGGATGCCAATAGCTGTACTGTCTTATTCCAACCGGCGCTGGTAGTTAGATCTATCTTTGTCTTCTTTGATAAGAAACTGATAGTATTTCAAAATTCATATAAAAGACACTTTCTTCGGTCTTCTAGATATTTTTAGTAAACTAATAAGAAATTGAAACCAAATCAAAATTGGTACATCTTTGTTGGATCATGTTTTAAATTCACTCATTCTCACACTGAAATCGATTGACACCCCTACCCCTAATTGGGTGGATTGGTAAATCAAGTCTCTTTAAATTTCAACCCTCTTACCCTCTAAAAAAAATAAACCTTCAACCCATTAGCCATTAAATATAGGTACCGGATGGGTAACCAACTCGTACGGCTGTACCCGTTGGACCTCCGTACTGTCGTTCAGAATTTCACACGTGTTCTTCTGCTTAAGACATTCTTATCATGCCTATTAAGCAGTCCTCGTCGGACAGTTGAGGAAGTGTTAGCCACGTCAGCGTGACAGAAAATCTTAGTCAACCTTCTTTCACCCTTTTGTGCAGGCAAAGCCGCAGGTGTAGAAGACTAGAAGTGTAGAAGTGTAGAAGTGTAGAATTGCGAGCTTCTGAAGTGACAAGGAAAAATATACACACACAAAAAAAAAAAAGTCAGCAAAACTACCCCTGGAAAGTGCACGTGTCCTTTGACCAAAACCTAAGAAGCTTCGGAAAGGCCTATATAAACCAAGGGATGCTCCTCCAACAGTTGGAACGAGATCCTTACAATTGGATCGGAATAAGTTCACAGAACTTGTTCCAATCCGACTGTAGAGAGATCGTTAATGGTGGAAGAGTTTTAAAGGGAGAAGGACTCAATTAATTCTCTATCTTTCTCTTTCTTTCAGACAAGAAGAGAACAATTACGAAAGCTAAGATGATGGATGAGCAGAGATCGAAGCACAGGGGAAATGCAGTAGAGCTCGAAAACAATAATACAAACGCAGTTGTCCTTCGAAATCAGGTTGATCTTACTCTTCTTAGTTCATTCTATATCTTCTTCGTTCAATGATTCTCTTTCTTTATTTTTTCCGAGTTTGAAAAGGTTTCGTTGTGAAACCCAAATTATTGTATTTCAATCTTGGATTTCCCCCTCATCTCTCCTTTTTTGCCCTTTTTTTTGCTGCTTTATTCAATTCGTATGGTGAATTTAGGAAAAAGGGGAGAAATTTTTTGTAGTGCAGTATTCTACTATTCACTGCTTAAAATTTGGCTTTATTGGGAGAAATTTTATTAGTCCTTCGGTCCTACGAACTCACAGGAGCACGTATTGAGCTTAGTTTCGATCTGGGTTTTGTTCGTTTCTTTCAGAATTCAGTACCCGAGCTAAAAACTAGGAGGATTATCACTGCCTCGCCTAAATTTTATTGAACCACATATTTATGCGCTAGGGTTTGGGTTTCGGACTGGAGAGGGTGGTTTTCTCTCAATTGGGCTACGTTGGAGGTCTTATGGATTTTTTAAGATCCCGATTTTGATGATTGTTTAGAACTCAGAAATTGAGATGCCGCCCTGTCGGCATTCCTCCCGGATTGACACTTTAGAGCTGAAAGCTCAGATCATCAGGAAACTCGGACATGAGACGGCAGAGAAATACTTCGTTCTCCTTAATCGATTACTCAGCCTCAGGCTCAGCAAACCTGAGTTCGATAAGCTCTGCATTGCTACTATCGGGAGGAAGAATCTCTATCTTCACAACCGGCTTATTGGAGCCATTGTCAAGAACGCTTGTATTGCCAAGACTCCCCCTTCGAGAGAGAGCAGAATAGAAGGTTCTCTTAGTGTTAAAATTGCTAATGGTTATCAAAGGAGTAGTGTCCAGACACTGTCTGGAGATGCATTCTCTCCATCCCCACGCAAGGGGAAATCTTCAAATCATCGAGATTTCAAGTTCAGGGACCGCCCAAGTCCACTTGGTCCCCTTGGGAAGATCCAGAGTATCATGTCTGATGAATCAACCCTTAGGACTCGAGGGCAACAAAGTGCTACAGAACTCTTTTCTCTAAGTGGCAGACCTCCAGCTGAAGTTGTCTCTGTGGAAGATGGGGAAGAAGTTGAACAGATGGCTGCCAGCCCGAGCATTCAAAGTAGAAGTCCTGTTAGAGCTCCTCTAGGTATCCCCATGAATATGGGTGGAGCCCGCAAAACCTTTGGTAATGGATTTCTGTCTACTTTCCATCCCAAGACCCGTCATAACAGCACCGAGCTACCTGATGCCAGATCCTTAAGGAACCAGTTGGAGCGGAAGATGGAGAGTGAAGGCATTGGCATCTCTCTGGACTGTGCTAATCTGTTGAATAATGGATTGGATGCATTTCTGAAGAGGTTGATCAAGCCATGTTTGGAGTTAGCTGGATCAAGGGCTGGACATGAACACATGAAGGAAATAAATGGCCAGATTGCACCTGGTTTGAATGGTGTCAGGCCTAATAGAATCATACAAAGACCAGCCCAGTCAATATCTGCATCCTTGTTGGATTTTAGGGTTGCAATGGAGTTGAGTCCCCAGCTACTTGGGGAAGAATGGCCCATTCAACTTGAGAGAGTTTGCTTGCGTGCATCAGAAGAATAAACAGGAACAACCTAATCAGCAAATACATGGTATCAAAGGGGACCATCAGTTCAAGTTCATCATGTAGTGAGGATACAATGTTTTGCAAGTTTAGGATCTGCTAGCATGGATCTTTACCTTCAACCTGTCCTGTAATTTCCATCACTGCAGAAGGTATTATGAATGATTTGGGCTACTGAAAGGTATTGAATCTATTGAGTTGATCACATATAGGCATCGCCATTAATGGCCTGAGAATTGGAACATGTTTATAAAGTATAATGTAAGCTACCAAATGCTGCTAAGGATTTCTCTATTCCCAATGTTCAATGCCTTTTTTCGACGATAAAGATTATTCGTTCATTGTATTACATTCTGCCTGTAAATAAAGCTTTATTTGTCTCCATACTGGCTGCAGCTGCTTGTGCAGAATTTTATTCTGAACTACTCATGTGAAGCAACCTAGTTTGTACATAATTTAATTGGAATTTATTGTCCTTGTCTAATTGATCAAACTTTACGTTCATTCCCTCATATCTGTTGTTTAAATACTGTCATCAAAGTTTCTAGTCAAGGTAAATATTAGAATGATGCAGATCCCTGGAGGTTCAAGCTAGGGGGATTATTGCGTCATCTCTTGGCTTCAGATTTTTGATATCTTTGAAACTTTTGAACTAATTTCAGGTTGGATATGGTTTTTCTTGAGGGATCATTTTGATGATCCAGTAGCTTTGCTCATTTCTGTTTTTACATATAATTTTCCCCCCTTCTAATGACCACACACTTCTCAATTATACTTCTGCTTTTCTTTACCAAAAAGTATGGTACAGTATACTGCAGCATCATTGTTTGAGCTTAATTTTTCTGTTGGTCAAAAAGTTAAATTAATTTCTATTTCTAGTTTCACAGTTAACTCTGTCCTGTATACTGATGGAGAAATCTAAGTTGACTAATGAACCATCCAACAGAGATCAAAGGTGAAACAACAATGAAATTAGTCCCAGTTCAGCTGAAATAGCTAAGAAATAAAGTAGTATATGCATTGCTAATGAAGGTCCTATGAATCATTCATAGGTTGTAAATCAATTATCTGGTGCACATACGGCCCACCTGCATTATTTTTCCTTTCAGCTTGTTCTTTGATTTGTAGATTAGAGGGGACTGGAATTTAAACAATGGGTTTTGTTAAATAAAGTGGGATAGTCCATGAAAAAACACTTTGGGGTCCAACCCAAAAGCTCAGGTATTAGGCGGAGAGACCAACTGGTATATGAATTCATCCAAGGTCCTGGAGTTAGCCAATGTGGGATTATTTCCAACAGGTTTTACAGTTAAGAAAAAAGAAGGTTCAAACTGAGCAATCATTCTCTTTTGGTTTCTATTCGTGTTTGAGGATGACTACCACAATAGTATTATATGTGGTTGCCATTTAGCGATTTATGCACACCGTCACACCATCCAGTGGCGTGTGTGCTTCGTCTCATAAATTCTGCTTGTAAGCAGTTATTCCCCTTTGAAAAAGAGTTACTGTTTAGGATACAGCAAAGAGCCCTAGCTCAATTGCACTGATCTCAATCCCAAGAGAGGGTTAAGGTTGGAAAATCAGAATGTTTGAGGAACCTGTTTTACCAGTTGAATTTCATACTGTATGAATTAATGTAGTATTAACTGTCAAACTCAAACATTAAAACAACTTCAAAGTCTTGCTGAAAACTTAGAAATAACTGATGAAGAATCAACTATACAAAATAGATTCTTGATAAAATACAATAAGGTTAGTGAACTTTCTATAGTTCATCAAGTTTAAACCCTATGACGTCAGATTTTGTGTGGTCCTGTGTTAGAAAGGAACCCCGTGCGTATTATTGGACAAATTTCAACCCAAAATGAGCATTCTATGTGTTAAAATTGCGTCCAGAGTTTACGGAGATGCCATTAGCTTCCACTATGACGTATTAGGGATTAGTGTATTTAGTAATTTGGTAAAACATTGATCATGTTTTGATCCCTATTGTATACTCGTATTGGGATGAAACTTGACCTATGAGTTGGGTACAAGATCCTCCATATCATTGACTCACTCATGCTACCATTACTTACCACGTTGCAACTAGTGAACTTTAAAGGTCTCCGACCTTTGTAAACTTTACAATTAATGCACAAAATAAGTAAAAAAAAAAAGAAGCCAAACCTAGCATGCACGAACATTGGAAAAATCCTACTAGGAAATAATTAATTCTCAGAATACTGTGAATTATCTAAAGAAAAGTCTCAATATTATACCCACCATTGCTTACAGAATTTGTTTGGGTATATGGCTTTACTCCCAGATTGGATTGACTGATGTATAAATGACATCTTTTGCCCCCCCCCCCTCCTGATAGGTACATCTTCCATGAATTATCATACTAGTATTCTGAGGGGTAATCATCCTCTATTTGTTCAATGAAATGATAGTATTTTGCTCTTGCTGATAAAGAAATTGAATTCAGCCCACTATAATTTAACCTTACCTAAAATTTAAAATGAGGTTCTGCACTGAGTGGTTAGATACAACTAAAAAACTAGCTTTGAACCTCAGAATGAGGTTCTGTCTCTCCTGATAATGAAACAAACGTCACCGTGCTGGAATTAAAGCAGTTAGACAAGGAATCCTTCTAGCTTTGAACCTCAGAATTGCTAGTTTGGAAATTGAATGAGACTCCTTAAAGGTGATCAACACCATCAAGAAGGGTACTCCACCAATTGGAGCCATCCATGTTATTGAAGACATTCTTTTCTGGCATCCTCTTTTTCTTTTGTTTCTTTTAATCATGTTTGTATAACTGCAAACAGCATTGTTCACTCTCTAGCTAAGTTTGGGTTAAGGAGCTCTTCTACTGTAGTTTTTCTTTCTTCCCAGTCTGGCTTGAAAGTTTTGAAACTGCTGAACTTCTTAATAAAAATTCTGCTTACCAAAGAAAAACTAAACAATCAAATATTGGATTAATGCATGCAATTCACAAAAGTCAACTAAAACTAAATCTTAGTGAACTAAAAGTCTAAAACCAAACCTCAAATGGAAACTCCCATGGAATTTAGAGAAGGACCATACTTGAACAGAAATAAACATCCAGGGCAATATATGATGCAGTATCTCCGCCTGCGTCAATATATAATCATGTAACCAAGCTAAAATGCATGAACTAGCATAGAGTCAACATTGACTTAGATGCAAATCAACAAATAATTGAAAATATAGCATACTTGTTGGTATCAAAGCTTAATGTCCTTGAGTTGGAGGTTTTGATAGCTACCTTAGAGCTTGTTTGATCTTGTGCTGATTCTTCAATGTTGGGGAATCAATGTGAGAATTAATTTTGAATTGGAAAGCTAGAGAGATCCAGGAGGGAAGAATTATTGGTGCAATCAATTGGGCTTAAAAGTTGAAAATTAATGGAAGAAAAGTGAAATGGGCATGAGTATCCTAAACTGGGATTTCAAAAAGAATTAGTTGATCTATTAGTAGTCGATTGCAAGGTCTTTCTTTCTTTATATATTTTTATGAGTATCAATCAGAAGGAGAGACTATTGGAATCTCCACTTATCAGGGACAGGATCAGCCTTCAGGCTTGCTGTCAATATAAGGGCTTTTAATGCGAAAGGGTATAGGCCTCATTTAAATTTTATACTTAGTATGTTATACAGCAATAACCAGAGAGCATTTATGCAAAAAAATGATATTTACACAACTGATGGTTGATCGCAATAGTTCTGTAATATGCTAAACTGGTAGATGAAGTAGTATCATTGGCAGGACATTGATGTTGACAACAGTAATGTGCCCAATATTGTGGCAACCAGTTGAAGAATGATTAGCCGTTTCTGGAAGAACTTGCTAGAATACAACTGGATTTTATTCTGCTACTCATTTTAAGAGAACCACTCAACCTGAACTGCAGGTCCCAACTGCCATTGCTGCTGATGAGTCTTCTAGGCTGCTACCATTGAAACGCTCCAGGTTGTTTCCTAACACACAACTACTACATCTCATATTTTTATTATAATATACTGCTCTTGGATGGTTTGGACTATATCTTGAAAAGAAGGTGTATCATCCAAATGTGATCAAGTATTTATGGTTCCCAAATATCTCTAATCTCTAAGCTGCATTTGGGTTAGTGATGGTAGCTGAAAAAATGTCTTTCATGTGAACTTCTCGTCTTGTGGTAGCATGGAGAAGAAGTGAGCTTTCCATTTCATGCTTCAACTTTTTTAGTTATTGTTATTGGTTTCCTATGTGGTTGCTGTCGTGGAGAGGTTAGATGCATGGATGGCATCTTTGTTATCTGTAAGTCATTTGAGTAAGCTCAACCCAACCCACCAAACCCCTCCCCCTCTTTTATTAGCAAGTTGCATCATAGTTTCTTAACCCTTAAACTGAGTATTACTTCGTTAACTTCAACCTGAATGATGAATTTATGGTTCCCTATTTTACTTTGCTGGCATCTACTTGAAGGGCCTACAAGATTTGGCCAACATAGTTTTGTGATATCAGAGGAAACCATGCTCAGGTTAGTTGCTTCCTCTAGCTTTTTTACATGTGTAGTGCTGTTGTATGTATTTTGTTTTAGGGAAGCAGTTTTCTATACGGGAGTGTGGTCTACGCCAGCACTCCCATGTGTCTATTTCTCTCCTCTTTAAAACAAGGGGGCAAAGGTGTCTTTTCACATGGAGAGGAGAGAGATAGACTCATGGGAGTGCTGGCATAGGCCACACTCCCGTACAGAGAATTTTTTCCCTTTGTTTTATCTGTTAACCTGCTGGTGCAGGGAAAAAGTAAAAATTTTTTTGTCAGATCATCTAAGCGTCAGATTCATGCCTGAGAAGAATCTTAAAGTCTGATTCTTTGTATTAGATAGACAGGATTATATTGTCCACCCAGGTCATGTAGACCATCTTTCCCTTGATATACACAATTTTAATGGAAAAACAAGGAGTGGAGATGCCTGCACTATTCCTTTAAATTTGTCAATTCTGTTTTTTTCGGTCATTACATACTCATTTAGATCCAATTCTTGATTTAAAAAAAAATTTGATTCTGTGGTGTATTTTAACCCCTTCGAATCTTATTTTGTCAATTAATACAAGGATAATGAATTTATTATGGTTCCCTATTTTTGTTCACTGACATCTACTTGGTGGCCTATCAGATTTGGTGAACATCAACATGGTTTTTGTGCTTTGTTCAGAGGAAACATGCTTGGGTAAGTTGCAGCCTCGAGATATTTACATGCATATGTTGGCTCATATATTCCCTGCTGGTGTGGGGCAAAAGTGAAATATTTTATGATTTACCATCTGTGCATCAGAATCATGTAGTCCTGGAACTGATTCCACCTGGAATTGTTGGTTTTGAATTTGCTCCAATCAGGTGATGTCCTTTCATGGTTTTCAGTTCACTTTCACTTAAAAAAAAAAATCCAAGCAGATGCTGTCCAAGAATTGTTTTTAAATTTCCAATTTTACCCTTTTTATATCAGTAACTCACACACAAAAACCCCCAATCCAAATAATAACCCCCCCCCCAATCTCCAAACTCTCACCTCTCGTCTTCCCACTCCCAGATATAGCTATGCTCCACGCCCCATTTCCGAAATAAGTCCCAAATTTTGATTTGTGGTCAGTCCAATGAATTCCCCTCTATTGGATGGTGAGAATGTCAAGTAATTTTGTACATTGACATGGTAATATGTAGAGGGCAAATGAAAAAGGCTCCATGAGAGTACGAGACCACAACAAGCATATAGGTACCTTTTTCTATATATTTCATTAGGGAAAATGTTCTCTGAGCAAGTAGCGTAGCCTATGCCTCCTCACATAATTCTTGTTAGGGAAAAGGAACGCTAACCTGGTGCTGTGTGTGGGCGTGTACCTGCACCCAGACACAGTCTGTGGCAAAAAGACCGCCACACACCCCTGGAAAGGTGGAAAGGTTCAAGGGTACGGCGTTGTTTTTGTACCGGACTATGTCTGGGCACAGGTACACGTTCACACACAACTCCGGTTAGCGTTCTTTCTCCCATTTTTTTTATTAATTTCTTTGGAGAGAGAAAAATTGAATCAGTGTGAGGGAGCATAGGCTATCCCGCCTGCTCAGAGAACCCCCTCCCATTTCATTATGTTTACATTATTGTACTAGAATAGTCTACTTTAGAGAAATGATATGTGCCCAGTTACCATACTTGAGCAATTGACTCCCAAAATCCATAGTTCACATATTGGATCAAATGACCAGTCATATTGGGTTATGCAGTAGACAATGTCCAACCATGGTTAATAGATATCCCCTTTGTTAAACCAATTAGCTTGGGATTAGTTCTTGAAATGTGTTTGGAATGGTTCACTTACCTATGTTGGCTTGCATATTTGCCCCAGTAAGGGGTCTAAGAGATTACAGTATACCTGCTCCATCAGCCCAAAAGGTAATCGTGCTACCATCCTTACAAACAGGATCTGTTTTACATTCTACTAGAGACCTGTTTGGTTCAGATAGTCTGAAATTCGGGTTGAGATTATTAGAAAAACTGCTTCAAACTTCTGAGGCCTGAGATTGACTGTTTAATTGTGCAGGGATGAAATGATTCTTTTATTATGCAAGACAGAATGCTTTCTACAAAATCCACAGCAAGAAAAGGCAAAAGAAGCAGAGTTAACTTCATCCATTATTTCTGCCAAGTAAGACCTGCAGGAGTATAAAGCAGCAAGGGCATAATGCAAGTGCCTAGTACTGGCACAATGGAATCTTGCTCAACTAAACACCATCTTATATCATTTCTGTTGGGCATAACTGGAGGTATTTCATGATCAATCTAATTTTTTTTTTCCAGGTAAAGGTCTTAACCTACTTGCTTTCAGAAGGTAAGTATATTGTGAAATGCACCATGAGCAACACCATCAAACTAAAAACCTTGGTTCAATACATTTATATAAATATATGTTAATGTGTATAAATGTAAATAAATGGAAAGAAAGAGAAGATGAACATATAAAAAATTTATGTATGCTGGTGATTATACATATGAACAACACACAATAATCTCAGCAAAAAATATGTTATTCGATTGATCAATAGGAGGTGGGGATGGGATGAAATCTACAAGCGATGACCCAAACAAAAGGATAATCTCACATGCCTCTTTCTATCCTTTGTGCTGGGAAAATCTGCCATGGCGTGTGAGAGAAACTCAGCAAACTATTAGATGATGGTCATCAGCTGTTAAATCAGAAGGTACGGCAGAGTCGGGGAGCATTTTTGACCCACATGAAAATCTTTGAAAAAGTTCTCTTTGGTTTCTTGGTCGGACTTCGAGCATGCATTATGTCCGTCCTATTCAGCATCTCCCACATCACATGCACATCTTCAGACTCACATGACTTTACAGCATGGCGGAGTTTCAATAGCTCTGTGTCATTCCCCAACACATGATCCAATGTAAAAACACAAATTAGAGACTCAAACAAATGATTATAACAACCAAATGTTAATTACCTCATAAAACAACTGGCTCTTTAATTTTAGGGTTGTTCCATTTATAGGAAATATATCTAGGCTTCTCAGATATATATAGTATATTCATATTTCTGTCCTTCTAGTGATGCAAATCTGAAAGAGGAAGAGTGATAGAAAATTCAAGAAATGAGCAAATTTCCCCCATGTCATAATTCCAACATGCAACTGCATTTTTTATTGTTTCTTATTTTATGGGAGAGAATATTGGGGGTGGGGGGGGGATATTTGCTTTCAGGCTATGCATGGTAGTATGCCATGGGTCCGATTTCGAATTGATTGATAGTGCTTGCATAGTTCCATTTGGGATTAAATCAGTTGTTCACAATAATTAGTTGTTTGAGATTTCTTTTTCAGTCATCTTTGTTCAGTTTGGGAATTATCATAATCAAAAGACTTGGGGGGAGGGGGGGGGGGGGAGAGAATTGTGATCAATCTCAGTCAGGGTAGTGGTGTGAATTTGTTCCCCCATCCCAACACACAAAGAAAAAGTCTCCACTCTCCATGGCAAGACAACCAGCATGTTGTGATTTTGAGCAGAGTCTTGATCCTTATTATTTCAAGTCATGATGCAGTTAGGGTTTAGGTTCTAAATAGGAGATGCTATTTAAAGGTTCATTGAAAGGTGTTTGTTCCTTAGTGAATGCAAAAATGTAGACTTCTTCTCTTTTTCACTTCTTCTTTCTGTTTTATATTTTGGCCTAAATAGACCCCACCCAACCTTTACATTTTTCCAAAACAATCCCCCAATCCATTAACTATACCCATACATTCAAGCTTCCATTGTTCCAACACTAACCCAACCAATCTAATCCCAGCAATTGTCTCTGTTTATACCTAAAACGATTTACCTTTCCTTTAAAAGCTGGCAGTCAGCACCTAAACCATTAGAAACAACAAAGACTGGTTGCCATTAGGTGTACAAAGGAAGTTCTCTATAATCCTCCCCTTCAAGTTTCATCAAATTCTAAGCCATTAATCATTGCTCCTTGAACTTCTCCTATAAAACCATATTCGATAACCCTGCTCTCTATCCAAATCTTCACTCTCTACTATCAACCCTCATTGACTGAAAACCAAAGGTATCCTTGTTTGAGGTTAGTGTCATCATCATGCATCACCTAGTCTTGCCTATCACCCATCTCAACAGGTTCATCACAAGCTAACTCCATTTTACATTCACTTTATATCTAATAATTGGCCGACATCCACATCCATAGAAAATAGTTGGTCTTGTAACCACCATACTCATTCTCCTCTGTTTCTTGTTCCTCATGGTATCTCAAGCCATGTATTGATAATAAATCTTAATAACTCTTTTCAGCTCCTATTTACCTTGGGATTTTTTTTAGCAGGTTACATGGTACATACAGCATACAGCCCCATGTATCATTTTGTTATATGATTCCTTTTTTTTTTCTTTCGGGAGTGGAGAGGGTGTTACATCAAAGTACTTCCACACAAAGCACAGGCCTTCAATTCATAAGATGCATAGTAAAAAAAAATAACAAAAGACAGCCCATCTCTTCCCATTTTCTTCTGTTTGTTTTTCTATCTTGAATAAGGGATTAGTATTGACCTTTTTCAGAGGGCCAAGGTACAGATGATTAATGGTTTGGTCGGATAAATTTTGGCCATGAGCATACCATTAGCTCTTAAGAATTGGAGTTGGAAATTGAAATCCAAAATCAAATCAAAGAGGAAAAGTAAGCTAGGAGGACGTAACATTACCACTGTGACGAACACCAAGACGGATAGCCACATCGTTCCAGAGTCTCTGCAATGCCATCCGCAAGGGAAACATCACCTTATCCCACCACTCCATTTACCCTCCTTTCTCCCTTTCTCACCTTCGAGTGAACCACCTTCTTTTCTGTTCCGGCCCCTGAGAGAGAGAGAGAGCGCGCGAGAGGCAGAGGGAGAGAGAGCGAGTGATCATAGGAGATTTCTCACACTGAACCTCGCGCCCTCTCCCCCCAACGTCCAGAAGTAAAACTAGATATTAAAAATGAAAAATCTCAAAAGAACATAAATAGGAAGATAATAAATAGAAATTATCAGAAGAGAGAAACCGAAACTCTAGGGTTAGCAGAAACTAACTCGGCATTGGGCAATGGCTGTCCCTCCATTTTCTTCCACCTCCAACCTTCGTATACACTTCTCCACCACCACCACCACCACCTTCTCCTCTCACGCGCCATCTGGAGTCTTCCCCCAATTAATCAGTTAATTTAATTCACGAATCAATAAACGACCACCGTCTGTCTAATCACCTTCCTAAGAGATGCCACGTGTCCTCTTAATGCCGTTGCAATTCCTTGGACTTAAATCACTGACTTAAGGCCTATTCTTGAAGGAATTATAGGCATATAGCTCGGGCATTCCTTACATCGCTGTCGTCCGTCCTTTGTGACTGTAGGAAGTCGATGGTTGGATACACCAAGCCCCCAAAGCTAATGGTCTCCAACTCTATCGTACGCCTCCTTCCTTCTAGTCGTACTGGATTCAATACCCGATTTGAGAACCTGGTAACTAAGCATCCTCACCCATTGAACCATTGTACGATGCTTTTCTTCGCTCGCGCCCGAATTGGCTGAATCGAAATGACGATATCCAGTTCCACCAGCAGCAGAGACAGTTGGATAGGGATAGATACCCTCACATGAATCAATTAACGATTACCTCTGCCCAATCACCTTCTTTTTTTTAGTTTTGCAAATTTTCATTTTCCTTTCCTTTAATATTACTTGCAATCAAACATTGTCTTAGAGAGTTTTTCGACATTCCAAACATCATAAGAGGCACCTATATGTCACACAAACAAGAGATTGTCAATAGATTTTATAAGATTTTATCTTCTTTATTTTATTTGATTGATATAAGGAACAATCTAGGAAGTGACACAATCCAAGCAGCAACTCTCACCATCCAACATTGTAAAGAATCAATATATTTCATTTCAAATAGACTATTAGCATCTCCAAGAGTCCTAATAGTTTATTTGACGCCATAAAACCTACCCTAGTAGAATAAAAAGAGTTTGGTAACAGTAACTGTTTCCTCAATCAAAGCTAAAGACTTGGTATATTAATCAAGTTGTCTTGTGTTCTGCATTTATGTTTATCCATGATTGGGGTGCAATAGTTCCCATGATAGCTAGCTAATACTTTTACAGACAAATAACTCTCATAATTGATAATGTTTTTTAGGAATGAACAAAATTGTTCCACATTTTCTAACCTACCCTATGTATGATTCATTATACATACTAATGTATCATACAATAAAATAAAATAAAATAAAATAAAGAAAATCATTTGCCTATCCATGCCACTTTAGTAGAAATTAATTTTTTCAACCAAGAGCACTAGGAAGTGATTTAATAAGTTTCTAAATAAGAGGTATCATATGTGCAACCAAAGGAGCTTCATGGAAACAGTTTCTCTGCGAAAGCAAGGTGAACACTGCATACATTATACCCCTCCTTAGAGCCCGCAGTGGCGGGAGCCTCATGCACTAGGTACACCCGTTTTATATGTCCAAAGGAGTTGTATTGACATGGATTATTGCATTGCAATTTCTTACATATGTTTTCGTAATATTAACTCATGATAAAATGTTCCTCACGATTCCAGTGTACAATCAATCGCCTTCTCACATGGATTTTTTTTTCTCATACGCTAAATATGCATACCCCAAAAGAATTATATCATTTCTTGTGTCGCTATTGGTGTGGAGTGGGAGATTTCTCCCGTACTGTCGTCATGAGAAACACTCCCCCTTAAACTTGTGTATCACATTAAGAAACAATTGACTTAAAATTAAATCAAATTCTATAGAGCTACTCATCTACTATCTAAAACAAAAATTCTCATAAGGGGCCATACAATTAAATAAATAATGGATAAGCATTTGACTAAAATAGCTTACTTTGTTAATGGGTATCGATTAAACAATGAGTAATTAGTACCGAAAAACGAATTAATTAAATTCACCAACCTTGTATGAGTAGATCATGCAATAATAAGCCAAAATTTCGATACACACTCGAAACCTCTCAAATAAGGCAATGGGCTCCTTGGCTTTTGAGCTTCCATCCGTCATGCATCATTAAACCCTTCACAAAAAAATTAAACCCTTCACAATTATTAATTACTTATTATTTATCTCTTCACTAATGGTGATGGGATGCTATGATTGGACTCTGGGTTTCTAAATAATTATTACTTCTATTGCTCATTGTTCGAAATACATTTCTCTAATCCAAACGAAGAATCAGAAGAGGTGGATGAAGAGATTCTCTCTTCACCATGGACAGAGAGAATTTGGGTCAATCAATTGTCTATTACTAGTTTTATGGTTTAGTCAATAAATTAAAGGACCGAATTTTCCCACACCCACGATCGAAGGAGAATATTCCCTTAATTGATGGATGTGAATGATGTTGAGAGGGTATTATGCATAGAGTGGGGGGTATTATCGACTTCATCCTATTAGAGGATTAGACATTAATAACCCTAAGATGGTGAAGGAAACATCACATCTACTATATATTCTCATGCATGCACTAGGTTATTTTAATTTATTTAAAGAGTAAATCCAACCAACAAAGTTAATAACTTCATGGCTAAGCAACGATAGCCTATGATTTGGTGAAAGCTACTTTGTAAGATTTGTCTTTAATTAAACAATTTGATTTGTTTACACTACAACAAAGTTTTTAAAATCGAACCACCTGGCAAACCGAATAGGGCATAGATCTCTTTTTTGAGTTTTTTTTCACTTGGGGTTCCCTTGTTTGGTACGGTTCCCTAGTGCCTCTAATAAAAGGGGGTGGACCCCACATGGGCAGTGTGTTCAGTCAGGGGGTGGAATGATCATTTCAACCCCCCTTCCTATGAGAGGAATTGCATAATCGTACCGATCAACGAACCTATGGGGATAAAGGTCCTCTCTTGTTCACTATCCGTGTGCACATATTTTCACAAAAAAGGTCAGGATCTTACACATGTATTTTTATATTTCATTTTCTATCTAGTTTGAAAAAGTTAGCTTTTGATGAATGATATTTTTTCTAAAGCATTAATTGGGTGTGGTGCGTAGATTCCTTTCCATGCTGAACAATGTGAAAACACTCTCTTATTCATTCCTATCAATGACCCATATCTTGAAAAATATTGTTATAATGCAATGTTTAAAAAGAAAAATTCTTGTTGTAACCAAAGTTGATGAAAAATATGAAATTGTAGTCTTACTTATTTTGCCCTCGATAACATTTATCTTTTTCATCCAAAAGAGTAAATCTTATCATTTTACATTTGATGATGACAACTAATAATGATAAATCACTTTCAACTTGTATTGAAATTTCTTTTCTTTCTCTTTTTTAAATAACTTTTGAAATAAAACAAAGTATAATCAAAATAAAGTTACGTCTCCATCCACCATTTTGGTGATAACAAATTGTACCCTTTTTTAAGGGTAAAGGTTGAGCATGCCGATATTGTGCCTAGCCTGGGTCTGTCCGTTTCCCACCTCTATCGAAAGGACCCACTACCCTCCCATTCCACCCTCTCCATTGGGCATAACAACTAGATCCAAGAAAGCGGTGTGCCCAACCCTTTCCCTTTACTTAAAATCTCTATCAGAGTTCAATTTTAATTGTTTTTTTTTAGAGTAAAATGAGTTTAATTATATGCCCTATATATTATCTTTGGTGGTATTAACTAAGAACGTTCTTTCTGAAAACATATATGCTAACTAATTTCGAGAGTGTTATAGCTACTACCATTAAAAAAGTGTATCTAGTGTACGAGGCTCTCGGCCACCACTAAGTAATATGAGAGGATTACAATGTACGCAGAAACCCAGGACCACTAGGTTGCAATGGAACAATCTTACCAATGCGTCGAGCTCCTCCCTCTTGATAGCTACTACCATTATACTACCCCAAAAACAAAAGTGATAGCTACTAGAGGTTACTACCATTGTGGGGAGAGAAGCCTTGTTTCTTAAAGTCAAAAAGTTTGGGTTGTATTCTTTGTCTCCTTGTATACCTAAATAGGAGTTTTTTTTTTTTTAAAATGGAACCTAAATAGGAGCTTTGATCATAATTAATAAACATGGAAATAGAACAACCTCTTGTGTGTTCCATAGTTCCGCATTGTCTTTTTATTTGCATTTCCCATCATATCTACTTTCCACGTTTGCTGAAACTTTGTCACGAATCCTATTCTTATCTTCCCAACACATAACAAATCAACCATAAATAAAGGCAGTGAAAAAGGAAAAGGTAACCACTCCAATCTGACTTCACTGTTTAACGTTATAGCTTTGATAGCGAAACATAGCAAACGAAGTGGGCTCTTGGGGTCTTTGATGGCTTTCCCCTTGTAATCTTCTATTCCTCGTGACTCTTAGCGATGTCAATTAATAGTGGTTTGGTTTGGTTTGAATCGGTCTAAATTGGTTTTAATGTACATCGATTCAAATCAAAATTGAACCATTATGTGAGATTTGGTTTTGGATTTTATCATTATCAGGTTGGCTTAATTAGTTCTTATCGGTTTATTTTCAGATTGGTATTGATTCAGTTTAAGTTTTTCATATATATAATAAGGATTGGTGTTCTCTATGGAGGAGCATGATCCCTATGCACGTGCACAAGCCAATGAGAGTATGCACGTTGGCATCATGGGAGTAGGATTTTTGCCTTTCATGAGGGTGAGGCAATCATTTCACCTCCTCTGTCTCTGGGCGCGGGCAGTATACTCCCTCATAGAGAACTTTCTTCGATATAAAAATTAAAAATCAAATCCAAAACCGCTTGTTAGAGGATTAGTTTCGGTCTAGTTTAGTTTTTTAGGAGGTCCAACCGATTTGAATTGGATTTTGACACCCCTCCCTCTGTAATCATCTTGTTCACTTCTATAATTTGAACCTCATCTGAATTTTCATTTTTGGCAAGGATTTTAAACTTGGAATCAGGATCAATTAGAATCAAAATTGGTCAGAATTAGTAAAACCTTAGAATTGACTTTCTAGTAGATACTTGACTGATACGCCAAAAGCTCCAGAGCTGATAGAACTTGTTAAATCAAGCCCTTTAACTTATACCATATCAGGCTTGTTCAATCTAATGTCCATACACTAAATTGGGCCTTATTAGGCACATAACAGACTATTACGTTTTCGCAGCCATTGTCTTCGGTGGCTCTCACTTTGGCGGTAAGTAGCCATTTCCAAGCAGCTCCACTCTGCTCCAGAGTTTTTGTCGTAACTCCATTATACTCCAAGAATTTTGCCCTAGGTAGCCCTTTCCGTGACTTAAACCCATGACGTGGTGTTCGATTTTGATACCAATTATTATGTACTTTATCGATACACCAAAAGCTTCAGAACTGATGTAACACGTTAAATTAAGTCATTTAATCTATCTCATACTAGGTTGATTCAATCTAACGCCCATGCACTAAATCGAACCCCATTAAGCAACACTATTAGATCTGAAAACCCATCAATCCAGTACCCCGACCCAATATAGATTTTTGAAAGTTAGACAAGAAAAATAGAAAAGAAAAAAATATATATTCCCCTTCTTTGTTCTTATTATTCTTCAATAAATTAACACATAGGAAGAATCAAAGTGAGAAACACATAGGAAGAATCAACGTGAGAAAGGAGAGAGACAGAGAGAGAGAAGCTAAGTTAAATATCTCTAAGAGTTGAAGACAGAACAGTCACGACGGATGTTGCCCTGAGAGCCAGTCTTGACTCCGACCCGGCCAAGCTTTGTCATGGCAGCAACGAAGGCTTTCTCGAAGGCCGCAGAGTTGGAAGCCCAGAGGTTGACGGTGGACCTAGACCTGCTATCCGAGTAGAGGATCTGATCTGAGCTGAACAATCCCTTCCCTTGCTGGAGGTCCTGATAGTACACGTTGTCAAACTTCCTTGGAGTGATGGGGTCCATATTAATGGCTATCGTAGGGTCCACATTCGTCGGACACATCGATTGTAGCTCCCCCACATACGTTGTATTGATCGTAGGGTCCACCTTCGTCTTTGCTGTGTAGTTATATATTCGATTTGAAAACTGGTTACAGTGAGAAAATCCAACCGTGTGCGCCGCTGCGATTAAAAACACAGAAAAAGAAGAAAAGTCAAACTTGTGAATGTGATCCGATATTGATTATTATAATTGGAATCTGGACCACTACATTGTAGTTTAGTATGTAGGTGGTCGAAACACCCAATCACTCTGGTAGTTAAATTACCTGAGAGAGCGATCATGTCTTGTTGGGAGAGACCATTAGAAGAGAACAAGGAAGTGAGCTGGTTCAAATTGAAGGTTGGGAGAGGCAAGTTTCCACTGACACTTGAAGAGGTAGAGCTCAACCCATCCAATCTTCCCAATTCAACTGCATAAGATGGCCCGCCAGCCAGAGCAACGACATCTCGAGCAGCCATGGCGAGGATATCAGCACAGGAAACCTTATTGGTACAACCAGAGGTTTTATCCACGGCAGCTTTAGCCTTAATTACGGTGTCAAAACCATCTCCGGCAAGGGAAAGGTTAATGGGATTATCTTTCTCCGCTGTGTTGCTTGATGTAGACGCAATTATAACCGAAGCATCGCATCCCTGTTAGTATAAGAAAGAGGTATCAGTGAAGAACAAGAAAGAAAAAACAAAAACCCAATAACAGAGTGTCTGAAACTTGGGTGATCTTGCAACTCACCTGGACAAAACAATCGTGGAAGAAGAGACGGAGGGTTCCAGGGACGGTGACGAAAGTCTCCTTAAACTTCTGAGTGACCGCACCTCTAACGATGCTTTCTACATTGGGACAGGTTTTGGCGTAATAATTTTGTTGAAGTGCTGATGCTTTATTGGGAAAGAAGCAGAGGTTAAGCAACGTCAGCCACACAAGCATTATGTCAAACACTTGGAGACCCATCTCTAATTTCAAAATCGATAACAATGGAAGAAGCAATTAAGCAAGGAAGAGAATGATAGAGAGAGGAGTGGAAGGCTTGGAGCTAGCTTTGATGTTTGGGATTTGAGGAAGACGAAGGGGGAATATATGTATAAAGGGGACATGTATTTGTCTGAGCCAGCTGGCTCGAATCTTTTTGACACCCATGAAAGTAGATAAAATAATTGGCGGCCCTAGCATGCATGAACTAAGAAAGAGACATCGACGACGGCTTCAGCTTCCTCATCCTCTCCAAGACCCCAACTGCTCTCCCGGTTTACTTCTCACCTTTAAAAACTCTTTAAACTTGTTTGATTTTCAAAATGTGATCTTTGTTCAGACACGTGTTTGTGTGTATGCGTGAGAGAGATAGAGAAAGAACTAAACTGGTCAAAACAGGGCAGCTGGTTTGGTGGTTCCAGTGGAAAAGAGGGAAGGAGACAGGCACGTCATGAGGACATTGGCTGCTTCTTCCCGTGGGCCTCCATTTTCCAACAAAACTTACACTGGTCAATTCTAGACTAATTTTTCGCGATTCCCAGCCGGCTCACTCAGTCTGGTTCAACCAAAATGGGGTTTGGTTAGTTCTACTTAAATAATTGATTGATAAGTAGGGGGGGTCAATTGGTCAGTTCTGTTCGGTTTCAGTTGGGTTGAATCGGTTTTAAGCATGCACTGGATCAAATCGAAGCCGAAGCGTTAAGATAAAGTTTGGTTTCGATTCTATTCCGATTTTCGTTAACGGGTTTCAGGTTCGACCAATTTGGGCTGGAATTTGAGACCCCTAGTCCTAGATAACTATGTATTTATATATACTTTGGGAGAGGTTTATATGCACAAGAAAGCATCTCATTGGCACATATCTTTCCTATCTGCCTATGAAGTCTTTAAGTGGAACATACTTTTACAAAGCATTTTATTACATTGAAAAGTTAGTACCATCTGGTTAAATTGCTTCTTCCTTCTTACTTTCAGTAAATAATTTGACCTTTGAAAAGGGAGAGTTATGGATTTCAAATTGCACCAAACAGCAAGTTTGTCTCTCCTTCCATGACAATATTAGCTAGTAGGAATGGTCATGGATTCAACATAGGGGGGGGGGGGGGGCAGTGCAGCAGCTAAACAGTCTAAACTCATAGAGAACGGTTCACCGATCATTCTAGAGTTTACAACTCCTAGGGTGAGGGAAACTTAACCCTTAAAGGATCGAGTTTCCCTCCACCCACGGTAAATGGGATTCCATTCATCACAGAACGGCAGAGTGCAAAAAAGGGTATATATCGAGAGGGTACTTTGGAATATATTAAAACACGCTTCCAAGTTAAAGATAGGATCTTAATAACAAAACAAAACAAGATTGGCATCTCTCTCTTTCTCTCTCTCTCTATTATGAAAAGACAAAACCAAAAAAAATAAATCTTTTTGACTTGGGAATATAAAGATAGGCTCTTAATGAGAGAGAACAAAAGATAGATAAAAAGGACACGAGCAAAACTAGGGGGTCCAAATGACTTTGGACTATTATTAGTAGTTAAAAATTGCTGCCAAATAGAGGGATACTGTTAGGATCTCTTGTCTCCTTATAGACATAATTTGTTTATTGATTTGAATATGCTTTCGGTTTTCAACTTTGCCTAATTTCTTAAACTTCGCCGTCTCACATTTTTGTTTTTATGCTTATCGATAATATAAACAGAGAGATCATTTCACGTGAGAAGGAAAGAAATACAGAGAGAAGGTGTCATCTTGCAGAACATTTTCCTCCCGTATAAATGTGGGGGGAAAAGGTTTTACTAGGGGAGGGTATGCTAGCACCATCTCTCTCTCTCTCACACACATAAAATGATCATATTACCCGTACGTCCAAACCGTTTTCTCGTAAGAACCCTCTCCATAAATATAAATCTAGACAAAGGGTCATGGCCTTAGGTTTCGTTTGGTTGCAAGGGGAATTAAAGGGAAGGGAAGTGAAATTTTCATACTTAAAAAAGAAACTTTTGTAATCATTACCCCATATGACTTTATCACCAACTCCAATCATACCATGTTTGGTCATAAAATTTCACTTTACTTTGCATCCATTTCCTTTTGGTTTAAAAGTAAAATAAAAATTACATGTAAAATGTATAATTGCTAAATATGGTAAGAAATTTAAGTAATTTATACAATCACATGGAATAATGATTATAAAAGTTTCTCCTTTTGATTTGAAATTTTTTTCTTCCCTTCCTTTTAATTCCCCTTCCAAGCAAACGTAGCCTTAGGTCTTGAAATTTAGATATATGAAGAAAAAATAAATAAATCAATTAATTAATTTAACATTTTAATATGATTACGTCTTAGAAAGTGGAAAGTCTCCAACCAATTGAAGTAGGCAAGAATCTATTCATACGTCTGAATATGATTTAATATAAGAGGAGAGATTGGCTTTGAAACTATTATATAAATCGAATTTTATAGATAGCTACTTTTTGACTAATCTATGTGTTTTTTTTGTTTTTTTTTTTTGGGGGGGGGGGGGGGTGGTGTTGGGGCAATTCAAATCGTACACGGCTCAGCGGCCTGTAGCGACCTGTGCGGTGTAGACTGGGTCATGTGTGCAATGATCGTCTTACTCCCGCTTAGGCAAAGCGTTTGAACAGGGGTAAGACGGTCTTTACGTGTGTAACTCAGTCTACGCCGCTCACACCGCTACAGGCAACACGCTGTAGAGGATCTGGATCCGTGTTGGGGTATTGTAGTTGGTGAGAATGGGTTTGTCTGTGTTTTCAGAACGTTATAAATGGTCATGATCGAATAGCCACATCTGTATTAATATAAGGGAAAAACACAGAGTATCAGACTAATTAATTTTTTATTAATCTACTTCAACCACTACTCCATAAACATGAAATCCAAGAAAGAGCCTCCACAAGATTAGAACGAATTAAAGAGAATATTTGCTAACAGCCTATTAACACATGCAAAACAGCTATTCTCCTATTGAAAAAAAAATCTTATTTAAGTAGTATAGATTTAAAACCCTAATTTAGAACTGTTCCTTGTTCCTTCCTAACAACCGAGTTGATAGGTGTTGGATAATTTATAAAAATTTATATTTTGTCCTTTCTTCCCTTATTTTTTCATGTTAATACAATTATTACTATTTTTATGAATGCAAATCTATTGATGAAGATGTGATAAACATTCGGCATTCGAATGTTTATTATGACCTCCTACAACAAGGAAGAAATATAATAGTTCCAAGTGACATCGATATGTAATCCATGACCTCCTAGACATGCACTCAACTAGCAAGCCACTGTCCAACCGAATAAACGATTGTTCACTCGTCTATTAAATTCATTATCTAGAATTTTTATTTTTTTTTTTGGAGGGGGAGTTGAGTGGTGTAGAGAAGAAAAGAAGTTGATTTTGACTTTTTCAAAGGGTACACTTTGTAGAGAGAATATGTTCATCGAGAATTCTTTAAAAATTTTCAATTAAAAGTTCATAATCTTTTGCAAGCTTTTTCTTGTAACATATTTATGGTATTTGTGGTTTTAGGAATCGGTATTGGATTGATCGGCCGATATAGATACTTGATCGATATGATAAGAATATGATTTTTTTTTATTAAAAACTAGTGTTTTGATCTCGTATCGGACTGATACAGCCCAATACATATTGATATCATTTTTTTTTTTGAAAGGATCAACTCTCTTGTTTCACATTTGTGTCATAAACCACCATAACCCCTTAACACCCCCCCCCCCAAAAAAAAAAAACTTTTAGTGGTTAAAAATCTCTTATGGTTGGTACTTAAAGTTTCATTGGGTAGCTAGATAAGATAGGCCAAATATATATTAATAGATTATAGATGTAATCGAATTGTAGGATCAATATTCAATTTCCCAAATTAAGTATTGTTCTTTCATGATATTAAGTCAATTGTTTGTAACATTAAATCAAGGGTTGAGAAATAATCCCTAAGCCCTTGATTTAATGTTACAGACACATCTTTTTTTAATAGATCTGATAAGATAGGCCAAATATATATTAATAGATCATATCTTATTTTATACTGATTTTACATGATGATTTTGCTTTTATTTGCTTTTATCTAGAAACAAACAGAAATTTGAAAAATAAAATAAAATAGTCTGATTTCTTCTTCTTCTTCTTCTCCTTGCAGAATTGGTCCAGTCAGAGGTAGGTCCGGCCCAGCCCTACCTGAATTAAAATCCTCTCCAATTCCTTGATCGTCGAGTGCAGTGCAGTTTGGGATTGAGAGGTTGATACCTGACAGACACGACATGCAATGGTCCGAGGTCAGTCAGTTTTTTTTGTTCTTTCTTCTCGGGCTTAGCACTGTTGGATGTCGCGCCTGCCAGGTGTCGAGGTCTCAGCCCAAACTGCACCGCACTACACTTTTGGGGAATAGGAGAGGATTTTTTTTTCCACCCAGCCTACAAGTTTTCAGGTTTAGGCCATGTTGAACATTACATGCTTTGGTCATATACATGTATTGTCAAATAAGCAAGAGTTATATAAGCTAGGCTCTCTGTTATATGCATAAATTTTCCATGCATGTATGTGTGAAATATGCATAGTACATGAACTGATTTGGGCCAGGCAAGGTAGATGTCAGCTGGCCCTGAAATTTTTTGGGCTTGGGCTGAGGTATAAAACTTGAGCTAGTTTCAAGGCCGGATTGATCAGGCCTCCGGTGCTTCAGCCCAGCCCAGCCCAGCCCAAGTTTCATCCATGTGTGCATTATGGACTCATTCATGGACTTGGGCTATACCAAGTCAGGTTCCCCGGATCCATTCTATTCCTTATGGGAATTTAGTTTATTAAATGCT